>NC_046636.1:3556621-3874871 GCF_900324485.2 Mastacembelus armatus | reverse complement strand
GTAATGTCTACATGAATTCATATATAAACATTACACTATCTGTGCACAAATTTGTCTTGGTCATCTCATTCTGTATATAAGACATATTTAGGGAGTAGTAGTAGTTAATAAGTCAACTACAGATGGACAGATTTCTACCAAAGACAAAAGCAGTGATTATCAATAACTGTACCAGGTCGTCAGCGGTCTTCAGTGACTTCCGCTTTGAAGGAGTGTGTGGTGGGTAGAAGTGTGTATCTGAGTTTGTGGTTGTCAGCCGGTCGATGTAGACTGATGCTAATCGAAACAGAAGTTCCTGGATGACAGCTTCCTGTGAAGAGGCCATAAGCATCGCCTCCCAGAAATCTACCTGTAAGCAATTCTCACAGTCCAGCTCCTAAACACACAAAGACACACATTGTTATTGCTGTTCTTTTTTGCTTCATTTTCACTTTAAGAGAGAGAGAGGGAGAGAGAGACCCACACACCCTGAATATGTGATCAGCCTGTTCAAGCTGAACTTTGCTATTCTCATGCAGAGCCACCATGGCAGCCACCAGTAGTCCATGCTGGGACTTTGCCAGCTGCCGAGTCAACGCTGTGGGATGGATGTGTGTGTCCTGGCTTCCACCTCCACCATGAAGCAGCAGCCTCGGCTGCTCTATGAACCCATACACCAGCAGCATCTAAACACACATGACAACAGTTTTAACACCCTACTGGTATTATGGCTTGGTTTGGTTGTCTGGTTTCTCTCTTTATGTTCACAAATATTGAATATTTTCCATTGACCCTTGAGGAATAAATGATATAAATCATGGATATAAATTAAACTGTTTGGTGGAACTTAATTGGTGTAAAAACTCAAACATGGCATAACATGATTTAAAAGTATCTAATGGGCATTGCTTGCAAAAACAATTGCACTGAGAAAAACTGTATAAATATTTTAGTTTCATCCTGCAGTACACAAAACCCCTTTACACACACCACCTTTCCTGCCAGCTCTAACCTCAGCGTGTCTCTCCATCAGCTGTGTATATTGTGGCAAGTTGTCCATACGCAGCATCATTGTTGCCATGGTGATCGTTAGAAGAACTGACACACCAGTCATGTCCTCCAGATGTTGTAAAATTTGCAAAGTTCGTGCAGGACTAACATTTCACCAGTGGACGGGCTGGCACACACACTGACAAGCTCTGAGGGCTCTGATTGGCTGAAAATATCTATGACCTCATCAGCCGTTTCCTGCAAGGAGGAAGTGAAGCTATTATTTGTGTCATTTTTATTTAGTTTCCTTTTTGTTTTCTAAACACTAATATTTTGTTTCACAACCAAAAACAAAGAAAGCACTGCTAAATAAATAACTATGTTTCATCAAGAAAGAAAAGACAAGGTATTTAAAGTCAGTAACGAATATATTTAGTTGTCTTCTGAGAGAGTAACCCATTTATCTATGTATTGTTGTACCTGACTGACGCTCTGCTCTGTTTCTTCTAACAGATAATGTTTAAGTAGAATAGAAAGCCTGGGCCATAGGAGAGGGGTCTGCTGGGATGGTGGGCGGTTCCTGGAAATCACCTCTGTGACTGACAGACCAGACATCCTATAGTACGGCAAAGCCAGGTGGCAGTCCTTCTGGTTGCCCCTAACGGAATCGAAAACCAGAAAATAAGGTTTGGTTGTCAGAAAAAAAACAGCAATTTGAAAAATGTCAGCTTGAATTCTGGGAAACTGGTGAGCTCTAAATGCAGGCAATATCCATTTTAAATGAATATTAAAGTAGTGCAATGTTAATGTCAGTGATTTAGGGGAATCTGCATTAATAGATTCTCTGTTTCAAGTGTGTAGGTGTATGTGTGTGTCACCTGCTGAAACTATCTCCCAGCTGTGCACAGTTCTGCCTGAGAGCTTCCTCCAGTTCTTGTCTGCCTCCCCCCGTCTGCACTGACTCTGCGGAGTCCACCTCACTGCTCTGCTGCTGCTCTGATGTTTGGAGTATAGAGGCACGAAGGAGGAGGTGAGCTTCACTGAGGAGGTGTCGCAGGTTTTGACCCTGTGGGTTGGTCTCTGCGTACCGCTGACTGTACTCAACCTGAGACACAGACACAAGTCATGTACAGACAGTCACAAACAGACTCAGCAAGACTCACATCTTCAGAAATCTGCACCCCACTGACTAATTTCTGACTGTCTTTAAATTCTAAACACTTAGTTCTTTTAAAACAAGCAAAACCATCTGCAGTACTATAAGAAAAAAAAAAAATCTAGGTTTTTCAAGGAATGCGTTTTAATACAGGTGAAAAAATGATTTTTGGACGTTTTCATTGTATCTTTGGTTGGTTTTATTACCTTTGGTATTTCATAATCATAATAAATAAAAGTGATCATGTCTGTGTTACCATCTCCTGGTAGAGTGTGAGAGGGGGGACGGTGTCGACCACATACAGGTTCCATCCATGTCCTGCTGCACTGGTTTCTTTGGGAGAAGAGACTGTCCACTTTCTGGTGCTGAGATCAGAAGTTATAAAAAGGCAACAAGAAGTGTGTTCAAATAGAACAATTAGCTAAATTGTCTTATACTTATTTCACAGAAGAGATGGTTTTTAATCTCTAAATCAGCTGGATGAGTTAAAACATGCATGTTAGGTAAAAACTGGGATTCAGCCTAAATAATATGAAACTGACCTTACCATTAACTCCTAGCAATGTCAAAATAATTATTTAATTCTTACCTGGTGTACCTTCGATCTAAAAAATAAATCAATATTCATACAAATATTAATTGATCCCATTGTAAGTCTCTACAAAATGACAAAGGAGATCAAGATCTGAAGACCGTGATCATGAAGACTACAGTATCTACATCATCATCAGACGTTGACATGGTGCTACATAGTAGTACTACGTTTTATCTGACAAAAACAAATGGTTAGTGTGCTGTTAGTGAACAAGTTAACATGGTAACAAAATATCTTTGGGCTCCTGTGGATAATGTGATGGTACCTGGACAAAAAATATGCTGTGTTGTGTGTGTGCATCATGTGGCTTGTCACATGCAGCATGTGGCTTCAAACACGTGGTTGGTTTTTAAATATGAACATATTTTATCATTTATTATTCACATATTGCTATAAACTTACATTCAAGCATATCCTGCATTTCAAATTAAATTAAATCTTAAACAATCCAAGGGGAAAAACTGACGCCAGATGCTGTCGTTTTGGTTTTTTTTGCTGGTTTTGGAGTCAAAGCCTTTTGCTTATATTCAGTGGTGTTGGTAAATGTACAGACAACAGTGATGCCCAAAGCTATATTACCTACAATATGTAAAAAAAAACAAAACAAAACAAAACAAACAAACAACCAACATAAATGTGTGTGCATATCTCCTAAGGCTGCATTATTCAGTTGGCTGAGTAAGATCTAAAACAGCTTTTATTAGAGTCTAATTATGATTAGTATGTGAGCAAAAGGTCACACACTGAGGGTAGTTAGGTTTGTTATGGTGGGCTAGGTTTAGCAACTTAAACATGAAGTGTTGCCACTTATAGACCAAGCTGTAAAGTCACACAGATAATTAGATCAAAACAAATATTTAGATCAAAAACAAAACAAAAGTCAAAAGTCAAGTACAATCTATAGTCTCACAGCTTCTAGACAAGCAGAGAAGCCCTAACTGCTAACACTTTGTTATAACAACTTTGCTGATGAGAGAGATTTTATAAAGACAAGAAAATTCTCAAAGCATTTACATAAAGCTATCTTTATTTTTTATTTAATGTCAAAAATTACAAATGTGAAGGAAAGACTTGGCTTTTATGTTTCTTAGTTGGCTGCATATTTGCAGGAATCCTTTATGATTTTCAAAATTAGTTAACTCAGGTCTAAACTACTGTGATTTTCTTATTGAATTTAAACGAACAAAAATGTATTATTTTCTTTTGTTGAAAAATATCCTCCTATAAAAAGATTATAATACATTTCTTCCTTAATTTTATAAATTATGTACCTTCATATTCCAGGGCTGGACTGAAGAAGAGACACCTCATGTGTCCATTTTTCTTTACATTGGATTTGCCATTTCAAAAAAAACTTTTTGTTCTATGAAAGTAGAAAGAAGAACCAAACTCCTTTTAAATAAAGACCAAACTAGGAATTTGGGTTAAATTATCTACTAAGGTGAAGAGTTTGCAGCTTGGCCTGAAAGTGACAACAGATACTGGGGGGGGGGTGATGTCTTACAGGAAAGGACGTGACAGAAAGCTCTCCAGAGCCGGCACAGTTGCGGGATCGATTCCCACCGCCAGGAAAATACCAGTCAACATGGTGTGATCTTTCAACTCGCTAAAATAACACACACACAGTAAACAGTTCATAAATGCATGTATGTCTGCGCGCACGCATCACCAGTGCTGACAAATCCCTCTGGTATCTGACAGTGTCTCAGATGTAGCTTCGAAAACTGATGATGTTTATCATCACTGTGGTATTATATTTACGCATGTGACAGATGTTTGTGTGTGTTCAAGTCTATATATTTTGTGTGTATGACTTACAGGCCTCTGCGCTGTGTGTTGCGTTCTATCTCCTCTGGCGTCTCCGTGTCGGCCATTGAGAGGAGGACAACATGGCGGCCATAGACGTACACTGACCGCAGACCGATGAACAGCTGCATCCTGAGTGCACACACTTCAAGGCTGCATGGTGGACAGGCCTTTACACAAAACACAGAGGCGTGCAGTACATTTTTACTTAAAGATACATGATCTGTGCTGATGAACAGAGGCAGACGTATTAAACTACATCATGTGCACCTGTAAACAGACAAATATATTCTCTACATACAAAGTATAACAGATTATTGTGATCTTACAGCAGACAATCAATACACTAAATTTTAAAACTGCATTAACAAACATTTCCCTCATCAAGGGGCAATAAAACTCCACAAGCTTATAAATCTCCACATGCTGACATGTTCTGTAATGGCTAACTAACCAACACACTTATCTGTGTCAGCAGACAGAGCAACAGTTCGATCCATTTAGATTCATGTTTGTGCTGAAAATTAAAGAGGCTAAATGATGTTACTCAAGGGCCAGACTCGTACCTTCATGGTCGTATCGATGTAGGGGTCTTCGATCCTGGCTGCTAATGCTGCAAAGCGCACTGTGTAACACTGCAATGCACTCCTACCAGGCACACACACAGGCAAATCAAAACACTTTTCCACACTAAAGTCGTCATCCTAAGCTAGGATCAATAAGGAACAAAGATCCTTCCAAGAGTGAGAAAAGCTGACAGCATTTAATTAGAACTGTAATAAACTTGAAAATAATTTCCTGAGTTTTGTTCAAATATGAACTTTTCAGAGTTTTGCTTTAAAAAAAAAAGCTAAAAGATTTATCAAAGACAATATCCTGTAAAATTGAGATGATGTAGATTTCATATCACATGTTTTCATAAAGGTTTCTGTGTCAAATCACGGTGCAGATGTACTTGGTTATGACGTGCAACAGGTGGTCTGTAAGCACCGCCTGCAGGACCTTCTCTGGATACTCATAGGCTGAGAGCAGCTCGACTCCACCCTTCAGACTGTACAGGTAGCCAGCAGTGGGCAGGGAGAAGAAGCAGAACACACATGCTGGTTCTTCCAGAGACACCGTTTGGTTACCTGCAGAGGGACATACTGAGGGGTGTATTTTCTGGGACTGTATGAAACATATCTCATCTTAAACAACTTGGAGTTTTCTAGTGTCAGTCATTTTTCCTTATCTTATTCCAAAAATATGCTATTATTTTGTTCCTTTTAAAGACTCTGAAACTTCAGTAAATGCCCATAACGGCAGAGTCAGCAGTGATGATCCATCTGCCTGTGGCTCACATGTTGTACTCACTGGTGAACAGCGGGTGGAGCTGTAGGGAGTGGAGCTGGGTCTCCTCCACACTGCAGCCCTGAAAGAACTCTGGAGTGAAACGCCTACAGGAGAGAAATGTAGAGTCACAGGAAATATATCACTGCTGGCAGAAATATTGTCACCAAAAATCTAAAGACCAAACGCAAAATCACACACACACCTGAAAAGAACATATGACAGCGTATACTGTCCTCTGTCCTCCAGCCCTGTCTTTTCAATGCTGACAGGGATGTCACAGTCTTTAGCTCGATCACCTAGCAACTCCTGATGTCTTGGAATGAGCAGAAAGTCGGTCTGGTCTTCAACATAATCTGCTGCACACACAAGTAGACACATGCATCTCTGATCTCTGTCTTAAGAACATAAACTTTTATTATTAAATTAATTATTAAAAACCTTTTAATATGTGCATTATGCAGAATTATTTGAGAAAATCATCAGGAAGTGTATTTTTAGGCTGGGTTTAAGTCTTTCAAGCAATCACAGTCAGATGTGCTGGTCGTAAAGCATCGAGAAGGGCAGCAAACTCCACTGTCATTACCACTTTTATTTGTGTCTGGCAATTCTTCAAGGGTTTTAGGTTCAGAGGAAGCATCCAGTTTTAATACCAGCACCTCCAGCTCAGCCTGCACTGCCACATATCCTCCACACAGCGCCACCTGGAGGGAGAGGAGATGTTAAGTGTAACCATGACTACAGTCTGTAGAAATATAAAAATAGTATAAAAATAGTATAAAATCTTACTATTGTAAAATCGCTACTATTACAATTTAGGATTTTCCCTCTTTTATGTTTTGTTCCAGTCATGTTTTACTTCATTACCAACTTATGTTAATGTGATATGAGTATATGAGTATTTCGGTTGTTCAGAGTATAAATGGACTAAAGTATGAGGAAAATACAAAGAAAAATGTAATGTGAAAAAGAAAAAGAAACTTAAGTACCTGTTTAGGCATAATTTTTGGAAGATGCAGGATGACAGAACGTTCAAAATCCAGGATGGAAAAATTCTGGTTTGAACCTGAGGTTTGACCTAAGAGCAAGGAAAAACAGATTAATCTGAATAGGAAAGCACAGAAGGGTCCACTCTTTCATCCCAGCCCTGTAGTTTCCTATACCGCTCAGTCCAATTCAGGGCCATGAGGAGCTGGAGCCAAGCCCAGCTGCTGTTGGGAAAGAGGTGGGTTACACCCTGGAAAGATCGCCAGTCGATCACAGAACTGACACAAACACTCACACCTACAGGAACTTTAGAATCAACAATCAACCTAACTCCACACTGCTTGTCATTGGACTGTCGTACCTTGAGAACATCCACACAGACACAGGGAGAACATGTCAACTCCACAAAGAAACACCCCTTGTCAAATGGGATTTGAACCTTGAACCTACTTGCTGTGAGGTGACAGTGTTAGCCAATGCATCACTGTACCATCCCAATGCAAGTATATGTTCAGAAATATTCTTGTTCTTGACTTACCTTGATTTTGACCACCGTTTTGCTGGGTGTTGGGCCAGGAGCTGTTCTGCTGACTCAGATTCTGCTGAGAAACATTATGCCAGCAAGTAACACAGTGGAAAACATGATGAAATGAGAGATGAACCTGACCACATATGAGATTTTAGTAATTTTGAGGCCTTTTGTTGAAATTATGTGGGTATTCTAACATCCTGGAAAACTGTCACTGCAATATTTAATGGTGACCTCAAACTGCACTTTTAGACAAAGAAATAAATTTGGCTTCTTTACATAAAGATAATTAAAAAAAAGATTCACATAGGAAGTAAAGTACTACAGCAGTAGTACTGGATTCTTACCAGGTTCTGCTGGTTTTGTCTCCTCAGAGTAAACAAAACCAGAGTGTTCTCGCAGCCAACCAGAAGGTCCCCTGTCATTGAGCAACACGCCACAGCAACAGGACGATCTGACAGAGGGATCTCAATGATTTCCATCTGTGCTGCACTGCGCACAGACGCCCCACGCAGCAGGTGACCTAGCAAACGTACCCCAACACGGGACTTCTCCTCCTCCTAAACAGAGACCAACAGTAAAGTACATGAAAGCATGGATTGTTAAAGTGAAAGGTGATGGGAGTTCTTTACAGAACAAATAATCAACTATTAAACTTCATTTACAGACAGTTTTCTAATTCATTTTTGTTCAACAGCACTGTGATTTAAAGTATTTATGAAAAAACTGTGTACCTGGTAGCGCCAGTTGGTATAAGCCCGCAAGTAGGTGGCACTGTTCTTTTCCTCAATTGTCACCAGATAATCTCCTGATTGTAAGAGGACACAGAAGGGAAAGCATTGATGCAAATACTTTATTTCTTATTTTATCACCAGTTTCTTCCTTGCTCATGCATTAAAGGCTAAAAACAGATGGTTTGCAGAGACAGAAGCTGACAAATGAGGACAGCAACTGTTTTTACCGATCTTGCTGTGTTGGATGCTCCTCACAGTGCCCATGGTGGCAAAGCGACAGATTAGAGGGCAGCCCTCCTGCTCCAGATTGTAGGCCTCCACCTTAGTTCAGTCCAACACAACACAACACAACACAACACAACACAACACAACACAACACAACACAACACAACACAACACAGTCAGTGTCCCGCAGAAAACCTTCGTTTCCAAAAGGTCACCTGTCACGCTGAGATTGAACAATATTACCACAACACGCAAACATAAGTGTTTTTCTCAAAATCAAACACTGGACCCATCAGTTGGTTTGAAGTACTGCATTACGATTTCTACCTAAATTAAGTAAAGCTGTGTATCTCTGTTAATGAACAAGTTCCCCTAGACACTTTCTGCCTTATTTGAATGTCAGTGAAAAGTGTTTCATATTGGCCATAGCGACTATGCAGTCAGGTTTTTACCACTGGCAGCTAGAAAGGATGTTCTAAAAGCATTCATACGTGAACGATGTCTACATATACTTGGATATGAGTTCTTTCTAGACAAGTAAAGAAAGAAAGCACGGTATAGTTCAAAGTAACCTTGCATCCTCCAGCAGCCACGACAAACAGAGCTCCACCTCCACAGCAGACCAGGCCAGGCTCCTGCTCCACCTAAGCCAAACAGAAGGATGGTAGATTTTATGGGGAAACAACAAATCTTGTTTAAAAAAACAGCCACACTTTGAAACAGTTTCAGCCAGGCCCTATTTACCTGCACTATCTGCTGTGAGGCGAAAGGATGGCAGTTGTAGACGTGCACCATGTTTTGCCGGGGGTTACTGCTGCTTTCTCTTTGTTTTGTGGCTGACAAATCTCTGAACTCCCCCCCTTTACCAGTGTTTCTTGGAGGCTTCATCCATCAAGATACCTACAACCACTGCAAGAAAATCAGGTTTAATGTCTCATCAGAACATAAACAGCTGTTGTTTGGGTTGGATAATTTACTGGGGAGGATAAACATCATCTTAGACTTTGGTTAGAAAAAAAACATCAGCTCCCATAAAACTCTTTCTCACTTGTGGCTATTGTTGTGGTTTCAAGCTATTCTGATGGATTTGGCATTGACAATACGACAATTATATGTTCACTAGCCTCAGCAGCTGAGATGTTGTCTTCACAGGAATCTCTAACAAGTCCGTCAGACACTCAGAGCAATTTTGATCTGCTGCTTCAATGTGAACCATCCAGAGCTGTAGGCTGTCTGGGTCAGGTCTGGTGGCGAATGGAAAAACGAAAGAAAGCGACCAGAGAAACAGAAGCAGACTCAGTGTGGGACTTTACTGATGACAATAAAAGGATCAGTCAGAAATGATCACAGCACCTAATTTTATCTTGGTCCAACTCATTTTCTGACACTTTAAAATCAATTTATCAGAGTGAGTTTGCAAAAATAAGACCACGGGGAACCACAGGAGCAATAAATGTAAGTTATAACAAAAAAACACAACCAACAACTAATTTAAATGTTGAATGAAGTTTCCTCTGTATCCCTTCCAATTCATAAGGAGCTCAAACTGGGCCGTGGATGGGCTGTTTCTCTAATCGATATCACATGCCGCAGTCTTGTGAGCAGCAGCTGCTCCTCCGGCTCTTTGACTCAGATTAACACAATTCGTCGTCAGTGCTAAACTATCACAGTCTTTCAATGAAATGCACGACGATCTTTTTGTAAATTACCGTCTTTACTGCTGGTTTATTCCGTCTTCCTCCTTCACTGCTGCAGTTTATTGATCTCATGCTGTAACAGGAAGTCCACCACAACAACACTGCTCCCGCCCCTCTTGATTCTCATTGGCTCCTCGTTCGTGGTTGTATTGTGTTTGACCCTCTGATTGGCTGTAGAGCAGGCATCATTTATTTCTATTGTCAGATCTATATGACCTCACGTTAAACTAAAAGCTATAAACAGGCTAAATATTGATCAAATTCAGTAAAGTGCCATTTTCAATCGCAAAGCAATATAATTTACCTTGTGAGTGTCAATCACAGCATCTATTATTATGCTATCTGGTGTTAATAATGGTTAATAATGGTGTTAATATTGACATAATAATACCCGGTGAGATGTAATAGTTGATTATGTTATGTGATGGAATGAAGTACTCTTTATTTCTTATCCTTGTGACTTGAAATATACCAAAAAGTGTAGAAAATCTGAGGGTGAGTGAAAAAACAAACAAAAAAATCGCAATGAGAATGAAAAATCCTAAAAAAATCCCAAAATGATGTAATGAAATGTCAGTCAACTTATTACTTTTAATAATAAGTTGATCAAATATATGATCATGTATAAGTAAATAAAATAGCAGTGGTAGTTTATATTATATTTTATTCTACAAGAAATTAGATGCTCTCTACTAAGGAGAGATGGAAAAGAGAGGAGCTACTTTCACTTAAAATACTGGGCCACATGTGCAAACACGGTTCTAAGGGATGTAAACACGGTTAAAAGAGAAACAAAAACAAAAACAAATAAAACGACACAAATTAATACACTATGTGCATAATTTCCATTTTATTTTAAGTTTTCAAATTTTTTTTGTCGAATTTAATAAATGTAATATTTTGCACAAGCGTTCCAGTCAGGGTTCAGTACATTTCTTTTCATGATCCGATTAAAACAAATAAACATGTATTCTAAAACAGAAGTGATCTTGTCACTTTGATTATTGCACTTTCTAAATAAAAACTGCTGTGGATGTGTTTGTGTATTTTTTGACCTGACTCGGCCACCGTACGGACTTTTATTTTTATTTTTTCTCTGAGGTGAACACTTATTGACACAGAATGTTCATAGATATTAAAAAACTCTGTATGTGGAGCTATATTTGCATTATTATTTACATAAATGTTGTAAGATAGACACTCTTGAGACAAGGAGCATTCGGGCGACGATAATACAAGGGGATCAGGTAACGTTTGTTAGCTAACTAAGCTAACAGTTAGCTAGCTCGCTACCACCCTACACCAGCTTTTCTAACTTAGTATTCACGGAAAAGGATGTAACAGTAAAAGAAATCTGTAGCTACGTCAGAGGGAGACAGAAAGGGACAGATAACTTAAAAAAGTCCACAGGATCCATTGTTGTGGTTGTGGGTGTACACAGACCAACTAGCGTTATCGCGGTGTATTTGTCATTTAGCCCTGCAGTTGATGATGACTGATGGTTTGAACACGTAAAACACCAGCGAAACCACAGCAGAAGAAAGAGTGAAGAAAAAAAGACAAAAGAAAGGTGAGTAGTGTTCTAGTAAATATGTTTGTTGTGTCTGTATGAATCTTTTTTCATCATAGGATCATTGAAATGCGAAAAGAAGTGGTTAATCAACATTCTTTAATATGGTAAATGAGCAGTCATCAGAATGTTTTTTTCTAATTGTTACAGACATGGACTGTACCATAACTCTTAAATTTTAATCTTTCTTATGTTCAGATGCCCAACATCCGGCAGCTCAGGAAGAGGGAAACTAAGACAAGTAAATGGACCAAAGAGGCCATGCAGAAGGCCATGCAGGAGGTGCAGGCAGGCAGGCTAACCTCAAGACAGGCAGCCAGGCAGTTTAGTATCCCACGATCAACCCTGACTAGTCGACTGAGTGGACGAGTGGCTGATGATTCTCTCTATGGCAAGAAGCAGCTTCTCACAGTTGGTGATGAGAATTCCCTGGCAGAGTATTGTCTGTACTCTGCCAGTCAAGGATTTCCTCTCACAAAGTCTCAAGTTGTTGCTCGAGCTTTGGCAATTTACAACTATCGTAATCCAGAAAAACCAAAGACTGCTCTCGGTGACACATGGTGGATTAATTTTAAAGAGCGGCACCACCTTTGCATTGTTTCCCAAACTGTTGATTTCACTAACCAAGGGAAGGAGTCCTGCATGAGGACAAAGCTGACTGCAGACTTCTTGTGGCTCCTTACTTCCACCCTGGAAGAGAAAGGGTTGAAGGAGAAACCCTGCCAGATTTACACCTGTGCCAAACAAAGTTTAAATTGTACTTTGATAAAAAGAAGGTTCCGCAAAAGATCAAACATTCAGATATACAAACTAAGAGAACCAAAAATGTCACCACCATCTTGGCCTGCTTCAATGCTGCTGGCGAAGACATCCCACCATTAATCATCTACAAGGGGAAATATCCAAGAGGCCACTATAAGAAGGAAGGACTTCCCAATGCCCTCTATGGGACATCAGCAGCAGGGGACCTAGATGGAGAGATGTTTAAGAAGTGGTTTATTGAGCACTTCCTGGAGTTTGCTGTACGGGATCGTCCACTGCTACTTATTATGGACGGACAGGTGAATCCAGAACTGGTACAGGATGCACAGAGGGAAGAGGTCACCCTTCTGTGCCTGCCACCACATACCTCTCACATCCTGCAGCCCCTGGATGTGAGTTTCTTTGGACCCTTGAAGTCAGATTTCTCTGAGGTTACAGGAGATCCGTCGGCAGAAACCCATTCCTTCTCGGTTTCCAAAAAGGAATTTTCAAGGGTCCTAAGAGACTGCTATCAAAGACTTAAGGATCAACAATTAGTTGTGGATGGGTTCAAGAGGTGTGGCCTCTACCCTCTGGACCCAACAGCCATTGACCCATCACAGGTCATGTCATCTGCACTGCAGCCTGAGAATCTTGCACCTGCTCCATCAACACAGTTGTCATCTTGTCTTCATCCCACGCATCCTCTGGTGGCATCGGGTCAGATACCTGCAGACCTCATACAAGTTCTGACCAAAACCTACCAAACGTGTAACACCAGTAAAGTCAGGAGGAATGCCAGGGTGCTGATATCCCAGAAAAAGTCAGATGTTATCATGAAGGGAGAAGACTGTGTATCAGAAATAGAGACTCAAACTCAACTGAGAAAAAATGGAGTGCACCAGAACAGGATAGAAACCTCAGGAGCGACTTCTTCTACCTTACCTGATAGCTCTTGCCCCAGCAGCAATAGAGGACAGCCCTTATGGGACCCTACAGCCACCGCTTCTGCCTCCCACAGTCCCTCAGCAGAAGAAGGTAAACTTTTTTTTTAACTGGGTTGATATTGTTCAGTTTTACATGTAGAAAATATCTTCATATAACTATGTACATAAACAATATTCAGCACATTGTGTATAACAGCAGCAGGATGTACTGGGGTGAGTTGCAAAAGTAAGACCATAGGGAACCACCAGAGCAATACATGTGTTGAATTAAGTTTCCGCTGTATCCCTTCCATTTCAAGCGGGGTCCCAAGCTCCTTTGTCTCTCTGTCAATGCAAATATTTCATATAAACCGTAAAAGAGAGCCAGGTGTACAAACATGTACAACACAAACAACATGTTAAAGTGTTGGCATCATTAGCTATAATAAATAACACGTCAAGATATATCTAGTTATGTTAGTTACATATCAAGTCATGTCTTTTTATATATACAGCTAGCAGCCTTTATCAGAATTCCTTCATCCCCACGGCCCCGCTGTCATCTGGCTCCTCCTCCACCACTGCTGGACCAACAACATCCACCGGTATTTACACTTAACAGTCTTTACATGTGAACCCATGAAAATTCAGTAAATTCCTCATGTGTTCTATTTTGTTTTCCTCTGAATAGATCACATAGCTGCAAAGCGGACAAAAATGATGAGGATTTTGCGGTGTGGGCGGTGCAGACAGTCATATCCTCCTTGTGATCCAGAAGGATTGGTTTTGTGGGTCCAGTGTAATAATTGCCATAAACTGTTTCACACCATTTGTGTAAGCTCAGAGATGGACCTTGATGAAGAGGAGTTTTGGTGTTTCTGGTGCCTTGATGTTTGATCTACTTTGCTTGAATTGATTAGTTTTAATTTTAGCATGTTCTTCAATTTTAAGGTATATAAGATTACAATTTAAAACTGTACAATTACACAGTTTGAAATAAGTACAATATTTTATACAATATTTTGCACTGAAGAAAAAAGTATTATATAGGCTGAAATGTGTTCACACTGAAGAACAATTTTACATCCATCCATGACACAGTTACTTAAAAATACCACTTGGGGGCAGGAGTTTACAAAAAGAGTTATTGTGTATGTGGAATGTGACAGTTTTGGGATGCCTGAACATATTCTTTTACACGTTTCAAGAATAATCTGAAAAACATTTGCTTGTACAAATATACACATTAAAATACAATGGCGTTTCTTTCCTGAGATGCCATGCCTACTTAGTTATTGCCTTTATTTTGTAGCTTCCTGTAATCACTGCGTTGTTTTAGTTTGAAAGGAACGTGGCCGGATGCGAATAACGTGGCGTGACTGTAACGGAAAAGTAACGAAAACGGCAATTTACACAACTAAACAATGGTGATTTGTGTGACATTGGCATTGGATTGGGGAGTTTCCCCACCCTCTCATCGAGGAGGTAAGTAGTACTTTTTGTTAACTTGAATTCACAAGCTTGAAAAGATCTTGTATTAGCTAATTATTTGTGTGAGACGCTAGCTTGAGAGTTAACGCTAGCCTATGCTAGCAAAGTAATGTAACTTTAACTAACGAACTAGCAAGCTAACTGCCAGCGGCGTTATTTTCTTTTTGTTTTGTTTTTTGTAGATATATGTGTAAGTTACACCTATTAGATTGGTTTTAGAGGTTCGAGATACACAAATAAGTAATAGTACTTTTAAAAAGGTACTAATTTAACTAATGTCTGGTCATTTAAACTCATTCGTTTGGGATGTAACGTTACAGACTGCACTGTAATTTTGTTAGCATTGACCGGTTGCTGTACTGGGTTAACTAGTGTCCTGTATTTTGTGTGGGTTGGAATCACAAAATGACACAGCAGAAACTGAATAAGCTGATATCATATTATTCGTAAGCCACCAAATGACCACAGCTTTTTTTATTATCACGTTTGTGTTGTTGTTTGATGAATGTGATGTGGACAGCGTTTTCTCCTAGCTAGTACGTAAAGGCAGCACCTCTCTCTCTCTCACCCTCACCTTCACCTTCTTGGTGCTGACAGGTACTTTAGGGTTGTGGCTCTGCAGACTACTGTTGACAGTAGCTCAAGTTGATGCTATTCGCCGATTGAAACTTTGCAGCGATCAGTACAACGTGACGAGGGAACTATAACAATCAGCGCTCCGCCCAGGGTCTATCACATCAGCTCTGCAATCTACGTTATGCTCAAGTGTGAGGTCCGCATACAACAATCCGCTACATCACCTGTGTTTCTCTGTGTACCTGCAGCTCTGCCAAAGTAAGACTACTTTTTACTTAAACTGTGATCACTATGATTTATTGACATATCTTGGGACAAGACATGCACGGAGGGTGTAAAGTATTTTAAAACTGCACCCCAGTAACGAACGCGACACTGGTTTGACAGCATGCACGTTTTGTGGTGTTAGCAAACAATGGAATTGATTTGCAACTTGAACCTGATTTGATGCCTCATTCAAATTAGACAGGGAAGAAAATTATGCAAACGTGTTCTGCACCATGGAGTTCATCATATGTTTTTATGGGAGTTTTTGCAAATTCCAAAGTATCTTTACCTAATTTATCTTGAGACAATTAACTCTTGCTAAACAGATGTGATTCAGGATAAAAACTTATACTATATCTGCATACTCTAAAACAACTGATTATTTTATTATAAACAATAGGGAGTCGAATAAGCAAGGAATGAGACAAAAACTGGGGGACCCCTTTTCCAAGCTAGACCTCCTCCACAGCTCCTCAATAAAAACAGAGATGCTTCTAAGTCGTTTCCAGATCTACATTATGTGCAGAATCCAGGCAGCTCCCCCTAGGAATGTCCTTACCTCAGAGCTGAGCCATGTAAATTATACCTCCCTTCTCTTTCTCCAGTGTCCTACCTTTGACCTTGATACCACAATCATTTAATCTCAAATAGAAGTTGCATGGATGGAAATTAGTCCTTAGTTAAGCATAGATTCCTAAAATAGGTTCTTCTTTATTCAATTACAAATTGTCATTACAAACGTTATTAAATATGTGACATTTTTAAAAGAGTAGCTAAATAATCAAACTTCACTGTATTTCATTTAAAATATTGAAGTTAAATTGAAGCCCCAATAAAAAAATTATCAAATTCCACACAA
Source organism: Mastacembelus armatus (assembly GCF_900324485.2). NCBI lineage: Eukaryota > Metazoa > Chordata > Actinopteri > Synbranchiformes > Mastacembelidae > Mastacembelus > Mastacembelus armatus. Next base: position 3,858,414 of record NC_046636.1, on the reverse strand, counting down.
GTGATGACTAGCTGCAATTTTCTGTGCATGTCTACAGTAATGTTTTATAGGGCAGCAAATGATACACAAGCATGTTGGCTCAGAGCTCCTGAACATATTTTTGGAAATTGAACTAGGGATGTGGATAAAACCGACTTAACAGTTTTTAGAATTAAATAAATCTTTGATATTGATCTACAAAAATAACAATTGTCCATTTAGTGATTTTTGAGTATAAGAAAATATTATTTCAAGAAGAAACTACAGGAGTTGAATGAAAAATTTAGCATTTTATGAGTTTAAATTACACTGCCAATGCATTTTCCTGTTTCCCTCAGGGCTTGTAAAAGATATACAGAGAGACTTGTATACATGTACCCAATAAACCAGAGAAAGTTACTCTCAGAGTGCATTTGGGTCCGTTAAACCAGAAAAGAAAACCTTACATGAAATGTACGTTCTCTAGGCTAAAATCCAAACTAATGAAAACTGCTGATACTGCAGTGCAGTGTGCCTCACCTCACACATCCATGTGTGCTCCAAATGCTCACAGTTGTGAAGTGGCTTTAACACTATTAAACTCTCTGAGGAGACATTTGAGGAAAATGGGATAGACATGCAAAAGGAAGATGGAAATAGGAATATTAACAAACACAAAGATGCATAAGAGTGCAAAAATGGAGGAGAAAGAGGAAGAAAGTTGCTGGAGGAAAGAGGTGACAAGACAGCACAGTGCATCATTGTGAGAAGAAAGATAGTAACAGAAAACATGCCATTAAGACAATCTTGGAAATTATATTACAAAAGCTTAAGTTGAGGAAAAATAGTGTTGGACAGGTGAACATGCTTGTGAGGGTGTGATGACAGAAAGAGGAGCACAAATTTAGAGAATGGGAAAAGACAGACAAGAGGGAGATGTTTAATGCAACAATGACTGTCTCCTTATAAAAAACAGTAGTTAGGGTTAGGCTTTGTCTAACCTGACTCTGGGGGAAATATGCTCCTCTGTCATATTCCAGCTGCTTCTGTAGTTGCTGTAGCTTACAGGTAAACACATTAAGACAGCTTCAGACATGTCCTCTAAGCAAGCACCCAGCCACAAGGAGGAATTTGTACTTCACCACTGTGAAATGTTTATATAAAGGAGAGGTGTATGTCAATCTGTAATGTTCTTGCCTTTGTTTTTGTGCCCGGGTCAAGTTTTGCATTGAACATAGAAAAACAAAAATATGTGCTATCAGATATTACATGTTAGAGGTGTGATGCTGTTCTGTGCTTTTGATGTGGCACATTTAATGTGAATCAGTCACATCAGTGCTGGATTTACCAGATCATTTCCATTTCACCAACCGTGAGATTTGCATGATTCACAGAATGTGATTGAATTCTGCCTGGGGTGGATTTCATATTTGTTTTTTTAGCACCTGTCTTTTGTATCAACTGTATAAGACAAATAGGAAGCAACTTTACCAGCCCACTGAAATAATAGCACAGTTTCCTGTGACTGTAAATATAAAACAATCTCTGCTTTCTGCGTGTCATCGTTCATTGGAAATAATCAAACACCCTGCTGTCTGACTCAGTAACAGGCGCTGGAATTGGCTTGGTGATGATGCTGATGTTATTTTTGCAGCTTAGTTCAATTGGTTGGATTGTGTAAGTCTAATGTGATTGACAAAATGGATGCCCTTGGACTATAAAAGGAAGCCAATACAGGCATTAGAGAGTGACTGTGTAAAAAGGAAATTGTCCTCTGCTATCTTGGCTCTTCTTGACTTTGCATTTGTTCTTTGCCATACTTGCTTTGGTATTTGTTGAGTATATGTCAAATATTCAAGCCTGTTTGGATCACTGAGTAAATGGTATGCTGGAATAGCTCTATTTATATTCTGTAATAAAATGGATACCATGATGGTGCTCTAGAGAGATGTGGTCATGGGAAATGGCTGAGGTCAAACCAGCAGGGAGAGGCGAGGAGAAGGAGGTTGGATTGTTCTGGGCAGGAAGAAAAATTCTCCAGGGACAGACTATGGGTTCAACTTTCTTGATAGTGAACTTGTTCACTGGTTCTCTTGGGAATACCTCTCTTAAGCACTCACGTCTTTTCTACTCATCAGTACTGACTACTACTTCTCTCTCTCATCGTGTCAGTCCGGTTGGGAGTGTGTATGTGTCATGTTCTTTCCATTGTACACAAAGAAAAAAGCCAGCACTCTGCAAAAGAGATCCCCAGGAGTTACACATAATGAAACCTCTGTTTGGCCAGTTGGTGGCATCCCCACTGATTTGTTCCTGTCTTATGAGGGCATTCAGTGTTTGTTTTTAAGTCCAGAAAAGGAAATCTGACTTCCCCAATGGACATGCAACAAATGCATGTTTTTCTGGTTTATTTTTTTTTCTAGCAAGTAATCTCCCTTAAATTCTTTTTTTTCCATTGAGTCTTCAGATTGAATCTTGTTTTTGTATGTGAAGAAAAGCTCTACCAAACCATGTGGAGTCTTGTAGAAATTTTACAAGATAACCCGCTCACAATATCAGGGAAATGCCTCAACACTTTAAATGACATACAGCTGTTCAATAGTCTGTGTTGTTTAGTTCAGTGGTTATATGGATCATCTGGCTGAAAGATGCACGAAATGTTCTGGGTATTGGGGGATGTAGGTAGTGTGCCGCCAACCCAGGTTTCATTGTGATCCTGTTGAAGAACACGCTTCAGAATTAAGCCAAATCATTAAAGTTGTAAGATCTGAGCATACATGTTAGTATGGTAATCATAAATATATTGTGCTTTCTTTGAACAAAGCTCTGGAGTGTGGTGTAGACAGTTGGATTTTGGTTTGCTTTACTGAGACGTGTACCCATCATAACACCAGAGGGAAAATTTGACAGTGAAAATCTAAAAAGTGCAGGTTCAGGAGAGCTTACAAAGTGCAGCCTTAGAAAACATCTTGTCAGGTTTTAACCCTCAGGTTTGAAGTTTAGGCTGCTAATTCAACTAAGCTCGGTCAACTAGTTGTCTGTCTAATAGTGTGCATATACTACTGCAGCATGGTGCTTGAAGCACATGTATGACAAAAGTATATTAGGATGGGTAAAGCAGGGTATTTGATATTTGTATAAGTGTATTAATTGTCAGACATTTGTTTAGTTATTACTATATCAGATATATTCAGCAAATTAACTATATGAAGATATAAACATTGAAATTCAAAATTACACGTAATAGAGATTATTTATTATTTATTCATGCAACCTATTTCTGTGCAACTATAGTCATTGTACAACTGTATGTACAGCAAAGTTAATACATATTATTCCTTGTTGAAGGACTCCATTTATCGATGTCTGTAAATGTCAGTTTTATTATTCATCTATTATAAGCCATCAGCTGTCAGAAAAAGAAATTCTGGCTTTCATACAGAAAGTGAGACCAAGTAGAAATTACAGTTCATCATTTGTGTAACATAGCCCACTAAATTGGCATTCAGAGTGAAGGATAAAGAGTGCTCCTCCTGATGCCCGGCACTGTATTGCTTATAAGCTCATCGCATTTGGGACATAGAGGTCATTCATCCTCCTAAATGACCTCCATTCTTCCATTAGGTTAAATTGGAATTGGTGTTACAGGAGCCCATATACTGTATGAATGACTCCTCTTATCTAGATCATAACACATCCATGTGTTACATTGATTTGATTAAAAGATGGTGGGTATGTTATAACTGCTAACAGATCCTAGGAAGTGGTTGGTTGTGGTGGGGTCCAACAACTTTTTGTGACAGTGAGTGACATCATATACATCGTCGTGACATCACTTAATGTAATTGGGTGTGGTGTGGGCTCACTGTTCACTTACTGTATCTTTGCCCAGTGAAGCTTTTATTGTCCTGTCTTTCCAATGACATGTCCCCACACATATAGATGTATGCAAATACATGCATAAAATTCAATGACAGCAGCAGCAACTACATGCATGTGCACTCTGCCGTTCGTGTAACACAATAAACAAAGGACATAGTGACATAATACCTTACAAATGCACTTAAATACAGCAGTCATTATTGTTTTCATCTTCTGAAATGTGTCTCCTATTGATCTGGATCTTGATTATTTCAATATAAAACAGATCTGTAATGCAAATTTTCTACATCAGTTAAGTTTTTTTTTTTTGTGCAATATATTTGTATAAACATTTCCTTGAACTTACAGGATTAGGGTGATACATACTAGTTAAACTTTGATGTAATAGATGGGTGAGCAATTCAGTGATATCAAACATAAAATGATGTAAACGTGTAAGTAAGAGAATTCACTATATGGGGTGTATAATGTGGCAGCTATGCCTTTAATACTGCTGGGACAGTGGGCAATAAATTATGTGCAGGACTAGTTATATGGCATTTTTATATTTCAGTGTGATGAATAATCTTCATTTATCAGGCATTTAGTTTGCTTTGTTACCTAAAAGACAGACCCAGCAGCATATTTGTTTCTATCAATAGACTATATTACAATAAATAGCTCAATATCCTAATTGAACAATAAAATGTAATGCTAGTGACCACTAAATAGGGATGCTGGGGTGATATCAGCTCTTATTCCCAGTATCAAGTTCCAGTATTTGCTGAACATTCTGTTTAGTGTTTGTGACTATCTTGGCTGGCAGCATAGATACAGACAGAGTTTGAGTCACAGCCTTCTGTTGAGACTGAGACATCATCACCCAGTGGTGTTTACACCATGGAGTGTCTGTAGTGTTGCTGCTAATCGCCTGTTAGTTTGATAAAGAATAAGACTTGGCTTCAACTGTAAAATAAATCTGTTTTTTTTTTTTTTTGTCCCACGTCTCAAACGGTCAAAGCATGTCTTGCACTGACTCAACTGGTTTATATTTTCAGATAAACCCCCACCTCTTGTAAGTGATTATAGTTCGTAGTTTATTCTCCCAAAGCCCTTTACAAGGTTGTGAACATCTATCATTCATGTCTTCCACTTTCCAAAAGCCAACTATAAATAAACTGGCAAATTCCAGTGCCATTATTTTTGAAAGGTTGCTGAGCAAAGAAGAGATGATTAGTCTGTTTGCATGTCTCCCACTTTGAACTACATTGTATGTTGTAATTGCATGAACATTGAATCTATTGAATGAGGTTAAAGAGTTTGTCATTTTTCCACTGATCTTTTACTCATTCTCTGTTTTTAGGTTCTGTCTGAAGCGAGAAAAGAACTATGTGAGTGGCAGTGAGTGTCTACATCTGCATTTATGCCTGTGTATGTAAATGTGTCACCATGAAGCACCAGTCTATCTCCCGATGGCTGAACCAGCTAGGACTGCCGCAGTACTGCGCAGCATTGGAACAGGAATATGATGGTGTAGAGGTAATGTGAGCAGATGTACATGTACAAACAACATGTTTTCAGCAAGGTTTCTTGAGGCAGCGGTAGAGTTAATGTACCTGGATTACAGGAACAACTCCCAAAGTACAGAGCAAAGAAATCAACACATATCATTGGTCCTCCTCAGATTTAAAGAAACATTTTACACAAGTATTTAAACCATTTAAAATATTAGCTTGTTTCAAGTTTAGATATAGGGTAACACCAATTATAAGTTCCACAAATGTTTTAAGATGGACAAGTAGTGTGCTTAAGCTAATAATGTGCAAATAATTATTAGTTTGTCTCTTTGATTAAACACACACATATAACGGCCACAAAGCAGAAATTTATTTGAACCATTCAATTTAATAACTTGTTGAACGTCATTTGGCAGCAGTAATCTCAAACAAATGCTTCTGGTAGATATGAATCAGATCTGCAACAAAGAGTTTCAAACCATTTTTACTCATAGAACTGCTTCAGCTCAGCCATACGCTTAGGATCTCTGGCATGAACAGCTCTTTGAGCTCATTCCTCACCATCTTGCTTGGGTTGAGGTCTGGGTTCTGACTGGGCAACTTCAAAATCGGTTTGTTTGTTGGACATCATTCTAGGAGATTTTCTTCAGTGTTAAGGATCATTGTCCTGTTATATCACCCAGCCTCTACTGGGTTTCAGTTAGTGGACAGTCATCCTGACATTATCCTGTAAGATACCTCGGTGAACTTGCAGATTAATATTCCCTGGTTGATGGAAAGTTCTCCAGACTCAGAGCGAGCAAAGCATTCCCAAAATATGATACTCTCTTGGCTGTACTTTACTGATGTGATGATGCCTTCATGTTGGTACTATATGTATGTATTTTTTCACATGAAACACACTATATGCTGCTTGTTTTTTAATTTATTAATTTGGCCTTATGTTTTTCGGTCCACAAAATATTTTCTGAGTAGCCTTATAGAGTGTCAAGGTGCTATTTGGCAAACTTTTGGCCCTCCAACCGCAAGCTGTATATAGTTGACTCGCATATTGATATGTTAAGCAGCTCCAGCTCCAAGTTTTTAGCTGGTACTCTGGACATATTTTTGATTTCACTGAGTGTTCTGAGTTGCCTTTTGAGTCATCTTTGTTGGCACACGTGTCTAGGGAGAAGAGCCACAGTACTAAATGTTCTGCCTTCATGGAGAGTCTGTCTATCTGATGAATATTTAAAGTCACTGCAACTCCTTCATAACTCTTTCTAAATTTATGCCTGTGAACAATGCTTTATTGAAACTATGTTTTCTGAGATCTCCATTTTGCAAGTCATGGTTCACATGCAAGGAGATTCTTCTTGCGAATAGCACACTGAACATTTTTATTATTTATTTATTTTTTTTCCCAGAGTCAAAGTACTGTTAATCCACACCTCCAACCTTGTTTCAGTGACTGGGCTCCCGGTCAATTCTTGAGTCTAATTAGCTTTTGGCCTAGAGTTTCAGATTTTTTCTCTGTGAATGTTAATGTTTGAATGATGTATTCAATATGGAAAAGAACAATGCAATCATTTATGTATTAGTTCATATTTGTTTAGAATTGCTGAAGATCTGGCTTTAAATTTAAATTATACTGTAAATTCATACTGTTAATGAAGGTGATTCATTCATTTATGTTTTTGCCACTGTATATTCTGTGAATTTAGTGAGCTAGGAGGATGTAGGAATTGTTTAGATGATGGTGATACCCATATGAGTACCCTTATCATTAAAATGACACTGTCATTGAAATCCTGACTACATATGGCAAAAAAAATTTCATATGAACCTTTTTTTATCTGCCACCTCTATGGTTTTGATTTGGTTATTATATGAAACAAAAACTCAGATTTGATGCCATTAGGAGTGGAGGGACCACCAGCACCAACAACATCCTTTTAGTAAGTTTTTGAGAAGCTGTAGCATTAATAATACAGCATGTAGACTCCAAGTTAAAAAAAAATGTTTGTCATTTGGGTGAAGTAACTCCTTTAACATGTCTATTTAAAGGTGATTACAGTAAATATTTGATGAAATTATGTTATGTACGAAACATGTTTCAAAACAGGCCAAGTGAAAGAGTAGTTTTTAGTAAGAGTGTTTCCAACAGCAGCACAGTAAAACTTCATCACTGGCCTATTAGAGTGAAAAGACAGTGACAGGTTGGCTGTTTTACAACCCAGCCATTAGCCCACTTCATTTTGAATGTTACACAGTCATTGGTTAAGAAATTAGATTGATTAGACAACAAGAATTATTCATCTCCTTATAATGTTTACCCAGAAGGCATTGGTGTAATTAGTAAAGACGAAATGGGTAAAGCCTATTTAAAAGATGTTGAAAGTAGCAAGGAGAGAGATGGAGAGAAAACAGGATAAGACAAGGATGTCATTCTAGTGTCATTTATCCATTATGCTGTTAAAATTTTCTTTTTTGTGCAGGATTTACAAAACGTTCTCTTATAAATTCTCCATTAATTACATTATAATCTTAAAACTACACTTAAGTAACGTTCAGTGTGAACTGAATGCAGTTCCTTCAGTTCAGGAAAGATCTGTAATTTATTGAAAATATATGCATGAAGCTGATGACCGGAGATGCAGAAAGTTCTTTTACTCTTAAGCATATCTGCACAGATTTATTGCAGCAAAACTAAGCATGAGATTTAAAGAACCATACTCCAGCAAAAAGAAGAATGAGTTTGAAGAGCCATATTCCATCTTCCCTCCGACCATCCTCTATGCATAATAAGCTCAGTGCAGCGTTGCTAACCTTTCTGTGAATATTATAACAACAATATGTGGCTCATTGCCTTCTAGCCATCCAGACAGCCTAACACAACATTCAATGTGGTAATACCAACTCAGCCAACAACATTAACACTGTGAACAGCTACAGGCATGCTTTGCCCAAATTTCTCCTAACTCTTTTCATTGTATCCAATATTGTCTTATATATTTGTTTGTATATATTAGCTGTGGGTTACAGTCTTTTAAGATGCACCACAGACGAGTCCAGACACCACCGAACCTGGTTTTTATCTTCAGTTTCAGTGGGTGACTTCCTGTGCACAAACAAAATTTCCCCTTGGTGATTCTGCCTTATGATTTAGGATGCATTCACATGGCTTGCAAGTATCACAGAAAGTCACTTGTCACATGACTTAGTGTAATAGAGAATTATATGAAACAGTCGTAAAACAACGAGTTGAAGGAGGCTTTAAAAGCTCTGAGTTATTGTTTTAAAAATGTCCAAACTGCCCTGCATCACTTGTTTTTTGCATTCGTCTGCACTTTCATCATTGCAACAACATTCACAAAGTCAAAACCAACATTAACAACTGTTATGTCAACTCTCTATATGATGTGTATGAGAGTTCATATTGTCGTTCAGCTCTGCATGATCTGCAGCAAAGAAAGAACAAAGAAAACATGTCAACGTACTGTTAGACAAGAAATGAGAATGGTCAAGAGAGTGAGAAATAGATTAGGCTTCTTATGTGTTATCATTCTCTCTCTCTCTCTCTCTCTCTCTCTCTCTCTCACACACACACACACACACAGATGGTATTTGTTAGTCATTGTAACATTAACAGAATTAATGTAGTGTCTTCTTTAACCTGCTAATATGCTCTTACTGAGCTGTATGTTTGTTTTCATGCAGGTGCAAATGTTATTGACATTCTTGTTATTTTGAAACAGTTGTTTCTCTGCAAAATTCCTGTGTGCATATGTGCACATTTCTGTATGCACACGTTAGTTAGTGGGAGACCTTAAATGTGTTTGTATGCATGTGTATGTGTGCAACTGGCTACTTTGGTATGCAGATATGTTTGTGTGGTTGTGGATGTCTGTAACTTGCTGTATGTGACTAAGAGTGACTGATTTAATTGTGTGCGTGTGTCTGTATTCATGAGTTTGCCCACTGTATGTTTATGTAGTCTAAATAGAGCAGTGTTTGTGATGAACTAACAGAATAGCAGTATTGTTAAGAAACCAAAACAACAAGACCTTGGTTTGAGCTGGGAGTGTCCTGTGATGACACAGTGTGTCATTTACATGTGCGTGTGTGTTTGTGTTGTTCCATTACTGCACAAGGTTGCGTTTTGGTTCAAAGACTTTGTGGCTCTCCATAACTACACTATTTTAGGGGTCGTTTATGTTAATACCATAGTGAGGGTTGAAGTGAGCCAGGGTGTGTTTGTATGTGTTTTAAGGACAATCTGTAATGACAGGATGCAGGGAGGAGACGGCACACTTTTGGAGAATAGGAGGTCATCAGGGGTCTCCGGTTGTTTCTTTTGCATTACTGGAACCACTAAATTGTCACAATGAACTGTGTGTTACTGAACTTCCACCAAACACTGTTTTTCCTGTATGACAGTCTAGCTCATCTTAGAGTCTTAGAGACTAAGTTGATAGCACTGAAGCTTTGAATGTTATTCCATAGTTTCTGGAGAGAACACCAATCCACCATTTGGATTCTCAAGAAGACCAGTTTGTTAACAAACTGTACCTTTATCTAAACTAGTGGTCAGATACTTAAGTTCACGGGTTGTTATCTAGAGCACCTTCACCGCAAATTGACTTAGTATTTTTATGTTTTCCAGGACCTTCTCCACCTAACGGAGCATGATCTTTTGGAGCTTGGAGTCCACAATCATCTCCACCGCCTGCACCTTCTCACTTCTTTATGTCTCCTCCAGGAGCGAGAGAGGAGGAGAGGTATTCAAGTACACCCCCACATAGACACATGGTTGGCCAAAGATTATCTTTCCTTATCTATTCCATCAACTTGTTGATTCTGGCTCTGTGTCAGAGTCCCTACGTTTCCATCTCTCTGTCTGTCTCTCTTAGTACCCAAAGACAGAGACAGATAGCATTAGTGTCATGTAAAGGCATGCTTATGCCTGGGGGGTCTTTTGTCTTTTGTTGGTGGTGGGGGTTGTCTGCTGGAGGATAATATTGTGTCTCATATGCACACACACACACACACACACACACACACACACACACACACACACACACACACACACACACACACACACACACACACACACACACACACACACACACACACACACACACACACACACACACACACACACACAACTGTGAACAATTCCAAGGCTGTCAGTAAGTGAGAAGAGGAGTGATGAGGCCTGCAGTCCTGCTGGGTCTAATCACTTCTAAAGTGTGTGTGTGTGTGTGTGTATATGATAGTGTTTGCTTAGTTTCCCATGCATTACACTGTGAAATCTAACTGTTGTCTTGGTGACTGAGTCATGCATGAGTCCAGTTTGAGCCACGGGAAGAAATTATTTTAGTTTATCTTCGAAAACTACTCACACAGGAAGATTTGACTTGCTAGAAACAAGCAACATGTATGAGAGATTAAAGGATAGACATTCCAGCATAAATTTCCCCATAAACTGAATTCTGCAAAAATTACTCAATACAAATATATTAACTTAAAGGAAGTTTTTTTTAATGTTATTTTATACTTTTATATTTTAATTAAATTGCCTCTATAAAGTCTTTATATTGTCTTGTTTTCCATATATGGTGTCTACATGAAGGTGCAAAATCCAAGTGTCTGTGGACAGCAAAATACATAATAAAATAAAACCAAAGCTTACATTTCAAAGTACATACAGTGGGCATGCTGCCCTACATGGAAAATGACAATTTTGACCTGACTATGACTAGTAATGAAAAATCAGGAAACACCGAGTGACTGAGTTTCATCGTCTGACAAACATGACTGTATTAAAAGTCACACTGCCGCCAACACCTTGGTATTGACAATTAATCTGTAAATATGTAGACATTATTATTATTTGACCTTTCTGAGATCACTCTGCGACCGCCAGTACAGCCCCAACCTGCAGGTGGAGGACCGTTGCTGAGGTGAAACAGCCTCAAGTTGAAATCACTCAGCCACCAACTACTGTGGTATTATGTGTCTGCCTGGCAGCCTGCCCCCCCCTATCATTACCACAAAGGCCAGATTTGTTCAGCTAATGGTACCCTTTACACATACTGTACATACGCACACATACATGTACACACAAACACACATGCAGCATCTTCCAGAAATGTCAACATTGGACCCAGATAAGAGCTTTCCAGTAAGAGAACCTTTGGGATACTCACACACTGTGCCCAGGCACATATTTCATCATAATCTTGCTTGCTGGCTATAGTGTATGATTACGTGGCTAGAACAGGGATGTGTGTATATGTGTGTGTTTGCATGTGCCAGGTACTTTCCTTGTTGGCAGGAATTAAAATGCATCAGAGAAATAAAGATCTTCCAATTAGAACAATTAGAGAGTGAAATACAAGGCATCAGTAAAGCCTGCACATGCATACTCATATTTCACATAGTTGAGGCATTTTTGTATGAGGTTATGTTTCTATAGGTACTCATTATGTTCCAAACATTAACTTTAGCAAGATTCTTGTTTGTAATTTTAAGTTGAAAATTAAAAAAGTGAGATTGATGCATTGCATTGATGTGAAGTTATAGTCTGGTGCTTGATTAAAGTGAAAATGGGAAATTCTGTCCCATTGTCAGTACATAAACTGAAGTACTCTTACACACAGTAAAGCAACATTAGTTTCATGTCATTTAAGTGCTTTCCACTCGCAAACTGCAATTTGGACCACGTGCTGAACACTTTCAGAGTAATGCACAAAAACAACCACATCTAGTGAGATAGAGTTAATCATGTGTCTAGCTCTGGAAAAATAAGTGTGGATGTCTCTGCTTTTCTGCATATCAAACAGGTCAGAGTATTAAAAGATGCATGAATTACACATTCTAAGCACAGCCCCATTGTTGCTGATTTGTTGGCTTGTTTGGCATGCAGTGTATTAATATTAGCATTTAATTTTTAACCACAGAGCTACTCATGGATTTAGAAAGCAATTTCATACAGTATATGCATCTTTTTTTTTTTTTTATTCATTCATACACTCAGCTTAGCTTTCTGAGCTATAGCAGCTGTTTTGTCCACAGGTTAGATATATTTTGGCCCTTCCTGGATTTAATGAGCTAAGGAAGTTAGTAATGTAAATGCCAGAATATGCACAGACAAAGACTGCTATACTATGACATCCTTTTGTGTGTTGGTGCATGTGTGTGCGAGAGAATGTGAGAGTGTGTGAGTGAGAGAAGGTGTTTAATGAGGGCAGTTTGTTTTCTAGTTTGTGTTGGTCATGGAAAGTGATGTTGCCCTGGTGTCAGAATACGTAGCTGTGGACATTCATAGTAACTCACTAGAACTATTCCTGAGCTGTTGATGGTTCAGTGTTGATCTTTACAGGAAGCCAAATATTTATTTACCTGTCCCAATAAACATAAAGCTGGATGTGTCAGTGTTAATTAACATCTGAGGCTGACACAGAAACATTATTTACAAGCTGAGTGTTTTTTTTTTTTAGCTGAACTATAATTTTTATAATAAATAAATGTTAAGAGAAAGAAATCTGTTCTGAAATGCAGATATGTAATGCAAGGACCAAAATTAGATGACCTTAACTGGATCTAAACTCCTCTCCCCCACTCTGTGATTAACAACTGCAGCAACAGCTCTGTGCAGATGTGGAACAATTCATGTCAAATTAACTCTTTGCATGAAAACAATTATTCTTTTGCGTGGGTTATGCAGAGATTTCCTTGACTGTGTGTGCTTGGGAGAGATTTTCAAGTCTGACCTTTACATATTAGATAGTTTATGTTACATGCTACCAAGGAGTACAAGCTGAACCAGGATAATCTCACTTATGAATCTGATAAACTCACCAAAATGACCTAGAGTTAATACTAAGTGTACTATAAACATTTTCCTGTTTCTGTCTGTGTGTATCAGCACCACCAACTGTGCCGTCAACATTCTGCTATCACTGGTACTGTCAAGATGCAATTCCTGGAATTTCAGTTTCAAGACACGGACATCCAGAAATTATAAATAGTTAAGGAAAAGTACAGCTGGCACATCGTGGAAGTTATTTTGCAGTGGGAGGTGCCTTGTTGCAGAATTTATATTGCTTCTTCATAATTGCTATAAACTGCTGCATGTTACAACCTTTACAGAGTCTAATGATGTAAGAGCTGGTTAATTAAAATAACTAATGAGCATCATGTGGATGGGATGTTGATGTTTCAGCAGAAACCATTATCACGTCTTAGAAAAAGTACTAGATTTTATTCTATCTGAGCAAACTGATTTGAACAAGTACTTTGGCTTTTTTGTTGTACAACCCTGAGGTTACATCCAGAGGAATGAGGAGTGGAATAACGATTGAACTGTTTACACTTCACACTTCTAAGACACACACAGGGAATATGGGAGTAAAGAAGGAGAAAAGAGGGGAGGTAGAGGGAAATGATGAGTGGATGGAATGCAGAGGAGAGAAAACAGGAGAGGATGAAATGCACAGTTCATCCTTTCATACTGAGAAGATATGGGAGTACTACTACTTTACCTGAAAATAAACCAAAATAAAAGTAAGTAAAAGTCTTTCTCAATGACAATTATAATAAAACTAACATTTAAATCCAATTATTCACATTTCATTAGGAAGGAAAGCCAAACCCATCTCTTTAATGGTTAGGGAAACACTGGCGCCCTGAGGTGGAGTGGTGGTCAGTGTTTGGAGTGACTCAGCGAGGTACTGTGCCAACTTGCTATGCTTCCTGAGTGCCAATGTGGCAAAGGAAGCCTTGGCCTGAAACACTTTAACAGGAAGTACAGAAAATTAGTTTAATTCTGTTCTACATATTTTTAAAAAGCAGGGGCAGCGCGGTAGATGAGTGGTTAGTGTTGCCTCACAGCGAGAAGGTCCTGGTTTTGCAACCCAGCCTTTCTGTGTGGAGTTTGCATGTTCTCCCTGTGCTTGTGTGGGTTTTCTCCAGGTACTCTGGTTTCCTCCCACAGTCCAAAAACATGTATGTCAGGTTGATTGGTGACTCTAAATTGCCCATAGGAGTGAGTGTGAGTGTGTGAGGTTGTTTGTCTCTATGTGGCCCTGTGATGGACTGGTGACCTGTCCAGGGTGTACCCCTGCCTTTCACCCAAAGAGAGCTGGGATAGGCTCCAGCAGATCCCTGTGACCCTGGTTAGGACTAAGCGGGTATAGATAATGGATGGATGGATATTTTTAAAAAGTAGTAATATATTGCTCTTTAGACTTTTCTGAAAATGTAGAATCATTTTTTATCTTGAGTGATTTATGTGCAGTGTTAATAATTCAGAATAATTCTGCATAAAACGTCTAGAAAAAATGTGGTGAATTGCCAGGGGAGAAAATGACACCGTGTTTTGCTTTGAGGTATTCTTCTTGAACTTTTATAAAGAGATATTCAGAGCAACCAAAATGAATCCATGTCCAGGAGCTGTGAGCTGTGTCAGATAATGACTAGTACAAATGGAAAGCCCAAAAGGGCGCATGTCAGTCAAAGATTGTAGTTCAGTTCTGCTGCCCCCTCAAATTACAGACCCTGCCAGTTTTTTGGGGGGCTCAGGTGATTCAGGAGATGATTACAGATTACACTACTGACTCACTACACAGCTTTCTGGAAATACCACCCTCACAAACACAAATGTGCCAGGAATTTTTACATGACTATGTGAAATAGTGCAGAGATTTTCTCAGCGGGAAAAAAAGCATCCAGCTAAAGCTGAAATTTATTATTGCCAGACAGTCCTTCCACATCCACTGAAGTCCAGGAGTAACTTCTATGATTGGTTTTGACATTCAGACTAATGGTCCCTGCTAACACTGACAGTTACTGTTACTGTTAATAGGCTAAAATTGTATTTATATAATGATTAGATCATCAATCCCAGTGCCTTATGGTCTTTATATTACACGGCTGATTAACCATCTGTTCAGAGGTTTGTTAGAAATATGACTTTTTGATTTTACTTTGACTCTGCCTTCTATTAGAAACTAGCTTCGGTGATTATTTGTGGACTTCATATATGATAAAAGAATTTAATTAAAAGTATGACCTTTCCACCTTAGATTATTTTACTTCAATCTGTTAAGGGGTACGGGGTAGATAAAATAAAATGAAAATAAAAAATAATAGTAAATTAGTGGCATTATTTTGTTTATTATTTCTCATCCCTTACATGTAAATCTCATGACCCCTTGTGGGGGTCCCAGCTCCTTGGATGGGAGTGGGAGCCACTAAAAGACTGGCAGTGATGCAAACTATTAATACAAACACCGGACCTGTCCGTACTTATCATCAATTGCGTTACAAAACTCAGGCCCACAGCACTGCAGTAGAAAGTCCAAGCAAAACCAGAAAATAACTGTTCAAGAGAGATTGCCAGCACTCAAATTTTAGTCTTTCATTTTTTATATTATTGTGTCACCTGCCTTACTGATGTTGCAGTGTGGCCAAATTTGAATAGATTTGAAAGAACTAATATTTTTTCAAACATGGTTGAATCAGCATGGGTGAAAAATACATAGCCAGAGCATTTATTCCATATTGATATGGACTAGTTTGAGCTAAATTCTTATTGGTTTGAGTGTGTGAACCTACTACCTTTTTTTTTTTTTTTTTGCTTTAGATGTCGATTTTGTTTGAATATTCCCTTTTTTATTTTTGTTTTTGTCTTTAGTAGAATGCATTTGCCATTTACCTCTTCTTAATATAGTAACATCTATAATGCAGAGTGGTAAAGGTTATAAAAACCCAAATCTTCCTCTGCTATCACAGGGATTTATGACCCTCATGTTTTTCAGTGGCTTTCACCATCTTAGCAAATTTTGTGTGAATAGCTCTAGATCAAAAGACCTACATGTATGTGGCAGTGTTTTTGTGTGGGTGTCTACATGAGTGTCCAATGTGGGCTCTCTGATCATCTTGGCTTTCATAGTGGCAGGATGGGCTCATTGTATTGTCTGAGGGGAAACACACACACACACACACACACGTCTGGGTGTTATCAACTCTAGACAATACAGATGAACAGGACAATAACAGGAGAGAGTGTTGTCCTGCGGGCCAGCCAACACACACATACACTCAACATGACCTCATACCTGATCTAATGACACAAGTAGAGCCCTTCTCCTTTTTTCCTCTGCTTCACTAGATGAAATATAATCGTTTTTGCCAACATTCCTCCCATATTTGAGAAGCTGTGTTATAAGAAGTACATTTTAAACTATAATGCTCAGTTGATTTATATTTTATGCAGCACTAAGTCTAAAGTGCACCTCAAGTTGGTCCAACAAGTCACAAACAGGCATTGATCACATTTCATTTCATCCCCTTGCTGCAAATAGTGACATTAGGTCACATCCATACCTTGTCTAAGTACCAGACTAATTGGTGATGTTGGTGTAAGTGGTCCCAAACAAAAAGACGTGGAGCATAAAATTTTGAGTTTGTGCAAGGAACACAGGAGGAGGAGAGGACGTGGAGGTGCAGGAGAGGGGACGAGGGGAGTTTTATTCTGTGTTGGGGGGGCAAGAGACAACTCGGCTGGAAAAAAAAAAAAACTTCTTCCAAGCACAGCAGAGCAGGAGGAGGGGCTGAGTTTTCACAAATCACTCCCCAGAGAAAGAAAGAGGAGGGCAGGGCTTGTGATTGTGCAGCACTACTTGTTGTTGCCTGCCTGAAGGAGTGAGTGTGTAGTCTTTGAGCCGGTCAGTCAGCCAGTTATTGAAACTATGAAAGGCAATACATTCACTAAAAGTATATAAAGCCAAAAGACAGATAAGAGCAAATATCACGAAGAGGAAAAAGGAAAAAAGTCTTTGTGACAGGTAGGAGTGAAATGTGTGTCAGTTCATTTGTGTTGATGTGATTATGCATGTTTATAGAGTAGCTCTGTGCAGGGATGTGTGATGTTTTACTCTGGCGGCTGTTTATTTTAATACACTCCCTGTCCCTGTGTCTTAGCTGTTCTTCTCTCCACTCATTTGGCTAAATTGTTTGCAGCTTGTAGTAAGTTAGATTTACTCCGGGACTTTTTGAGCAATACATTGCCTTCCCAAGGCACTGGGTGTAACTGTGGTTGCTGAAGTTGGTGATACTAACTGTGGAAATCCCAACAGGAAATAATTACATGAATTATGACAGATAAGACCAGTGGTATTTGTTTAATCAAGATTTCTTTTTCTAGTTTACTTGTGTTTTGACTAACTTTGCTCAGTAAAGTTGTGTATCTTGGATTTCCAATATATTAAAGTGTTTTACTGTGTAGATAAGTGATTCAATACAATTCTCTGCTTATGAGGTGTATTATAATAATTTTTTTTTTACAAGTAGTCATTATATGACATCAGTTGTTAAAACAGTAAATGTAAATACTTTATTAAAGGCTTCACTTTCTTGCTGACAGGTTGAGGGACTGCTTCTATGACTTTTGAGAACATGTCTTTAAACAGCAAGCTGCCAACAAGCTGATGACAGGCAGACGTGCATCTGTGTGTGTGCAGTGTTGATGTTTTGTGTGCTGTACAGATAAACACGCATGCAACAGACTGTTTCAGACATTAGTCATGGTCATGTGTGAAGCATGTCATGGAGCCGGTGAGAATTTACACAGAAATATGTCTGTGTTGGGTTCTTAGAGCTCAGCATTAACTATGAGATGGTCATGTGTTTCCAGTGGTCGTAGTGTTGCGTGTGTGCGTGTGTGTTATTTGCCTCAGTTGAGTTAGGTGGTTGGTATACCAGCCAGCCGTCAGCACTATGTGGTCTGTTGGTCTTAACACTGGCTGACTCACTGACTGACTAGTTGGGAAGTAAAGGCACATTTGTTCATG
This sequence comes from Mastacembelus armatus, assembly GCF_900324485.2. Taxonomy (NCBI): domain Eukaryota; kingdom Metazoa; phylum Chordata; class Actinopteri; order Synbranchiformes; family Mastacembelidae; genus Mastacembelus; species Mastacembelus armatus. Next base: position 3,840,239 of record NC_046636.1, on the reverse strand, counting down.
TATTTTACTTAAGTACAGCATTAACTAACTTGAACATCACCACTTTAAACTTAAGTATTTTTTTTTTATTTAAGTTGATTTTTTTGGGAAATAGACTTTTATTTGCATTGTTGCAAAAATACTGAGAAAAAGCAATACAGTTCTCATATCTGTATGCTAAATATGAAGCTAAGCATAAAGAAATGGAGAAATACAGCTAGGCTGGCTCTGACCCAATCTCTGCATACCTTTAAGTGCATTTGTTGAACCCTTACAAAAACAGAAAAGTAAAAACTACAAATTTGCTTTTACAGTTGATTTCATGGTGAAACTAACAAAAAAAGCCAGGGCAGCTGTTTTCACCTGCATCCATTCTTTACACTGCGTTAAGTTAACCATCTTCTGGCTTCATATATAGTCTACAGAGTTTTTTTCTCAGCTGACTGTTACTTGCTAACTTACCTGCTATCTTTAGTGTAGTTTAAACATAATTTTAAGTACTGCCCAAAGTTATATGTTTAAGGTATTTACAAGGACTTTGACCTTCTTATATACTACTTTTAAGTTAAAAAAATTTTTTAGATCAGCCACCATTTACAGCTCATTCACAATATCAGTGACTGTACAGAGACAACACATTTTCCTCGCGCTGTGTGAGAGACAGGCACACATAGATTCAGAATTAGTATATGGCAGATACTGCTGTGGGATTTGATAACCTCCTCATTAATATGTTGCACACATACACACACTGGCAGGCCCACACACTGAAGAGCGCAGTAGGACACCTCTCTCTCCTGCTATAACAAAGGCCGGCTCTAAACAGTGGTCATGTGACAGTTGTTCCCATTGTTCACTTCTGGCCAGGGGTGGTTTTGCTAATGCACTTGTGTGTTTGTGTGTGTGCGCATGCCATAGCAGGAAGACACTTTAAATCAGCCAGAGGAAACCCCTCATTCCCAAGCATGTTGATATTTGTGTTTGTCCTCCCTGTTGTGTGCATGTGTAATCAGAAATATTGTATTATATAAACCACAGATTCTGTGTTAAACACAGTAGGCCACAGTACTGAATTACATGGGACCTATTGTGACTTCTTAATGAGACCTGGTGGTCCTGGAAATGCCCAGTTTTTAAAACCACTACTTCAGTGGATTAACAACAAAGCTTTCTGCCTCCTGATTGAAGTGTAGGGTTGGCTAGAGGAACAAGGAGTGAGCTTAGCATCAAAACATGAAATTACATTGAATTTCATTTAATTGGAAAGTTGTGTCCTGAAACTTTGTGGGACAGAAAAGAAAGCTCAAGAGATAGTTGGTAAAAAGGCGGAAAGGAAGAGAGAAAAATATTTGTTTTATTGCTAGTAATCCTTTATAATGAGCAGCTTGCCGTCTAAATGTTTACTCTGCCATTTCCTCTTCCTGTTAATCTGCACTTGTTTCCCACCCATGGCCTTGTGTTTCTGTGTGTGTCTATGTATGTGTGTGCGATAGAGTTCCCAAACCAAGGCTTTCACTATGTTGCACTAGTCTCAGTTCAGAATATTTTGTCGTTTATACCATGGTCAAGGAAAACTCCTAGAATCAGGTGGAAACTAGGGGACGCTGTTGTTTCTTGATCTTTTACTCCACCATAAAATCCCATTTCATAATTTCTTTTAATGTTCATGGTGTCAGTTTTGATTTATGTGCCGTCCCAGAAGATGCATGGCAGGCTAAACAGCTGTATGTTCTTCAAGAAGCTGAGAACAACCTACCTGCCAAGTACACTGCATGTGTATATTTTTTATTTGGATGTAGTACAGCTATAAACCATCGAGCATTACATATGTATAAAATAAAATATGACTTTTGCTTTTTCATGCTTTGTGCCAAGTTACCAGTTAACTCAGTCCATAAATGAACTTTAGTGCACGAACATTTAAAAATACCTTCTTTTTACAAGAGGAAGTTGTTTTTTGTAAATGGTGATGACATGTGTGATAATGTCCCATTATAGAAAATAATGTAGGAAATGCCAGCACTCATTTGTGGGAGGAAAAAAAAAAACCTCAATTTTTACAAGAGTTGCAAAGACAAAGGCCAGAAAGAAGCTGAAGAAGTGAGAAAGAATAAGAGCTGACATCATGCTGGACAGAAGGAGAGACAGGGTGTGTGGAGGGGGGGCAGGCATGAGAGTGAAAGAGGAAGATGGATGAGTAGTGATAGAGTCAAAAGAGAGGAGTGATTGAAATAAGGCAGAAAAGTGGAATAGCGTGGTAGGAGTAGATGGAGCGAGGAGGGGTTAAAGGGGAAACGGAGAGGAGAGTAGATGAGAATTTTTTCACACTTTAACAGCATGTGGCAATGGCTTCCTGTAGCTCCTAGCATGAATAATTTATTTATACGATTAATTGACAAAGTTTTAATGTGCTTAAGTGCTGTGTGTCTGTGGTTCACTCAGTAAGAGTCTGTCCTTTCTCCTGTGTGGGAGGGGGCGTGTGTCTGGCAGATGGTCAGGGCCACACACACAAATACACATAAACACACAGCTGACCATCTTATAATAGGTCCTCCTCCTGTAGTCGTTCTGCCCCTCAGAGGAATCCATTCTCTGACCCAGCATGCCTTAGCAGGACTTTTACAGTCTCTGTCTGTGTCTATATAAGCATTACTTCACACTGGAAGTTTTGAATTGGCCAGCTGTTCCTTTCCCAAAACCTGTATTTGCATTTTTATTGACATTCATTGTAGCAAGCTGGTGACTCAGTGGTCTCCTGCTATAGCAGGGTTCAGTTCCATGTAGGATTCAATTCCAGGTTTCCTGTACTTGTCAAGCTCCATGGCCTATGAAGAGCCTATCAGATTTATTTATTTATTTAGCTCCTGGACAGTTAATGTGCTTTCTATATCTGTAGTCAGGTTGTGCTTTTGGAGCTGCAGAAACATTTTAGTGAAACTATCTACTTTGTCAAAATGCTCTCAACTCTTTGACAAAGGATATGAATATGCAGCTTGTAACACATTTTGATTTGATTATATTGTGTATCTTGCAGTATCATTTTATATTATCCAGTTGAAAATGTTAAGACTATTTTTATAGCTACAATCATCTAAAATGTTCATAAGTGTCTGCTTCCTTGCTGCATAATTTTAAAGAAATACTCCATTTGCTTTCTTCTTCATTCTTTCTTTCTTGTAACAGCTAGACTAGCTTCATGAAAAAAGTAACTTCTAATGTTTTCAAAGCTGTATTGTTTAAACACTGTATGTTTGTTTTTATCACTGAATATGCCAATAATAAGCTAGACATAGAGTATTAATCTGTTAGCTTGTGCTATTTCCTCACAAACAGCTGAATAGTAAGTTGCCAGATTTATACACTTTAAAAACTCTAATCAGAACCCATGTGATTATTGCTTGTGTTGATTGCTAATGAGATGTAACATGTAAACAAGGCAAAGTTGGTGCATTTTTCTTCTGTTGATGAGTATTAACTGTTTACCATTGCTACCAGTCTGTATACTATAGGCTAAACATTTTGATCTTTCTCCCTGTCTGCAAGACAATTAATCATTTCACAAAGTGTTGGATTATTAATTATAATCTTGTATTCCAATATATTTGGCATTTACATAGCTTTTGTTTTTGTAAAGGATGCTGGTAGATTCTATATGGCAATACCTTACTGCACAAGAATTTCAAGTATTACAGTGGCAGGACACACAGTTTACTCTGCAGTCTACTTTCTCTGATTATAATCAGGGTGTTCAAATTGAGACACAATAACAAACACATAGTTAGATAGTTATTCAGGTCAGATTGTTGTCTTTGATGAGATTAGCAGTAGGGAGGGTGTGTGGAATCTCCTACCTTTCAGTCTGCCGTGTCCGTCACCGATGGTATTTTCGTTTGTACAGTATGACTAACTGCTGCATGGTGAACGACTCAGAGCAGATGATAGCTCTCCAGTCATCATCATGCAGCAGGGGAATTTACCAAGACCCTGCCCAGTGTTTTCCATCACTTCCAACCTATCTGTCCTGATCATAGATTTATTTACATCTGCTTGTCTGTATGTCATAAGTTGTGTGGTGTTTTGTTTTTTTTGTTTTTTTATATGCTTTTCCCAAAGTTTGGGTAGAAGCTGTTTTAAAAGCTTTGCTGGAAGATAAACAATTTAAACATATTCTAATAGTGGAGTATGTTGAATAATAAAATACTGCCTTAAGCTGAGGTGGAGGATGTGACATATTTTGTCATGATTGCTGACAGGAAGCTGAAGTCAGCTTTCTGTCTAATCAAAATGTTATTGGCTTTGAGCCCAGCACCATGTCAAAACTTGCAGGGGTTAAAATTTCCAATTCAGCTTCGATCTTCTCTGTTTAAATCAGTAAAAATCATTGTAAATAGTTTTAGGATTAGATTTTAAAATTATGCTTCATCTCCAATGATAACATCTGACAATCTGACATCACTCACTGTAAAGCATTATTATCTACGTCAGGTAAGCAAGATTAACAATGTTTCTGTCAGTGTTTTCATTGAAACCATCTTGGATAAAAACATGTTGTTGAATGTGTCCTTGTAAAGTTGTTCCCTATACAGGGATTTATTTAATTTAAACAACAAATCCAGTATATCAGAAGATTTGTTATTATTACGTTTGAATTCTTTTAATTTAAAAAGCAAAAAACAGTACATTAGCCATTTAAACATGTTAAAATCACATTCCCTAGCTGAAACTACTGGTGTAATATTATGTAAAAGCATGTTTTATTTCCCAATAAGCAGTGTGTTAGTGTGTATTTCTGTATGCATGATGAAAAGGTAAATGACTGCTAACCTTGTGAGTATCTCAGAGAGGGCACTGGTTGCACTCATTCTCTTGTATCATGTACCATAATACTTCATGTCAATGAATGCTGCACAGTAGTGTGCTTGTGTGTTTCAGATCATCATCATATTTACAGCAGGTCAAATGTTTTACATCAATGTGTAGAATTTTACAGTTCAACTTTCTGTCTTCTATTACGGAACTGTCTGAGGTTATAACAAACCTGGAAAAACATTTGTTCTGTGAGGTTCACTTATCTTTCTTTGTCTTTACCACCTTAATAAAGAGTAAATCAAACATAATCTCTGTGTAAAAGTAGTTTAGATGTATGTACAAACTATTCTGTCAGAAATTCTTGTAAAAGAGATGATTGTGGACCCTCCTTTTGACTTTTTGTGTTTGTGTGTTTGTTTCTTTCCAGAGTTGAGGATGATGACAGAGGGGCGTTTTGCAAGTCTGCCCAGGTCTCTCCATGCACACCATACCCTGGGAGGAGGCACCACTCTCCCTGGAGTCCCCTCAACCTCAGTTGGTGTCTCCAGCAACAGCAGCTGCTCCTCCAGAAGGCTCCAGAGCTCCCTCACCTCCTCCATGGACCTACTCAGCTCCAGAACTGGGTGAGTTGGGTAGCAAAAGTGGCTCTCAGCTCAATAATGGTTTTCAAAGATTCCCGTCAGAATTATGCATCTGATGAGTTAAACGTGCCCACATACTGCATGCTGGTATTTTTTTTCACTGTTTTCTGTAATTCCACTTAGGTTTAGAAAATAAAAATAACAATTTGATTTTTAAGAAAAAGAAAATACTGTGAACAATCCTTATTTAAACCCACAGACCATAATTTAAACTCTGAAGGAAACCCCAAACTTACCTCAAAGTACTAAATAGTCAGACTAAATTAGAGGAAAATGTGTTTAAGATGGTAGAGAGAAAATCTGAATGCTGCTTACGAGGAAATTCTAAGGAAAAACAAAGTACGAAGTCTTGTTTATTTTTGAGATTTTCTCCATTCATTCTCTTTTCCCTTTCTCAGTCTCCCAGGGCAAGATGCTGGCCTGTCAGAGCTCCCTGCTGCTGCCTACCAGCCAGTTTCAATTCATGGTACTCTGCCTCGACGTAAGAGAGGGGGGGCCAATCTCAACCATGGGAAGTACACCTGGGACCCCCGAGCCAATCACACGCAGCCATTAGTTTGTGCGAACACATCACAAGTTCCTGGGCACGTCCATCAACCCATGATCTCTCCCGTGGTTCAAAATATCATTGATGACTTTCATGGTTACAGGTAAATACATGTACAAATGTGTATGTATCTGTTTCTATATTCGGATATTTTCGGTCTGTTTGGTTTTGTCAATCACTAACAAGCATATCCCTTCCCTGTGTTGATTTAGCCATGAAATAAATCATAATTTTGGTCATAGTTAAATAAGACTTCAGTTTTTCCTTGCTCTAATTAGATGGCTTTGAAAAAAGTTGATCCCTGCTTATATGGCAGTTTAAGCAGGTTAAGTTCACAATAGAGCTGAGTCATTATTTTCTAATTGTGAATATTTGTGAGCACAATATGATTTTTCTTTTATTATGAAGTGATTATATTTATATTTTGGCCTAACAAAACAAACCATTGTTAGATTTCATTTTGGGCTGTGGAAAATAAAATAACCAATTAACCAATCAAAAAAATCCGTATGATTCCACAGTAACAATCATTCCTAGCTTTACAGTCATTACACTGCAATGGATTGTAGTGACCCAAGATACAGCAAACAAGAAATGTAATAAATTCTTCTCAAAGAAACTTCTCAAATGTTTTTGCAGCCCAGTGAGCTTCCCTGATATTTATATATGCTCAGTGGGAGAGGTTTCTGCAAGCATTTAATACATTCTGAGTATGACATTTTAAATAAATCCGAGGTTTTGTAAAATGAATAGTGAAGGAGTATAATCAGTGAGTATTTTATATTTGAATGATGTGATGAATTAAACACCAGACTCACTGGTGTGTGGAGTAAAAACTTACTAAAATTGTTCCTCCTTAAAGTGAAGAAAGAGAGTTGGGAGTTGGATGGAGAAAGGGGTTGTTGTAAGAGAGAGCCCAGAGGGGCTGTAGCAGTCAGCTCAACTTCAGAGAGAACACACACAAAGTCACACACCTCATCTTTCATCATTTCTCTCATCTTTCTATCTTTAGTGTAGAGTTACAACAGACTGTATCTGATGTAGCCAACTTTGTGTGTGTGTGTGTGTGTGTCTGTCTATGGGTGCTTGTGTAGCCCCCAGCAGTTGGGTTACCTTTGTAGGTCTGGGTGTGGCAGGACAGATCACAGGTTACTGTGAACTCTTTGTCTGCTCTCTCTGTTTTTCAATGCTGGATACATTTCATATACTGCTGACACACAGCAGCACAATTTGTCAGGTCAAATTCAGCCTGTGCAGGTGCTTAAATAGCTGCTACCATCAAACCCCTGCTCTCTTTTCATGGACTTTATAGGTATTGTTTCCCTGATTTTACTTTTGAAATGTCGACTGAATAGGAACAGACTTAAGTTGTATTTCTAATCCCTAGTTTGTGTTCCAGTCAATTCTTTAATAATGCATCAGCTGCACCTAAATGTTTGTTTCCATTGTTTTATAATTTCATATCAGCAGATATTTGGGTAAGAATATTTAAACTGAAACACAGATAATAATGCAATTCCAGTCAGTTCACAGTTTAGTTTCCACAGTTTAGTTTCCTATAATATGATAAGGGAGTGGATCTGTAAGGTATGTAATCGCTGGTCACTTGGTCTTGACTTTCCATTGCTCATGCTGTCAGCTGACCTTTGGCCCCTGACCTTATGTTGCACAACTCCTTATTGGTCAGTTTTTCTTTGTGTTAACCTCTGTGAGCAACTCAACTCAATAGACCACCAGGAGAGGAGGGGAAGTCAGAGGGAAGCAGCAAAAAGAATGGCGTAGGGCAAAGGAGAAGGATAAGAAAGGGTTGGAAAGGTGCTAGTGACAGACTGTTGACACAGGCAACTTTTCCCTTTGTCAGTAATTTAAAGGAATAGTTTGGGATTTTTCAAGTTGGCCTTAAAATTATGTTGATGTATCTTTATGTACATGAGAGTAGGTCTTATTCTGCTCTAAGTACTTTCCATGGAGCAAAGAGTGGCACGTTTTTCTTAAATACATGACATAAGTTTCACCTCAGATGAACTTTGAAATGAGTTTTTGTACAGAATGAACGTTGCGCAGTTTGTCCCTCTTCGCCTACATCATTGTGATGTTCAGGTGGAAAACAGTAGAAGTAGCAGCAAATAAAATCTATTCTCATTCTTATCATTCTTAGTTTGTAGTGAGTCAGAGCTTTACTGTGGAAAAACACTGACCTCTATAGGGTGCCTGTAAGCCCCACACCTTGCTCTTTCCATTGCAGTCTCTCTCTCTCTCTCTCTCTCTCTCTCTCTCTCTCTCTCTCTCTCTCTCTCTCTCTCTCTCTCTCCCTCTCCCCTACTCTCTATCACACACATAAATATAGTGAAATCCCCAAACTGAAGCCAGTTGTGGTTGTGCTGACTATTGTGTGGTGAAGCCAAAGAACAACAGTCACCAGAAAAAGACTGCGGCGAGTGCTGCCTTCTTCTGCCCTCCATACTTCTTGTTTTTTTTTTTTTTTTGTCCTCTGTATGGCTTCCATTCTTTGTCTTCATTTCTTTGCATCTGACTGTGTTGCAGGTCAGTATCGTGGTTGTAGAAGCACAAAGGGCCTATGTTGCTGTTTCAGCAACATGGGCAGAAAATGGCAAAGTTAGCTGTGGTCAACTTGTGTAGTCTGGAATGCCTGGCCCTGGAAATCTCGCATCGACCACACTGTGTTTCTTTTAGTGCCGCAGTCAGATTTACTAAACGTTTGAGACCACAGATACTTCCTTCATTCATTTCTTCATTCTCCTTCTCATAATCTTTTCTCTACTTCACCTTCAGAATTGATGTTTTACAGTAAGTGGATAAGCTATTACTGCTCACTGAAAAAAACATTTTTATCATTCTTTTTCAGACACATCAATCAATGCAGTCAAAATGCCTTATCCATATATATGTAGCATCTCATATGTAGGCCAATTAACCATGGTGTGCATTTTACAGCAGAATTTATATGAATTCATGAATATGATATATATATATATATATATATATATATATATATATATATATATATATTGACTTTGTTTAAATTGTAGTGAAATTGTCTACTAAATTAAGATTATACATTAGTAAAACCAGTCAAGAACAGCTGATGTGCATTTTGTTGTGAGAATAAGATTCATGGGGATGTCAGAATGTGTTGGATTAGGGATCTGTGGGCCTCAAACAGAGTAACTTGCCATATACTGCATTTATTGGTTTTACTAATTTCATTCTGCAGTAACTGTAGGGGCAGGGGAAACCTGAGGACTCCACCTTCTACAAATCATGACTATACATTGTTGTGAATCAAGGCTTCTGTTTAGTTACATAACTCAATCCTGCTTATTGTTTGGGCCATATTTAAACTGAGAGAGCTTATAGCTAAACATCTTAAGTTCGGTAAGTAATGGACTGTGCTAATATTCCCGTGGGAACGCTAGTATAGGCTTAAGGGATTTAAACTACCAACCTTGTTAACATAGCTGGAGATTTCAGCTAATTACCTCTTTCACTGAGCCCCTGGCTGTAAGCCTCCTGTAGAGAAGCTCCGGCAATACACTGAAGTACAACATTCAGGACAAAGAGCACACTGAAAATAATGGCGTGGCATATTTTGCATGGAACATAATATAAGTATCTCAAAATAAAAATACTAAAGTATAATTCCAAAAAGATTGACATGCAGATTGCAAATGGCGAGCTGGTTTCTGATGTGGTTGTGAACAGTTTTTAGATGGATGAGGGATTCTAAGAAAAATGCAAAAAAGCATTAAAAATGCTGCTGGTGCTTTTTCTGTGTGTGCTGTAACCTCTCTGTGAATTCGTCAGTGGACTCAGAAAGTTAGGCGTGTGGCTGCGATGTGTGTTATGTTGGGGGTGGAGAGAGAAAGAGTGAGCGAGGCCAAGTCAGGCAGGCAGTGAGCGAACATGTTTACCACTGACTGAGAGAAAGAGTGAGAGACGCACACAGAAAAAGGGAGAAAGCAGTGTTAAAGAAGTTCAGTGTGAGGTGTGGTTTTAACCAGGGAGGGGAACCCCCTTTTCAAGTGTGGCCTACTGTGTTTGGGATTGATCTTTCTGCACAGCTGTACTTTCCTAGTCTAGAATATGGCTTGTTTGGACACTTGTTGGGATCGGTGAAATTTATTTTAAAGTGCCACATCTTCATTGAATCATATCATCTGTTAAAGGAGCTGAACAGTGTTCAAACTACATCAGCATCAGCACCAGCTGGGACCCACTTGGATCCAAACAGCTCAGCAGTATTTGTAGAAGGAACTTGTGAGCAACCAAAGCGTAATTGTTTAGTGACTCTTTGATTGTGGAAGTGAATATCAGCACCAAGGACGCAGCAGGTTGGTCCCAGTAACAAGATGTATTCTCTAAACCGGACCTTGTCTCTGTCTGTGTTCCCCAGGGAGCCTGCCACAGGCCTGGACGCCACAGTGGACTATGTTAAGGTAGGACAATAAATATTGTGGTACCTATTGTATTTGTAACTCTAGGAACAACCCAAAATGTCCTGTTATATGTGTAATATGTTATAATATTCTGCTTGTGGTACTGTATGATGAAAGACAGATGTTTCACAGAATGAACAGTTTTTTCTTTTCTTCTTACTGTGTACGTAACATGGTTTATCCACATAGCTGCAACTGATTTAGTAAGTTAACACCATTCTAAGGACTTATTTTACAGCAGTAGAAGAGACGCAAAACATACAAAAGGAAACTGAAATGGATAAGAGATGTGTAAGTTTGAATTTGGTTTAGTACGCGACGTAAGATAAGATAAGTGAAGATATAAATTATTTGGGTCCATAGAGAAATTGTTTTGACTGTGATACAGTATCATCCCTAACAACCATATGGAACCAGGTCCGCAGCTGTGCAGCGCCACGTTGTGCTGTGGGTGCACATAAGCTCACTTCTTATTGTAGTCGAAAAATAATAGAACTAGTAATACTACTCATTTACAATATCTCAAACTCTCTGCCCTGTTGTAGAAATACTGCAAGAGCAAACACTTTGTCAGGTGACATGCAGGTTAAGACGTAACGTAAAATCATCAGGAATTGCTATTTCAGTGACAGACACTGGCTGTGAAAAACCATTCAGTTGTTTCTGCAGGTCTTAAAAGCAAACATCACTCATACGATAAATTAATCTAATTACCTCTGGATTACAAGGATAACATGCACTAAATCATAGAGACTGTGTGGCAGCTGTCAGACTGCTGCAAATCATATTCACACACTCACCACCTGAGTCCCAGCTTTCCTCGGTCAGACGGAGGTGTTGACTTGGAGCTGAGATTCTGTTATCACAACCTCAAGTCTTCGTGCTATTTACTTCATATTTAATAAGACAGTGCCTGATTTACAGCATCATTTAGTTAATTTCAAGCGCGTTCTTGTCAAGTTCTTGTGCTCTATTGTTAAAACAAGATTGAGCAGTGACTGAGGTAAGAATGTTGGCTTACTGTGGTAATTGGAAAGATAAAAAAGATAAAAAGTTGGAAAAAGATCTGTTTATGTAAACACCATATTTACAACATGGTCATCATTTAATCCTTTGGTTACAGACAGTGTTTCAGATAGTACTGGTTTAGTGCTGCTAGTGAAAGGATAACCCATCTTACTTATATGGTGAAGGCATATACTGCAAAAACACCTTATCCTGGTGTGTAAAGTTTGTTCTGAACCTTCTAAACTGGATAAAACATCTTCACAAAACTCAAACGATATGATTTTGTTTTTCATATGATTTTATTATATGACCTGTGATTGAAGCCTCCTTCGGTTAATCAGTAAAGACGAAATCATAATGCAAATTGAATTTATCAGTATCTTTTTAAATATCACATTATTAGATTATTTAATGGTATTCACATTTACATTAACTAAATTTCACTGTAAAACAGACTACTAGTTAATTAGACGTGACTTCTCGTTTTTTTTTTCCAGTTTTCTGTCTTAAACTGATCTTTTCTCTTCTCCATCTCCTAACTATCTATCTGTCTCTCTCCACCCATCCTCTTTTCCTCATCTATTAGTTCTGATGTTTGGATGCTGACACCTCAGTGTGAAAAGCAAACTCAGTCCTTCTCACAAGGGCAATGCACACACACACACATTCAGACCTGCATGAACATACACATAAACAGTGTTTGTGTGTATTTCTTTGGTCAAATTAGGGTTGTAAGCAAGTGTCAACAGTGTGTGTGCTGGCTGCACATGGAGCTGCTGTAGCCGAGTATAAAATATGTGTGTAATTGTAGCTGTCAGCTCTGGTACTCCAGGTGTGTTTGCATTTCCACTGTGGATGAAAACACACACGTACATGCAGAGACTGTGAGAGTGCTGTGTGTTATATCCTGTGCTGAAAGGTCAAAAGTGCATTAATGTTATCAGTGCAGTTAACCTTGCATTGTCTAGGGCAGCCAGGTCGACTGTGGTACAGTACAAGTGTGTAGGATGGAAGTGTCTGTAGAGCGCAGTTGAATTAAGATTCTCCTCTCATCTTTGACTGCAGGCCAGTTTTTCTCATTATGGACTGTCTTTCAATGTCATGTCATTTCCAGAGATGTTTGCCGTCAAGACAGATGTATACTATGTTGACTAGACATAATCAAGAAACCCATATTAGAGATTTCTGCATTACTGAAGGTGAGAAGAAAGTTGGTTATTGTGTGAGCAAGTATGGAGAAATTGATTGTTGCAGCTCTGTTACTGGGTGATATTAATATGATATCCGTTGATTGAATAGCATATATTACAATGAACACAACACCTTGTTTTCCAGCAGGTGGCAGTATAGTGCATCATAGTTTCCTTGTTTGACTAGTCGGCTGCAAAAGACAGAAAGAGACTATTCTTTTGATTCTCTGTGGTTCAGAATGAACAGATCTTCTTTCAACAGCTTTCTATTAAAGAATCTCCCTTTTCTGCTCTTTCTCTTTCAGTCCCACTCTGTCTTTGAGCTGAGAACATCAGGTTGCTCTACACCCTCATGGGAGCTTTCATACACAATAACGCTCTGTGTATGTATATGTATAAATATGTCTGTGTGTGGTCTCGGGTTGCAGTAGCCTTCAGTTTTCAAAGTGGAAAACAATAGTATAATAGCTGGGTGTTTAGTAATATAAAGAACAGCAATTATTTAAAGTTGGTTAACACAGGTGTTTTATTAAGTTAAGTCTTACCTTGATTTGTCTACAACCATAAACAGTGTCTTAAAATCTTAGAAGGTGCACTCTGGTACACTCCAGTGGTCAGATTAATGTACTACAATATAAAAACCATCAATCCTAGAACTGAAAAGGGACCAGCAGTCTGTCACCCAGTTAGCAGTGTGATCATCACACCAGTCTGTCAGCAAGCTGCCATGAGTTCAAACAGCCAACCATCTGGTCACCCTGCCAGCCAACTGTTCAGCTCTGCCAACCAGCATGTGGGTGTCAGTCTGTCCGTCAATAGGGTGGACAGCCAGTCAGTGAGTCAGTTTGTTATCCTATAAGCATAAAGGCAGCTTGCCAGCAGCCCAGCAGATAGTTACAGGAGGTGAACAGTGATACCCCCCTTTGTTAGACTCTGGGGAAACCCCCTTTGCTCTGCTCCACTCTACTTTTTTTAGTGTGACTGAAAGTTCTGAAAAGATTTAGTCAGATTTATTATAATCATACATAATACACACAGACAGAGTAACAAAAAGACAGGAACAAGAAAAGTGTCCTTAAATCCTATTCAATGTTTTATATCCTGAGTTCAGTAGAAGTACTGAACGGCTTCTGACCCTTTTTCAAGAATCTAAGTCCTGTTCCTAAATGAGTTGTTTTTCATTATTGGATCAATTACTCCTTTTAGAAAAGACTTTATCTAATCATCAATATTTAATCTGGGTCAGACTTTAGAGATTATGACTCACAGTGTACACTATGTTTTACACATATCTCATGAGTCATTATCTATACACAAGGTTAAATTGAATTCAGTTCTAATTATTATCTCTCGTCTTTTCATGTGAACATTTCTTACCACAGTATAAAAAAAGCTTCGGCAGCAGAACCTGAAACCACAGCTGAGCTGTGTGCTTTGTAATGCTCAATTTAGTCTGTACTAAATGATGAAAATTAGTAAGAATTGTAACCATACCTCTCCACTACTTCAGTCAGCTTACTTTTTTCAGTCACATGAAATGTATTGTACCCACTGGCTGTACGCATTTTTATTGACGTTATGAGGGTGCATACAGTGTAGGGATCACGTTGCACCAATCAATGAGACAGTCTAAGATCACAGTCCATTACTGATCGATGACCTATCATAAACACAAACATCTGTGACTCACAAGACTACGCTAATCTAAACCTAAACCTAAACCTCACTTCACCCTAACTTTAAATCAAGTTATTACTGTAAAATTCAATGATTTTCATGTTGGGAACATCTGGTCACACCAGTGTCACTGACGTTAATTCTCAGCTATTGGAGCGTGATGAATGCTGCCCAACTGATGCAGAAAGACAGGGATGAGATCATGAGGCTTGATATCATCCCATTTATTGACTAAACAAAGTGCCATTCCTGTCACCCAAAGCATCATCCAGTGTTAGCAAATGAGATGATGTATGGAAAGCCCTGGCATTGTACAGTATGTATTTCAGTATGTTGTAACATTATTAAATAGAGTTTCAAAGCATGGTATGAAGACTGTATAGTTATAGTGTTTATGGATAGTGTTATAGATGCAATTTGATGTAAAATCAAATACTGTGAAATAGGGAGGAATAATTCCAGGTGTTCCTGATCATCATAGCGTACCTAGCTAATATGTAAGTTTACATCTCTACTGATTTTCCATGTAAAGCCAGTTTAAGATTAGTACTGCTAACTCTGTCAAAGCAGCTGTGGCTCAATGAGCGTTGTCAAACCAGAGAAAAAAAAACTAATTTTGGTGCAGATTTAGAGACTACAAATCTGCAGCTGAAAGCCGTTACACACTCTTACTTCAAACACACGAGCATTTACCAGACAGCGAGGATCTAACAAGAAGATGCTAGTTGTTGCATATCTGTAGTTTTGAGCATTACTGCATTTGTGAAAGAGTTGGACTTAAACTTCGAATCATTTCTTTGGTCTCACCCCCACATTTAAAAAAAAAAAATATGTATATCAATAATACAACTACATAATACAACTTCACCGTCTCTTATTAGCAAAAATTACAATATTTCACCCCCATTTTGTCACCTTACCAGCTGAAGTTACTGAAACTACTCTGTTCTCCTCACTCCATTTGACAGGAACAACAAACAGATAGAAATAGATGACATAGAACCTCAGCATTCAGATTTCTGTCCCTTGTTTTTCCAAAGCATTCCCAGAGCGACGGCAGTGTGTATTTTAAGGTGGACTTTAGCCTAGCTGGTGATTTGGGGCTACTGTGGTTGGCAGTAGTGTGTGTGTGTTGCTGTGTGGTGCCCCGGGGAATGTTCTACATGCATTTCCTTCGAGGATCCTAAGAGAGTTCACATTGTAATTTGTGGCTCTGTTTCCTGCAGTAGAATGTTCCTTTAACTGCTGCTGGGGTGTCACGCTTACTGTGTATTTGTTGATCTATGTGTTGTATTGTGCCAGTACTGCAAACCAATGCTTGTTTTAGTCCTTTTCTGTGTCTTGACATGCACGCTGCAATATGCTTTTTTACATGCCGTCTGTGTGTCTGTGCGTCTGTGTGTCTGTGTGTCTGTGTGTATTGGTGGGAAAGCTATGCCACTTAATTTGTGTGCTGGGGTAATTGCTCAGCAGTCATTAAGTAACACAAATGGCCGGCTATTTATCAGCGTCACTGTGCAGGACACACACAGACACATTTAGTTCACTCTTTCCTCTTGTCTAGACACTCAGCTCTATTGTGGATTCTTTTTAGCTCACAACAGAAGTGAACCTACTGTGGAGCCACTTGCCAGTAAAAGTTTTTACTTAGTTGTTGTCAGGGTCTGGTAGCTATTTCCTTGAAAATGTACTTTGCAGGACAGGAAGAGATGTGTTTTCTGTTTTTAGTTTGTAAAAAACAGAAGAAATGGTTTGTTTGGAAGAGCTGTCCAAAGCCAAGAATAAAATGAGAACAAAATCATTTACCCACTATTTTGCAAACTGATTTATCTTTAGTACAATTTGGTTTTTACACTCAGCTTCTAAAATATGTCTTACTTTCTCTTGGCAGATGAAACAAGCAACTAAATGATGGAGAATACTTTTATCTATGTGCCCATCATTTGTATATATCTATTTATCCATAAAGCCATGTGTTTTCATGTAGAGACTTTGCCTTTGGGCCACTCCCAGTTAGTCTGCACTTGATTGGCTCAAACTACATCACATGGGTCTCTCTGTCACCCATATATGAGGCTTGCAGGGTGGAGTAAAGAGAAAAAAAATGTGAGAAAATCACTGGAGCTGGGTGAGCAGTGGAGGGTTCACTTAGCAGGAGACTGGAGGAGGGAGACAGAGAGATGACAGTGATGCAGTACTTGTCATGATGGAGATGATGGGACCTTAGGTTGACTGACCTGTTTGCTAGAAGAATCTGACTTATTCCAGTTTATTTATATAAATTGGACTATGCTGTAGTGTTTGAACGTCTGTGATGGAAGTTTTTCTTAAAGGTGAACCTGAATCAGTAATGGACTTGTCACTTGGTCATTCAATCATTCAATTTACGCTTTGGTTCTGTAGTCAGGGTGACTCGAGCTGGTATTTACAGCTGAAGTAGGTTGGCTGGAGGCAGCAGTTGGTTTCCCCATTAGTCCTGGCACTTAAGAAAAGTTAGCAAGAATGTCGGAGCGATGCAACCTCAAGACCCTGACAGCAGCTCTGTGTTGCTTCTACCACAAGAACTCAGTCATCACGGCAAAGGTGAGTATGGTGGAAGTGTTGATTCCTGTACCTATGTTGTGTGTCAGTGTTTCTACGTTTACTTGTATAGGTTTTTACTTTTTAAATGCACATGTGCAAGTGGTTTGCACATGATTATATTCTGCAGCTTTAATGTTGTATGTTGTCCTAAGTGTCCAAAGTGCTGTAACCTTTATGTGTTTATGTGGATCAGCTTAAAGAAGTAGTTAATTTGGTTTTAGCATATTAATCACACCACTTTTAGGATGTCTAACATCTATTCATGTTATTTAAAAGAGACCACAGGAAGCTGGGCAGTGCACAAGAAGACATTAGAAAAATGCATTATTAAAAAGCCATGACTATATTTCTCAGAAAACTGTCTGAAAAGTGCAGGGTAACACTTCCAGCTTGACCAGAGTCTAATCACACTGAATAGTCCTCCTCATTGCCTCACTCTCTCTGTGACTTGAACACTGGGCTTTTATTACTCAGACCAGACACTCTCATAAATGACCAACTGTATGACTGTCTGACTGTGCGTGTGAGTGACATATATAGCTGGCTTCATCCATAACTAGTGCTGGTTGACAGTGTGTGATGGCAAAGGGGGACACAGAGATGGTTATAGAAGGAGATGTACCAAGACAGGCTGATAGCCCTCATGAGGATGATAAATTACTAAACTGTGATAGTTTGTCTTCTTTATGACGTCAGTGAAATGTATGAATTCCATTAGGTTGATTGGATGGAGTGAGCACCGGTGCAGCAGGCTGAGGTGCTGTGGTTTGTCCCTCTGCAATCAGCCAAGCAGATGGTTAGTCCTCTGGCTGTGTGTTTCTGTTAACATCTGCCTGTGCCTGGATAAAGGAAAACACGTTATTGGTGATGGGATCTGTGAGAAGATCAGATTTCATCCACAGGATAGTTTGCATAATATTTACTTTTCATTATGTTTCAGTGTAACTTCTTTTCTAGTTAAGAAAAATGTTCCTAAAAAAATCCATCAGTCGTTACAATGCAAACCTATGTACAGATGCTAAATAAATTAGCAAGCAACTGGAGAATATCACTGACTGGGACCGTTATTTACCAAACTTCTGCACTTCATTGACCCCCATAATATACCTGCTGTTAATCCTTGTCCAGGCAGCATGGTGGATTAGTGATTAGAAGGGGCCCAGGGGCCTTTCTGTGTGGAGTTTGCATGTTCTCCCTGTGCTTGTGTGGGTTCTCTCCAGGTACTCTGGTTTCCTCCCACAGTCCAAAAACATGTATGTCAGGTTGATTGGTGACTCTAAATTGCCCATAGGAGTGAGTGTGAGTGTGTGAGGTTGTTTGTCTCTATGTGGCCCTGTGATGGACTGGTGACCTGTCCAGGGTGTACCCCTGCCTTTCACCCAAAGAGAGCTGGGATAGGCTCCAGCAGATCCCTGTGACTCTAAATAGGAATAAGCAGGTATAGATAATGGATGGATGGTTCTTGTCCCTCAAACACGCAGTGCAATTAGTGTTTGTTAGCAGTTCAGGGGTAACATTCTTGTGTTTTGAGATGTTTTTTCATTATTGATCTTCAGAGTAAACCTGAGGCATAAAGTACTTTATATATATTTGTATATTGGAATAATCCTCTCACTATTTTCTTAAAAAATCCTCATGTTTCCTCAAAGGTCATACCGTGCCTGGCACAGAGGTATGTCTGTGTGTTGTCAAAACCATCTCCGCGTCAGAGAAAATTGTGAATCCTCACTCAATTTACTGTATGATTGAATTTGATTAGACTTGAACTATACGTGTGCATCTGTTATCATGCAGAATATCGCAGACATAACATTCCTACCCTCCTCATCTCTTTCTCTGCATTTGCTGTCATCAGCTTTCTCAGTCTAGCCATGCATTCCCTCTGTGTTTCTTTTCTATCTTGATTTTCTCTTTTCCCTCTATCTCTGTCCATATCATCCCATGTCTTTACTTGAGATTCCAAAAAAGCCTGGGGTTTCATTCTGTTCCTCTCTTTATTCTCTCCTCCATCTGTTTTCTCTGGGCAGTCGCCATTTACCAAAGAAAACCAGTCTCTTGTCTGTAGTTTTTAAAGTGTTACTTTCACTTGTGTTCTCATCATAAGAAATGCAGTTTATCCATTTAACACTCTATAGTGTAGTACAGAGCTAATAACAGAAGGAACAGTGAAAACTCAGCAAATTATCTCATACAGCCCAGACTGCGTGTTTATATTCAAAGAGCAGTATATCTCACACATTTATGCATTGTTCTTAACCTACTCAGACTTAATTCTTAATGTAGTATCTATTTTTATTTCAAATTGAATATGCTGAAGCATCGATCACTGGAGAACATAAACCATTAAACAGTCCACATACTTACCATCTGGTCTTTTTTATCCATAGCTCAGCAGCATAGAAACTGTGGATAGATATAGATTATATTTACTCCCAGTGTAGAACCTACCTCACTAAATTCAGCTGTACAGTAACAGTGGAAAAGCTGTTTGTCTATCTATCAAACTTTTGATATATATGCTTTCACACCATGTACAATGTAAATCACTGTGCTGAAGGCTGTGAGTGGTTTTAGCTTTTAACACATCAAGCACTATAAGTTAAAAAGCCTGCAACCTTGTCCAAAGAGCATCACTGCAGCTTTAGCCATTACAGTGTTTTTTCTCCGGACTTCATCTTTGTTTAAACCTAAAGCTACAGCTTTAGAGATATGATTCAGATACACACACTACATGGCCAAAAGTAAACAGACACTTCAATCTTGCTCAGAGTTTAGTTTGGTACCAGAACGTCTGTCATATCAGTATACGATAAAAGAAATGGCATTGCCCAACTGCTTTTCAAATGATTAGAGTTTAAAAAATTTAAATTGACCTTTTAAAGACAGTTCAGCTGTCTCTGGTCTCAAATATAAAACAAATATTCGATTTACTGTAGACACACACAACCACACACATCTGTACCCATTTCACAGCAGTCTCTGAGATAGCACTGATGATGACCCCCCTTCTGACCAGTCAGATGTCTCCTGGCCTAAACACAGGAAGAGGCATCTACTTAATTGTGTGTAAACAGGAAAGGTGGGGACTCTGTGATGGTCAACTCAAGATCTAGAGATGCAGAAATCTAAAGCTCCACAGCTATTAGCTTTCATCAACCTTACTCAGCTCTGAGACTGTCCAACCAATCAGGTTCCAGACAGAAGCTGGTTGTCCTCCCTCTGGTCTAGTCATAGGGAAACTACACTTGCAGTACCCAAAAGCTTTTCTTTACCTTTCTACTGGATGTATTTTCCAAAGTAACTGCACTGTTGCATGTTGTGAATTATCTTAACTTTTTAACTTCTTTAACCTTGAGTTAATATGTGAGTTGGATGGATGCATAAAGTGCAGTGAGAACCACACAGTAGAAGAAGAGGCAGAGGCATAAAGTGAAATATAATGAGAAGAGGAAACGGCAGATAAACATCAGACCAAACGCTTATTCTAATGATAATGAGGAGGAGAGTGATAATGGCTCTTGTCAAAACAATCTGATGTTTGTCTATGAGTTGTAATGGTGCAAAAGGTGTGTTTGAAGATCTGGATCCCAGAAAACCTATGGAAACAGCGTTATGTTATTTGACAGTCAGCCAAATGAACATTGAATCTGAAAGTAGCACAGATGCAAAGCATCTCAATCATTCCAAGACTTTTAATTTTCTCTGTGGAATTTAAATGTTAACTTTGATGATGTAGAAGATAGATGAACTAGAAACTGTCAGAGCCAATTAACATTAAAAAGTTGAAGTCATTTTTACAGGATCTGTACTCCTGGTCAGTTAAACCCATGCCTGTTTATGCAGCTTAACTAAATAAATAAAACAAGCAGTGCCAGTGTGAGTTTTCACCAAGCAGTACACCCTGTTCTAACCCTACAATGATGCAACCCTGCACCTTAAGTGCAATGATACATCATCCTGGTGCAGCACTGCCTGTAAACATTTTTTAAAATACCTGCAGTGACATCACAGATGGAGATTAGTCACTATGAAGAGTTGAAACTGTAAGAGCATAAAAATAATGTGATAATGCATGAACCACTGCGACAATGCTATAAAAATTTACTGTGGGTTAACACTTAAATATGTTTGTAGTTGGAGCAGCAGAATCATTTCCTGGCAGTGTTTTAATTGTAGTTTTAAAGCTGCTTGTTGTGTTGACTGAACAGTATATTTTAATTGGACCACCGTGGTTTTCTGTTAACATTACTGACATAGAGCAGTTGCTTTTAATGATTGTTTTAGCCTTTTTATTACTCTAGTTTTGTATATCACATTCTGCTCATTTGCAGATTAAATTCATGATAGACTGTAGGTCTCTGGTGTCACCTAAGAATTTTAGCTTTAATGCTTTTCTTTTGGCTTTCATGTCATCATATAGTTCACAGAGGATTTGAACAAGGCGAGGATTATAATATCCACTAGTGTGTGCATGAGTGCACGTGTGTGAGAGGAGGAATTTTGAGTTAGATTAAGAAAAGGGTATTTGTCTTCAGTGAACTCAAAACCCAAACAGCTTATGCAGTTGTTCACTGCTTCTGATTGGACACAGCAACAAACATACCTGCTTTTGAAATCATATCATCCCCACTGTAAACAGAAAATCCTTTTAGAGTTAAAAAGAAATGGAGTCTATTCTGTTGTAAAATCCAGGAAAATCCAAAGAAAATCTCATCAGTGGTAAAATCCCTTTAAACAATGCCCTTTGTTTTAAACTGCTTTACCTTTTAATGCCAAGTAAAAGATGATTTTCATGGCACGTCAGCTCTTTTAAACAGCAGAGAGAAACAGTGCAAATTAACAACATACCCAGCAGTGCTGAAAACATGAACCCATCATATTCCCCTTCAGCATGTATATTTATGCTGGTGGCTGTGGACAAGTGTGTGCACTGTTAGTGTTTTATAACTTTGAGTAAATCTTATGTTCTGCTGCTCAGTTGCTTAGTGGAACTAGAGTTAATTTGTAGAACTGCAGCATTCACTGAAGTGCAATAAATGGTACTTTGACAAATATGTTTAACCACTAGACTCCAAAATCAAAAGAAAATGAATGATTTCAACTAAATCAGCTGTTGGTAAGTTCAGTGTTTGATTTAAAATACTCAGATTTTTTCATGCAGTTCCTAAAAATGAAAGTCTTAGTAGGCTGATGATACATAACTCTCTAATTCTGAGTGATGGAACAAGTTAAATTGTTACCATGAAGTGAAATGAAAAGTAAAATATTTTATTTTGAATAGAGGTATTCATGTACTGCATGTACCTCTACTTTTAAATTCTACTAGTGTGTGTTTACTGCCACATCTGGTAGCAGCTCAGCTAACACTTTCCTTCACCCATGAGTTCATCCATGAGTCAGTCAGTGTAACAGGAAGATGACAGCCAAAGAGAAACTATCTTCTTGGATTAACAAACTGGTTCAGCAGTTTGTGTGCATCAAGGCTCGATGTCAGTGGATCACATGTCACATATTTCACTTTTACTTGAGTATAGAAGCGTCTGTCTTCAAGGCTCAGTCAGGAAGCCATGAACTTGTGTAATGAGTGAGGCTGGAGAATAGAGAGGAGGGAAAAGGTTGGTGGAAAAGAGGCAGGTCAGTAACGGGTCACCACACTGTTCATACTGTGTCGTGGTCCACAAACACACGGGCTGGGACAGTGTAAATGCAGCTGCTCTGTGAGGATGACATCATATTGCAGGGTCTTATTAAAGGCCAGCTTGTAAAAGAAAACACACTCCCATCCACCACTTCCATCTCTTCTTATTTATCCTCAACCTCAGTCCTTCCACAACTTTTCCTCCCTTCCCCTGCTTTCACTTACGTTTCTCTTTCTATGCTCTTCCTCTTTCCTGTTACTGCTTTCTTATTTACACCCCCCCCCCCCCCCCCCATTCACCCCTTCATATGTACATAATAGTGGCTCCTTTGCACTTTACTGCCATGCATCCCTCTTCTACAGCACTCCCACTCTACCATTTATCAGTTCTCTTGGCAGTGGGACTGCAGAAGTAAAAGCTCTTTTGGTGTGCCTGTTGTAATGAATCTAATATCACAGATGCAATTGTAATAAATAATACAATAGAAAAACAAAACACAGTGCATCTGTTGTTTGCCAGAGTTCCAACACGAGCCAAATAAGCTGCAGTTAATGCAGCCAGCAGCTCTTGCTGTGTGATCTCTGTTCATCCAGTTCAGCTTGTCTCAGGAACAGCATGCTGCCAAGGTAGTGTGTTGCATCCTGCAACAGACGGCTTTCAACAGAGGTGCAAGACAAACGGAGAAATGAGGAAAAACAAAAAGTGAAACTAAATAATGAATGTGACTGAATGACAATTACCGGCCTTAACACGAACAGCACAAGTGATGCCACACTGGTCAGAGTCTCTGTCTCAGACAAGGAACAAGTAACGTTGCTGCATGTCCAGTGTGGTCTTGTTCTATTATTTTCTGAGTAGATGCTGTAATGGGATACTTGGATTTCCTGTTATACATGGAGACTCAGGGTACAGGGGTCTATTCTAATGACTTTACTGAGAGAGATAGAAGAGCAAAGACAGAAGCCTCAGAGACAGAGAGAGGGAGAGACAGATATGACAACAGGAAGGTTTCAGTTTCTTGGGGACGTTCATAGATTTATTTCCAGTTTTGTAATCATGGCTGTGTGTGTGTGTATTAGTGTCACTCTTGTAGCTCACCGTAAGCTCTTCATCTGCCTGTGAGCCTCTTCATTCATGCGGATTTAGATCAGTCTTCTGCACAGGGCTGGCAGGCTCTAAAGGCTATGGCCAGCTATTTTCAGCAGCTTCAAAGTAGTCCTGTCCCCAGTCACTTACAGGAGAAAGATCAGTGTTCCTAACTTTAAAGAAAGCAGCCACAAATGTAAGAAAACCTTTCCTGAAATCTAAAGTCAAATAGAAAAAGAAATCCATTGTATTATGGCACCAATTCTACCTGCTAATCTTATACAATAAGTCTTAGTCATCTTGTTTGTACTTGTGTATACAACTTGACATAAAATCTACCATTTTATTTTATTATCTCTTTGTGAACAGGGAATTGTTCTTGCACACTGACTACAGAAGAAAAGGCAATACTCACTATTGATTTAGCATGAATTTTAGATTCACACAAGACTGCTGCTGCAGGCAAGTGTTTGCGTCACCGTTGTGCGTGGGTGTGTATTTATATACGTCAGGTATAGGTGTGTATGGAGGCAGGTTCGGGTGGTTGGGTGGGGTCATGACGGTAACTTGGCACATTAGGAGGCACTGGGTGGAAAGCCAAGAGAGGGAGGGATAAAGAGGAAAATCACAGAAGAGAAAATATGAGAGAAGTCATGTACATGTGTTGAACTGTAGAGACAAGAATTGTGTTAGAGTGTTAATGTGTTTGCTATGAAGTGTGTGTTTGAAGAAGGGAGAAAGAGGAAGCGATGCAGAGACCCAGCAGCTGTCATGTAAGTGTGTGTGCGCGTATATATTGTGGTGATTGTGCTGACTCTGCATCCTGAGAGGTTGTTCCTGGGTAAAGGATGAATCTTTTTGTCCTTCACTGTTCAACCTTTCACACTTTCTGGGCTCGCTCTGGATTCGCCTCACGTTTTAGTATCAAGTCTGTTTGTGCCTCTTGGTTTATTAACTATTAACTTTCTATTGGTTTTAATGTCCATTGATTGTAAATTCAGGGAAACTTTCAAACTGAAAACTGACATACTTTTTGTTCTACTAAGCCCAAAAGCTTTTTGTTTGTTGAGCTATTTATTTTTACTATGGGCTCTTAAAAGGTTTTGAAGCCTTTATATCATGTTGTAAGTTGTGTTGTTTTGTCTTTATGTATACTGTGCTGTCTAGTTTGGGATTTGAAATTTCCACATGAGCTGCTACACCAGTGATTGCTCAAACAGTGGAAACATAAATCTGAGATGTCACAAGAACTAACTGCATAGAGATTCATGTGTATATGTGTGTGTGTATGTATATATATATATACACATATACCCATGAGAGAGAGAGATTCCCCTTAAGTTTTTTTTTTTTTTGTTAAAGATTACCTGATAATGTTTAATAAAAAAAAATTGCTTGGTCAGATCTTTCTAACAGAAACTACTGTACCTTATCAGTTTTTTACTTTTACCTTTTCTGTCAATGTTTGTGTCTTTATTTTTCATTACGTCTTATGGAGTCACAAGACCCTGTCACTTGTGCGCCTTTGAGCTTTGACCTCATCACTGTTTGCTTAGGGAATGAGGGGCCCTTGTGATCGTTGTCAGTCTTGAGGTTTACATGTCAGGTTTTTTTTTCTCTTACTACTAAACTTCATGGGTCATGGTTATTGGAAATATTTCAGCTGTCATAATTTAGCTGTGATCAGTTTTATGGAGGGATGGATGAACTTTGTCTCCTTATGTTTTTCCCATTGACTGTGAACACAATATTGATTTAGTGTCTTGTTTTGTAGTTCTCCAGAGATCAGTTCATCCTGGACTGTCCATCAGAGAAACTTCGCCGAGAGCTGGAGGAGGAACTGAAGATGAACTGTGAGGACCCAAGAAGCCATGCGTGGTACCACGGAGCGATACCCAGACAGGTAATACACACACACACACACAAATCTGAGTCATGAGTCCCTCCCTTTAAAAGCCTGGTTAAAACTTGTTGAACCAGATCTCCTATTATTAGACTGCCCTCCTGCACACACAGTGCTTACAGAAAGATTACAGCTTAAATAGTGGCCTTAGCAGCAGAGCTGGGGCTGTAACATTAGGTCAGTTTATAAAAAGCTCTCTTTCTGCATGGAGTGTATGTATTATGTGTGTGGGAGAAAGAGAGAGAGCGATTGTATGTTCCCTGTGAAAGCCAGCACAGTGAGAGGAAATCATTTTTAATAAGCTGCTTCCTTTGGATAAACCAAACTACCATTATATACTATACAAACACACGTTTAATGAAAGTCTGTCACTGTGTAAAGGGTTGACTGTGTGTGTGTAATGTAGGAAAAGTATGATTAAAGATTAAGAAATAGATTATTGTCCAAATACAAAATTATTAAATCTTCTCATGTTTGTGAACATTGTGTCTCTGGATGGGTATTGACTCAGTTAACGCTAATCTAATATCAGTCATTTATTCCTGCGAGTTAATGACATGAAGTAATGAGTTCTGTGCTTGGACTTTGTAGATTTTATTTTTGCCTGTATGGCTTTTTAAAGATTATTTTCATTCTTGATTAATTTGCTTTTATTTTATTGATTCATCAGTAAATAATAGAAACAATTTGTCATGATTTTTTTTTTGTTTGTTTTTGCTTCAGTTCTGTTTATTTTCCAGATTATTTGTCAGTATTTGTGGCTGATATAATGAATAAGTTGAAAGTGCATTAAGAGCTTATTTACCATGTCAAAATTAAAGTTTAGCACAGGACTTTCTAATGCATCAGTCAACAAGCTCAATTACATAGAAGAAAGTTAATAACATATTTCTTGAAACTACATTTGTTTTGCTAACTAGTCACCGATAATGACTTTTTTAATGAAATACTGGATAGTTTTTCCTCTTAGCTCCACAATAAATGTGGACATGAGACAATGATTTTAGTTAAAGAGCTGAGAACTCATTAGGACACAAAGTGAGAAACTAAAGCATTTTGTAAATCAATCTGAAAATGTTCTTTGTTTATAAATACTGTAAGACGTTGAGGTTTTAAATATCTACATCTCTTATGTCACCACTACAGACCAGCTGGCACTGAGCTCGTGAAGACGATAACAGTATAACTTCCTGCTATTATTAGATTTAGTTAAATGTTTGGACTATAAACAATGCTGTGTGTGTGTGTGTGTGTGTGTGTGTGTGTGTGTGTGTGTGTGTGCGTGTGTGCGAGTGCATGCGTGCGTGATTCTTATGTAACCCTTTGTATTGTTTCAGGTTGCAGAAAACTTGGTGCAGCGTGATGGAGACTTCTTGATCCGTGATTCACTGTCCAGTCCAGGGTGTTATGTTCTGACCTGCCAATGGCGAAATGCTGCTCAGCACTTTAAAATCAACAAGAAGGTAAAAATAAGTATGTACTCAGAGAAAAGTGGCAAACAAATGAAGGTGTATATTAATGTAGTGTTAGTTATGGTGGTGGAAACCACCTTCTCTATGAAAATGCTATAATTGATGCTGCTGTTTCTAGCTAAAGGTTTTCCTTATACATTTACTGAAAACAATAAACATGTTGCTCATAATTTTTCCCTCTTCCTTGCACTTCATCTACCTCATTCCAGAGATCTAGCTCCTGTAATACCTTCTCCAGTATTTACACTTAATCACAGGTTTGGACCACCAGAATATCTACAGTAGAGCAGTTCTCCTCAGTATAATGTGAACTGGCACTGCTTGATTCTGATTTGGACTGATGGTAGAAGATTTATATGCTTTATATTATAGATCAAAAACATCAGATTTAATAAGGTTTTTATGGAGTCCTTATTTGAAGACCAATTATTGATGCTGAATATGAGATAGCAGGGTCATTGTTTATGGGATTATAGTTACTGTAGAACTCAAGTACCAGCTACATGAAAATAACAACTGTCATCTGTCTTTCAGGTAGTGATGCTGAATGAAGCCTACTCCAGAGTGGAGTACTGGCTGGAAAGGGAAGGGTTTGACAATGTCCCTGCACTTATACGATACTATGTTGGCAACAGAAAACCTGTCTCACAGGTGGGTCTGGTGATTTTGATTGCTTTCTGTTTTTATGGAAAACATCCTCAAAGCGTTTTGATCCTGTTGATTGTTAATGGTTAATAAAACGGGGGGTTTTCAATTGGAACATGTGAAGCAATCACAGGCTTTGTTGGTACTGAACAGTATGTGGCTTTGTGACTGGACAGTCACCTAAAGAGAACATTTAATAGAGAAAACATTTAGATTTTACTGCAGTTTGTCTCATCTCTCCTCGTGTTTATATTTTAAGGTGGTAGGAGCCATTATCTTCCAGCCAATCAACAGAGGGCTGCCGCTACGCTGTTTGGAAGAAAAGTATGGAATACCCAGCAGTCATCGAGAGGCGGGATCTATGGCACAAGAGAGACGGAGTCAGAAACGTCTCAGCCTCAACATCACCAACGGACACGCACACGACAATACACACTCTGTGCATGACAACACACACAGCCAGGACAACGGCATGGGCCGAGGCAGCCAGCTCAGGTTGGTCCTACAAACTGATTAACCAGTGCTGAAAAGTAATGACTACATCTACTCAAGTACTCTACTTCAGTAAGACTTTAGGTACTTTAACATACACTATGTTGTACTTTTTACTGCACTACATCTATTTGTTAACTAAAGTTATGTTGCTGTAATTCAGTGTTTATAGAAAACATGCAATTCTGCTGAAATTGAAACTTTTAGCTCATAGCTTCAGGCTGTTTACAGTCATCATCCAGGCAGTAGGCTGTATAAACATCACAAAACGGATTAGGACTTTTCTGCTGAAACTAATAGGACAGTGCAACGTCACACTGTATAGGAGACATGGAGCATAATAGATGGGGTACATAGCTAAATAAAGAGTCAGTATGGAAAAGTTACATTTATAGAGCAGAGTAAAAACAAGAAGAGTGGTAACATATGTGTAAATAAAGTTTCTGATGTCCCCTTTCACTCAGGTTGAAGGATCGGTGTGGCAGCCAACCAGCAAGTCTCAATCAGGTCCCGGAGAGGCGGCGCCCACTGAAGGCTCACCAATCAGAAAGCTTCCTACCTATTGGTAAGTAAAGTTTAAAGATTGTTAAGGCCTTAAAATGATCAACAAATGATGTGTTTATTGGATCATAAGTCTGAGAACCTGGCAGAGAAACTGGTGAGGGCTGTGTCCAATGATTGTTGGAACTTCTGCATTCTGTAAATCACACACACTTTACACAGCAGCGGGCCAGGTGTGTCATATTGGGAAATTTGGCAAGGTTTGAACTTAATCACTTTTTTGTATGTAAGATTTATTACATGTCCTAATCTCGGTAAAGACAGGCTTACCCAACTTCTGAGAATCTGATTGTCCTTGTATTCATCCAAAGATTTTTTTTTTTTTCGTTTTGGTTAACCAACCTCCGTTCCTTTATTCTCTCTGTAACCACCTTTACTTCCCTTCTCTATTTTCTGTCCTGTCCTCACATCTTTTTTTTGTTTTTTGTTTTGTTTTTCAGGCTCTAAACCACAGCCCCAGCAGACTCCTGACCTTCTCCACCCCAGTCCCAACCCCAAGTCTCCAGTGTTTCGAACGGGCAGTGAGCCAGCACTGAGCCCCTCTGTCCCACGGAGATCAGCAGAGCCCCTCACCGGTCAGTAGGCATGAAAGAACTCAAAATTCATCCGTTACACAAATCTGTTTAATAAGACGGCCAGTCAAAAAACAAAATGTTTTGTGTAGGCAAAGAAAAATCATTCAGTTAGATTATGATTGCTTTATTTTAATTTTGTTTAACATGAAGCTACACATTCGCCCATACACATTTATACAAATACAAAACACTGAACTAGAAACTGCAGTTTTTCTTAAGTTCTTTTTATGCATTTTGCTGTAAATCCATTTACTTCAAAATGTGCAAAAAGCAGAAAAGTTAAACATAAAACAGACATTTGGTAACAAAATGAGTTGAGGCTAAAATACAATAATCTGGTTCCAGAATCGCCACTGTCATCTCTGATTGTTTGACATATATTAAAGTACAAAAAAGGCAATTAATTTTGATTATGAGGCTAAAAATAAAACTGTTGCTAAGGGCCAGTAGAAACATGAGGCTTTAGAATTGACTGTCCCACTTCAGCGCACTCTATTTGTTTCTGCAGTGTTTTGCATGGGAACAGAATATTTACTTTCTGGTGATAAATTTAATTAAGACATATTATGGTGTGGAGCGTCCACTGTCACAGGAAGGACATAATATAATACATGTCAACACAACAACACAAACTTTTCAAATTAAATTTGAGAAGGTTACTGTGTTGACTGAAATTTGGTTTACAAACTATCATGTACATGAGAAAAAAAACACATTCTGATAGTCATGTCATTGCTGCCTCTATGTCTGCAGATCAGACCATCAGGGGTTCTGACAGTCAGCTGTGTCCTAAACCACCACCCAAACCCAGCAAGATGCTACAGGCTCGACTGCCTCGCTCTCCCTGCCTTCAGCCCCTGGTTCCCCCCTCTAGCTCCTCCAGCAACACAGGATCCTCCTCCACCTCCCACAGGCTCACTGCCCCTCCTCCAGAGTCCACAGGTGTAGAGACACCTGCTTCTCCATGGAGCAGTGGAGGTAATTTTGTACTTTTCATAAAAACCTGCCATATTAACTGTAAATATATTATTTGTCAGAAATACTAATACTGATAGTTTTACAGTGACAGATGACATTTTCATCCACTACAGGTAAACCTAATGACTAGTGAGGAGTTGCCAGTTAGCTGCTAGAATGATATAATGGACATCACAAAGCATTTTCTGAACTTCAGATCTAAATTTAAACCTGTGGTAGCAAAGAGTAGCTGCTAGTCATTATTTCCACTATACTAAGGTATTTGAGTTAGTCTGCTAAATATTGACTAAAATCATTTTCAGGGGCTATTCACATGTTGCTTTTGCACTCAACGTATTTCAGATGGAGCAGCAAGATGAAAATCTCAACTTTTCAGAATATAGCAAGTGTACCCACAGGTCATGTGACAAGAACTAACCTATGAGCTTCACCCTTTATGTAACAGCATCCAGCTGTGTGTTTTTTGTGCTAGAAGGACAGTGCATCTAAACACTGTATTTTTTTGTCCACAAATTAATCTACTAGCAGAGCAAGTGCAGGGGATTTTCACAGCTGGAGTTTTCCACACATTTTTTAGACATGACATGTGAATGGCCCCTAAATATGGAGGTTATATTTACAGTAATATCTGATAACGTAAACTGTCCTGCTTGAACAAAAGGGAATTAAAAGTGTTCAACTGTTCTACAATATCTGTTTGTTTTTCCACAGCCACCACCGTCCCTCCAGTTCCACCAGTGAAGCCCCTCAAGTTTCCCCAACAGCTCCTCCCTGCAGACCCCCACAGCTCCTCCAGTTCTGTCGTTACACCTCCTGAGCTGGATCAGTATCTGGACTCAGAGGCAGTAGCAGGACAGACAGAATGGCTGCAGCTGAGCCCTGCACGCCAAAGGCCCAGCAGCCTGCTGGGGAAGGAGGAAACAAATTTACCAGACTGCATCACAGATAATGGCCTCGAACTTCAACTGCCACTTTGCAGCTACGTGGAGAGACTGGGGAAAGAGGAGGACACAGGAGAACGCAGAGGACTGGACAGAAGCTCCTACCATCATGCCATCGCAGCCTTAGAAAACACCAGTGAGGAAGAGGAAGATGATGGAGGGAGGGAGGAGGAGGACGGGCAAAAAGACAAGTGGAGGGAAAAAGAAAGCAGCGGTTTCCATCGGCCAGTTATCGAGACGGAGTCGACGTTCAGACCGGCAGAGTTTGGATCTCGACTTCTGCCGCCAGAAAACAAACCTCTGGAGATGGTGGTGCTGAAGCGAGCGAAGGAGCTGCTGCTCAAACACAATCACCACAGTATAGCCAGACACCTGCTGATGGCCGACTGCCAGGTACACGTGCAATTTTAATCATCATTTCTAAAGTTAAATGGTTCTCCTGACACACAGATTACATAACTGTGTTTTTAAACACTAAACAGCTAATGAAAAACTCCATTTAAAAATAACTACAGAAAAGTAATAAAAGAATAATTCAATTGAAACATAAAGCATTTCTATATGTTTTTACCAGTTGAGAAGGGCTCTGATCTACAGACAGCATCTCATTTTCAACCACTTTTTTTAAAATCTGAATTTCAGGTAGCTAGCTAAACCTGATTTAATCAGCACTGATAGAGCCACAATTTAATGGGATGCCTCATTAAAGCCTGTTGCCAATTTCTGTTTTGGACGGTTGCAGAGAAAATGACAGCAGAAAGACTAAAATGGAGGTAAACATGTTTACTGGTGCTGTTAAACACACATCCTCTGTCTGTGCACTACTGACAATTAGATTTCTGTCCTGCAGCTGCAATAACATGATCCTCATGACGCAGGAGAAACAAGGCTCTACCAAACTGTTGCACCTAAACACACAAACACTAATAGAATAAAAAGGCTAAATGTGGCTGCTTTAACGCCTACTTGTAAAACCTTTCTGACCTTCAGGTTGCGAGGATACTCGGCGTGACGCCAGAGCTTAAAGGTCAGATGGGCGTGTCCTCTGGCCTGGAGCTGGTGACGCTGCCACATGGTTGTCAGCTGAGACTGGACCTGATGGAAAGGTACACACACACACACACACACACACACACACACACACACACACACACACACACAGAGAGGAGAGCACAAATGTTTGATCACACTTAAAAAAAAAAAAGTAAAAATAGAGGATGAATTATGACTAAATCTTTAGTAACATCAACACTGTCTATAAAAAGCTGAATTAAACATCTAAAACTCCCAATTAAGATATAGAACATATAGAACAGGTTTTATAGACAATTACAGAATTAGACGCTGAGAGATACAAGTGATGGGTAAGTTTGGTATGTAGGACAGGACTGCAGAAGGACAGATGGTGGTAGACTTCTCAAAAAGGATGGAAATGGCTGTAGTGAACACATTTTTCCAGAAAAGGGAGGAGCATAGGGTGACATATAAGAGTGGAGGCAGGAGCACACAAGTTGATTACATCTTGTGCAGATGTTTGAACCTGAAAGAGATCAGTGAGATCAGAGAGTGTAGCCAGACAGCATAGGATGGTGGTGTGTAGGATGACTCTGGTGGTGAGGGAGATGAAGAGGACAAGGGCAGAGCAGAGGACCAAGTGGTGGAAGTTGAAAAAGGAAGAGTGTTGTGTGGCTTTCAGGGAGGAGCTGAAACAGGCTCTGGGAGGTCAGGAGGTTCTTCCAGATGACTGGACAGCTACAGCTAAAGTGATCAGGAAGACAGGTAGGAGGGCACTTGGTGTGTCATCTGGAAAGAGGAAGGCAGATAAGGAGACTTGGTGGTGGAATGAGGAAGTTCAGGAGTGTGTTAAGAGGAAAAGGTTAGCTAAGAAGAAGTGGGACACTGAGAGGACAGAAGAGAACAGACAGGAGTACAGGGAGATGCAGGGTAAAGTGAAGGTAGAGGTGGCAAAGGCCAAACAAAGGGTCTATGAGGATTTATATGATAGGTTGGACACTAAGGAGGGAGAGGTGGATTTGTACAGGTTGGCGAGGCAGAGAGACAGGAAGGATGTGCAGCAGGTTAGGGTGATCAAGGACAGGGATGGAGGGTGTTACAGGGAGTAGAGGTGAAGAAGGTGGACTTTAAGTACCTAGGGTCAACAGTCCAGAGCAACGGAGAGTGTGGAAAAGAAGTGAAGGGACGTGTGCAATCACGTTGGAACAGGTGGTTTTTTAATAAAACTGGTTTATGGCACCAGCAGATCCCAGTCACCCTAATTAGGATTAAGCAGCTATAGATAATGAATGAAACTGGTTTAAAACTAACAAAAGTCAAATCACTACATTTTAGATATTTTCATGTTACAGTTCATTAAAATCTGTTTTGGAATAAAAATGTCTGTTGTATCAGGGTATCTGCAGGTTTCTAAGAGCTAGATTTAAGACTTTTTAAGACCTTTTTAATACCACGCTGAATGAAATTTAAGACCAATTTTGTAGAAATAAAATAAAACATCCCACAATACAACCAATTACCATAACACACTGTTTATTGTGGGTCTCCAAAGCTTTCATACCCATTGTTCCGAGTTTTACATTTTTTTGCACAGCCTGCACCGGACCTCGAACACGTTGCCACTAACTGGACTTAACCACGGCGCAAAATTAGGGTTTTGTAAGCAATTGTCATTAAATTTACATTTACCCATGGCAAAAGACTAATGCTGAAACTTCCCCGCAGTTCACGCAGCTGCCGGAAAGCATGTGTTAAATAAACTCCCCTCAAACGCGTATTTTAGTTATAAGATCATTATCAATATAAGATCATTGACACGAGGTCATGGGGACTCCTACCTGGTATATTAGACACTGAGTGAAGCAAAAAGACCTGGATGCCACATTGGTGTTGGCTGGTGTTGATAATCCTCCTCCATCTGTCAGGCACCACACCATGGCGATCGGTGTTGCCGTGGATATTCTGGGATGTACAGGCAGCGTCGAGGAGCGGGCGTCTACGTTAAATCGTATCATCCTGGTGGCGCTGGAGCTGAAGGACACGGTGGGCGACCTGTTTGCTTTTACGGCTCTGATGAAAGCTCTGGACCTGCCGCAGGTAAACACACACAGATGACACCACACTGACTCGCATTCATCACCTGGGTAATAAACAGCAAGCAAGAAACAGACTGCAAATATTTACAGGAAAAATACATTATTGTATGAAACTTGGATGCAAATCTACAATTATGAGACAACTGAACCAGTATCATTATTATTTTGGTATTAAGGAACCATGTGTCACAATTTCTTTAACTTTACTTTAACTGCACTTCTACATGTGAAATCCCGCTCTTATAATGAGAGTGATGTTTGGTGACGTCTGTTTCAAACTTACAGATCAGTCGTTTGGAGGAAACATGGACGACTCTACGGAGGAACTACACACAGACCGCCATCAGCTACGAGAAAACACTCAAACCTTTCTACAAGAGTCTGTATGAAGGCACAGGTACAGTCAACACGCACAGTCAGTCTGATCCAAGAAGCACGTGATTCTCAGGGAGACCAAACAAAGGAAACACTGGAAAATATTTTCAAACAACTGTTCAAGGCTGCGAGTTAGATCCATGTGCTGGTCAGACTGAGCAGAACTGTTACAGATTCATGTATTTTTTAAGAATAAAAACTTGCTATGAGTCCTGCACAAACATTAAGTATGAAATGTGTAAAATGTGAGATTTAGCAGCATCTAGTGGTGAGCTTGCAGAATGCAACCTTCTGAGCACCCCAGCCTTTCCAAGTCCAAGTGTTTGACACCTCCACATTTCCCTGTGATTTTGGTTTGTCCATTCTGGGCTAGTGTAGAAGCTAATGACAACACATGCATGAATACTATACTACATTTCTGCTCCATATTACACATTGCACCTTTAAAAGAGCTTGAAAAAGTGGCTATATTCAGATTTGCTGGTTCACTCTCGTTGCTCACATGACGCTGCAGCTGCTGCAGTTCTATGAAGAAAAAAAAAAAAGGCTCAGTAAACTGTACAGTACCTGGTCAGGAGCAGACTGACACAGTTAGAGATGAGCTGCTGAACATGGTGGAGCAAGTAGTAGCTAGAGAGCCAAACGTTTCCCTGAGGATTCGAAAAGATTTTAGATTTATCAGGTTAATAATAATAATAATAATTATAATAATAATAAAAATGAAGTGTGCATAAGCATAACTCCTGATACAAAATGAAGGTCCCTTTTCTGGATTTACTTTCCTCTATATTTCAGGTTTAGATCACTGCTTAGATTGACTTTGGATTAAAGGGAAACTCCACCAACCTTACACATCAAACCTAACCACACTGTGGTTATAGGTCAATTATATATAGTGTGGCTCTTAATAAAAATATATAATTATACACTAAAAACCAGTAAACTGTAGCCATTTGATTGGTTACGTAAACTAAAAACCAAAAGTAAACTAAACATACCTTCACCTGCCTCCCCTTGCAGCCTCCTGTCCTCCGGTGGTTTGCGTCCCCCTCCTGCTGCCTCTCCTCACTCTGATGGAGCGTCCGTCAATCACACCTGAGGGGCCGGAGCTGTGGGAGACCAGCGACCAGGGCTGTGACATCATGCTGCGCCACCTGGAGGCTGCACGTGACGTCGCCCGCAACACACAGACCTACACGAACAACGCCCAGAAGATCCTGCAAGGTAGAGACAACACATTCTTTCTAAATGAAACAGAAACTGTGAACAGCACAAACAGTGTTTTTTTTTTTCCTGTGTTCAGGGTTCCAGTGTGACAACGACCTGCTCGAGGTGTTTAAGACGGACTTTCACCTGCGGCTGCTGTGGGGAAGTCGTGGCGCTTCAGTTAACCAATCAGATCGCTACAGCAAATTCAACCTCATTCTAACTGCGTTGTCACGGAAACTGGAGCCAACACCCAAAACACAAACCTTAATCTGACATGAACCAAGCAACAACCTAACTTTGGACTGAGGTGGATCAGACCCCGGAGGTGACGATGGAGGAAAAAAAACAAAAACAAATCAGAAAAACCCACATGATCAGAGAACAAGCTGAGTTAGCACCAAGATAATTCAAAATTCATCTTCACATACAAACTCAGAGCTGCAGCTGTAGACTCCAAATGACAGCCTCTCTGATATAAATGAATCTCAAAAAAACTGAACGGAGAAAACAAGGAACCTCTACCAGGAGAGATAAACACGCAGCAACAGAGTAAAATTACAGTATTTAGGGTAGAACA
The DNA here is from genome assembly GCF_900324485.2 of Mastacembelus armatus. Taxonomy (NCBI): domain Eukaryota; kingdom Metazoa; phylum Chordata; class Actinopteri; order Synbranchiformes; family Mastacembelidae; genus Mastacembelus; species Mastacembelus armatus. The sequence goes on along the minus strand of NC_046636.1, from coordinate 3,803,785 downwards.
ATGTGTACAGTCCAATAAAACTGTAAACAACATAGATTAACACCAACTTAACCTTTAACACATTATAGACAGAGCGCAACAATTCAAAAGCACTGAAAGACCTCAAATACCATTTTACCGAGTCTGGTACCTCAACTTACAGACAAACTGCCACCATTCACCAAAACACATATGTAAACCAGTTCTACATAAACCATTAGTCAGATCTGTGGTACTCACCTTGTTCTGCTGAAATCAGGAGGCGAAGGCCACAAATGTCAAAGTCCTGTTATGGCAATGAAAGTTTAAGAACTGACTTGCCGTGTTGTTTTTACAATGACATTCCAGTGAATTTCTTTCATGCACAAAGATCTTGTCAAGAAAATGTTTGTTGTCTAGATATGCTTCGGTTTCCTGTGACTTACTTTAACAAGCAGGAAAAAACACAGTCCAACACACACACACAGGATCTAATGGTCACAGGAGCAGAAAATCTGTAGCAAACTTCAAAAGCCAAACTTTCTGTACATGTGAAAATGTAGCAGGTAAAAATGTTTTTTGTGCATAAAATCACAAATCAATTAAAAAATGTATTTCGACATTTCTAAGATTAAAGCTGTACATATTTTAAGTGTTAGCATGTTAATAATAGACTGTACATATTTTCTGTAGAAGACTGTAAAAAAGAAGAGCAATTTTAATGTTTATATTGTTGTGAACTACTGCAGTAAGATTTATTAAACTCAGTGTATGACCTGTGGCGGTAACATACTGAATGTTCGCATGTGCAGCAGAATTAAAATGTCCAATGTCCACATCTTGGCTGAAAACTGGAGCCTTTTTAAAAGTTTTATTCTTTAACCTTTAAGCAAAAAGTCATTTAAAAAGAGAAATTAAAACACTTGGAAACGATAATTCTGCCTAATGCTGCTGAATATTTTACGAGCAAAAAGAAGTATTAATAATAAAATACTATTAAACTAGGGGTCACTCACCATCCCTTCTGATAAAATCAGGAGTGTCACAGATGAACATTAACTCAAGGTTACTCCATTGCTTTTCTTCTCCCTGCAGCCGACAACACATCACAGAAACAAATACACTTTTCGTTGCTGCTTATTTTATTACAACAATATTTTGAAAGAAGGGGGGAAAAAAAAAAACATTTGTTCACAAAGTGTCTGACAACATTCAAAGTAAAAAGTTGTGCACAACAATATGAAAGAAGTACTGCCATTGGTTATTACAACAGATGAAACATGGTAAAAACACAGATTTACATGGATTTGACATGTTAGTATCCTGCAAAAACCCTCATACCTGCTGTTTACTGTTACTGGATGTTGATTTAAAAAAGAAAAAATATCACATGACTGGAGAACATCTGTACTCTGCTGTCAGCGGTACAACGTTTCCACAGGACACACCTGATCAGGTTAAAAACAGGAATGTAGAGAAGGACACGTCTGGTTTTTGCTGGATGAGAAACAGCACCACTCACACACAGTAGCTTGGCAAGTTTTGGTAAAAAACTTTGTACAAGAATTTACTGCAGATTGGATTATATTTAGCATCTCAAAGCTGTTACTATGTATTTTTGCATAATATTCAGGTTTACAGCACAGTGGCTTCTACTGTACAAAGCTCACAGTTTTTCTAGGCATATTAAGAGTAAAACATTAACTATTAATGGACATTCCTTTTCTTCATTCAGTATCAGCTGTATCACCAATGTTCTCTTGACTAACAGCTCTAATTATAAGGGACAGTACACTCCAAACATGTTTGAGTCGACCTGAAGAAATAAGTGTTAGAAGTAAAATGTCAAATTTGGAGTGTTCTGTCATTTTTAATAATAAATGATATGCTGAGTTGAAAATGACCTGCAGCCAACAATATAAAGATTTGTTTAACATGAAAAAGATGTTATTCATCCTCCTATCTATCCAACAGAGGACTCTCCTGTCTGCCTGTGTCCGAGTGCACATTTACAGCAATAGGTAGGTATTGATTTTAGTGCGTCAATTATCGACTGGATAACTGGATATCTTTTTGAGTTTGGGACCGATTACTGAACAAATCCACCAACTGGAAGACATCTTTTTGGCTCTAAAAACCTGTCACAGGAATTAAATCATTTTTAAAAATATATACACAAAAAGTATTATCTTCATAGAAAATAATTAATTGCAGACCTAATTACTTTAATACAAAAATGAGATTTAACAATGTAACTGCATAAGCACTGGAACAAAATATACACGTAACACTAGACCATACACATCTGACATGACAGGTTTCAAAAAAAAAAAAAAGGGCCAAAAACCCGAAGCGTTCAGCTCAGCTCAGGGAATCACACACAGTCTAGCTGTAGCTTGTCAATAACTTCCAGATTAATAATCATTAGTTGCAGCCACACATGAGACAAGACAAAAGGAAAAGATGGTTTTCTGTACTTGTTTGACCTTACACACAAGATCACACATCACAAAAGGCAAAAACTGACAAACTGATTGCTGGTTACTTTCTTTCGTGCCATTTTAAATCCTCAATCTAAATCCAAGCACTCTGCCAACTCCACACATCCCAGTGAGTTTACTCAGCACAGCTAGCCCTGCTCAGCCAGGGAAAACAGCTGTATCATGTCAGAGATGTGGCATTTACCAGGCAAACAGGATGTAATGACAGATGCTGTTCAGTTGCATTAGGGGAAATGTAGTATTCTGCATTTTGGGAGCTACAGCCATAAAGACTAAAAGATTTTGACAGGTTTTTATATATATATATATATATATATATATATACATAGATACTGGGGAAATAACCCTTTCATGTCCAGAGCCAGAAGCCAAAAATGGAGTAAGGTGACCAGGGAAAGTTCAAGTAACAACATCAACAGCATCATTCTGTACATTTCACAGCTTCATCAAAGAAACACAGAAGTGAACTAAAGCGTAGTGGCCTGCTGTTGTAAGAACAATCGGTAGGCGGCAAGAAGCCAAACTTTATAATACATGTGTCATTTAACAGATACAGATACAGTGAGTGATTAAAACTCAAATCACCAGCGAGACATAAGAAATTCATGCAAAACAAGTTGGTCGCTGCTCATCAAGAGAGATGCAAAAAAAAAAAAAAAAAGCAGAGCGAGCTGTTTTTGTTTCGGCTGCTGCACAGTGTCATCCATAAAGTTCACACCTCCCTCACTAGACATCAAAGACACTCATTCATTTACTCGCTCATTTAATCTGATTCAAATGCTGTAGTACTTCAGGGCAAAGTGCATCGGTTCAATTCAAACCCAGTTGTTGCTCATGAAGAGCGCCAACCAAACACACCTAAAACAATCACCACGGAAACACATTCAGCGAGACATTAAACATGTTAATATGTACAAATCATTCAATGGTACAAACTAACATCACGCATGTTAACAGGCACACATTTACATGTCAGTCTGTACGGAAAAGCCACACAGGCCAAATCAGGATTCTGACCCGTGCAGGTTTCCACATGTGCATGTTCACACCTGCGTCTGTGTCGTCACATTCACAAATACAATTGATTAAGTAGGATTAAAAGAAAAAAAAAAAAACACTTGTCAGAGATGAAGCTGAGAGGCCCCACCCTCACAGACGCAAGGGGTGAGCCCAGATGGCTGATGGGAGATGTAGTCAGGCAGAAGAGCAGGCACCTCCAGATATGTGAAAATCCCTCCACATTGAACAACGTGAAGTTTTAAGGCAGAGTCTGACTGCAGCAACATTGGAGCTCCACTTTTTGTTGGCGGTAAGAACAGTGACCCAGTCCAACTCAAGCTGAGTGGGGGGTTGGTGCCACCTGCTGGTCGACATGTGGAATTACAACCCAGGAAGAAAAGGCGGGGGAAAAGGGAAAAAGGAGGAGAGGAGGCAGACCTGCTATCTGCCTAAAGAGTAGCTCTGATTTTACCCAGCTGCTGTTTGGGAAACATTAAACAGAAATAAAATCATACCCATGCTAGACGTTCATGACAATATGATGATGCAGCATTCAACACAGAACACACACACTGTTCAAGTCGGATCATGTTTGGGAGACAACGACATGTTAAAAACATGCGACTGGATGAGGGTAGGGCAGGCATGAGGAGCAGAGTGGCTCAGGCAGGCAGACATCACCAACAGAGCACAGATAATGATGACAGGAGTGAGTGGGATCAGTGCACTGATGTTAGTGGCAGCAGACACTCCAACACTAACTAACCCTAACAGGTGAGAACCCCTGGTGTTGTGAGTTTGAGATCAGCTCGTTTTCTCCCATAAGGATCTGGACTAAACATTTGGGGAGAAACTTGCATGTTGGCAGGAAACTCACCAAGTGGAAAAATATTAAAAAATTTGAATATTTTATCAGAAATGGGAATTTGGTTCCTCATAAAAATCATTCTTCACCTCAAAAATACCAGTGTGACAGAAAATTCTTACGACCCTTTTCCAAAGCTTTAAGCCACATCACTGGCCTTCCTCAGCTGTATATCACCAAATCAATGGGCCCGTGTGATTTTCATTCTTTTGGCAAAAAGGCATTTTTAATGGAAGGAAGACAGCAAAAGATGCTGCTATAGAAGGAGCAATATACTCCCCCAACAACGTGGCCACCTCCTACAGAGGAGACCAACTGCAGTGAGAAAAGGAAAATGATTCTGTCACAGTGAATCAGCGAGGTGTGGAGGTGCTCCAGCCTCTTAAAGCATTAATTCATGATGAATCAGAGAGAAAGACCTGCTGCTCGATTGCTCTCTCTCTCAGCTAAAACACACACAGCTCATTTTGTTTTTGGCTACATCCCATTGCAAAGTAATGACACCATATAACCTCACTGCTGAGAAAGACTCCTGAGTGTTTTAACAGAGAGAGAGAGTAGAACAGAGTTTTTCCCTCCTAGTGGGGCCGATTTGCCCCTTTACAGACCAGGAAGCTGCTGCATGTGGTTATTTCCAGAAAAACACAGTAGGACTGTAGTTTTATATCCACTCAGCTGTTTGTTAGGTACACCTAGCCAGAACTAATGCAGCACAAAACAGGTTCTGCTATAAATCCCAACACAATGAAGGTGATAACGTTCAGTTTTTATTGAAACTGCTCCAGAGGTGCTGATTCAACTTTAAGATCATTATGGGGGATGGAGTTTATGGTGCTGTGCAACTGCAGCACATTATATTGCTCTATGAAGCTTAAATACTATAAAATTTCATTACCAAGAAGTGAAACAATTCAATTAAATGAAGCTTTAGTTGAGGAAGGAGGAGACTGTCTGTAGATTTAATAGCTGTATTTTGCTGCAACTACAGGTTCAACACGTTTTCTTTGACATTAGACAATAAAATAAACAGAGGCACTACATCCACTCAGTTTTGTTTCAACTTCCTTGGAAACCTCTGTGCAAAAACAGAACATCAAAACCTTCATGAAGGGCTCAATGTACATTGTGCTACAATGCATCAGTTCTGTTTAGCTGAAGTCGCTGCAGTTCTCACTTCCTGGCCTGAAAGGTCTTTTTGGTTTCATGCTCTGCTGCTTTCAGAACAAATGAAAGTTCAGGGTCTAACCAATTAGGATCCTACCTGAAAATATTACATGTATTATTGCCTGTTAGTTGCTTTGGGATCATCTCTTCTACTGAAGACCCTCAGTTCTTTCTCTAGTAACCCAGAATGCATTGCTGATCATGGATATGTGAGCATGCAGACATGCAAACCTGCCTCCCAGCACCACTTCATCTCTCTTTCCCTCTCTACTTCTCTCCTCCACCTTATGACTCTGTCTCGGTCACCCCCACCACCAATAATGAGCAATCAGCGTGAGCCCTCCACCAGCCAATCACATCGCCCGGCCACCCTGCAGCCCTCAGGAACCTGCAGTCACATAGAGGAGAGAGCCAGTTACTAAAACACACTCACAGACTTTGGGTCCACCCATTCATCCACAAACACACATCAGAATAGTCGAGGGGGAGGTCTGTGTTTGTGCTGTACACAGGGTGATTACATCCAATACAGATTAAATGTCATCATGGTGTGAACGAACATGCCCAAACTCAGTGCTCAGTTCAGACCTTTCTGTGCTATAAGGTGGTAGTAATACAGCTACAGGTTCATGGACCTTCTCCTCAATGGCTTTTAACTACACAAGAACAGATAACATGGTAACACTGATACATAGTAGAAGCTCCTGTCAGTGAGCTGCTCACTTAAAATGATCAGTCTGAAGTCACCTTTGCTTTTAGTACTGGACAAAACACTATGGTCACGTTTACACCATGTCCAGCTGGCTCACTTACTGGGAACCAGTTTGGATTTAAAATGATCATGGATGTGAGTAGAAACTACAGGTCAGGTCAAATCAGTGACTCAAACAGTGAAGATTATGTCACAGACATGAACTGATTAATCTCAGACACTTCTGACTGAAGTGAAACCTACTTTAATATCAGACTCACTTCCATAGTTAACCTTTTCAATTTCTCTGAAATGTCACAGAGTGGATTTGGATCTTAGAGTTGAAGAATAAAGCCAGTGATATTCTGTGCTGCTAAAACACAGTGCTAAGCCTGGGAAATACACAGATGTTTTTAAAGATTTAAATTGGAATGAATGAGAAGAAAAGTACAGAATAGCACCAACATTATCCTTTGAAATGACACAGCACATCCTTTCATCCTTGTTAACTGTACAGTACAACAACACCACAGCTGAAAGCAGACAATCCTTTGTAGATGTATTTCCCCCCTTTAGTGCGATAACAAAAAAAAGTGTATGTACATACACACATACTGCAATAAGACACAAATAAAAACAGATAAAATTAGAACAGTTTTCACTTTAAATTATGTCGACACACAAATCAAAAGAGCTTAAAATCAGAGTTTCTCTGGTTTGAAAAAGAATCAACAGATAAATGAGTAAAAATAAAATCATTTCTCATATATTACAGAAAATATCTGAAACACTTTGATCAGTAAGAAGTGGTACAGCCTTGGCATGAGGCTGAAAACAGCTGTGGCAATGTTTCATTCTCACACACACATATACAACATACACCTCACACACACACACACACACACACACACAAATAGGTTTTTCCTAATGGTCTTTGTGCCCAGACACTCACCTCGGATCGAGCAGTCCCACAGATATGAGAGGAGGATGAGGACGAATGATTAAACAAGCAAAGAGTTGGGATGAAAAGAAGCACAGAAAAGAATGAATGTCCATGCAGGTGTTCAGACACTGTCTTTCTCCTTAGTGTTGAGAAACAGAAAGCAGATGGGAATGACAGGCAGATGGAGGACAGGACAGGGGACAGTGTAGCTTCAGATGTAGGTCACAGCACCTTTGCTGCTTTTCTCCAGGGTGATATCTATGTAGGAGGTGGGGACGTATCCCTCCTCTCCGCTCTGCTTCCTCGCCCTCGTCCAGCCGTCGCCTTTATCCTCCTCGATGATGTACAACACCTGGAAAACAACAGGGAAGGAGGAGGGTTTAAAGGGGGGTCTAAAGGGTTTAAACTCATGCAATGAATTTGACCATAGTGTCAATTTAAAAAATAGCCGAAGTCACAAGTGTCCAAATCAAACTGTCTTTACAGATGAACAGTTAACCAAGACTTTCAAATCATAAACTGAATGAAAGAAAATGAGTTTAAAAATAACAGTCACCTCGTCTTCTGCCATCACCAGAGTCCCCTCATTCTGACCTGCAAGCCAAACAAACCACAGTGAGACTGAACAGTTTTCTCTCAAACTACTGGCGACGATACTTGGCTTTCTCCGCTCCAATCTAAGAGGCAGGTCAAAGCAAAGCTTTCAGATGTAGTAACAAATCTGAGGATCACCCTGAACATTTTGATCATAAACTGGCCTGATTCAGTCTAAAGTAGAAACCGGGAAGAAATATGTGCTTTCCCCCCCCCATGCAGTAAAGAAGGGACAAATCCGGCACTTTCTGATTGTTTTTCATTGCTGTCCTCACCGTCGAAGGAGTACAGAGCTTTGCAGTGTCCAATGACAGGCAACGGGTCATCGTCATCAAATTCATCATCAAACTCATGAGGGTCGTGGTGTGGCTGTCCGGGCTGCGGAGGGCCGGTGCGGTGGCGAGGTGTGTGATGCTCCTGACTGGTGTCGTCTGTATAACTGCCTTCAGGACTGAAACAGGCAGCAAGAGTGAGCTTTGTGCTTTCCCATGATGAAAAATGTGTCAGCAGGAATACAAACAGTGAACCAGAAATTAGTGACGTACTTTTAAATTAAATCATGAGTAGTGAGTCAATGTGAGCAAATTTTCAGTTCTGTTACTGGTTCCTTATTAATACCTAATGTTTGCCTTGCAAAGTGAACCATTTTCCTTCCTCTGTGTGTGTGTGTGTGTGTGTGTGTGTGTGTGTGTGTGTCTTGTAAACATTTTCACCTCTCTCTGCCTTGAGGAGTGTGATGGTGGTTGTCAGCACTGTGTCTCCTGTCTCCTCTGGAGCTCTGTTTTCCCTCCACCTCAGATAACCAAGTCTGTCAGCAGAGAGAGGGAGAGATGACACTTCTGTTAATATTAACAACAGGACATCACCATCAGCCACAGTGAATATCTCTATAACATGGCTGATTAGGAGGTGGTGCTATCGGCCTCTCTCTGCTTCCTTCCATCCCTCATCCTCTACCCTGTTATTGGGTTTAGTTTTTTTTAGTGTCTTCACCTCGTTTTTGTGGATTTCGGAGCGAAGCTTCTCCATGTTACAAATGGTCTCTGAGATTTTGGGCTGCAGGCTGTTGGGGTCTCCCATCTGAGGATTCTTTTCATACACATCCTTCATCTTGTTCAGTGCATCTCTAACAAAAACACAAACAGGCACTGGAGTTGACAGAATGTAGTTAATCTGATTATTTTCTCAATGAACCAATTAATCCTAGAGTCTATAAAGACAACAGTTTCTGTCCTCACATTTGAAATATTAAACCAATTAATGTTTAGCTTTAAAAAGACAAATAATTCAATCAATTATCATATACTTGCAACTAACCAGTTGATGAGACGAGGCCAGGGCTCTTAAATCTCATTTGAAAACCTTAAATAAGATCAGCTAAAATAAACGCTATATTAATTTTAACTGTTTCTAAATACAGAAGTAGGCTTATTTTCTGGGATTATTTGGATGTGTTGATGGTTAGGTCATGTATAAGAATTAATACTAAGCTTCTTACCTCTGATCCATCTCTTTCTGCAGTTCTTTGCTGAGCTCGTCAATTCGCTGCTGCAGCTTCTTCCTCCTCTGTTCGGGGGGTAAGTGACTGAAATCCTCCAGTGATGGCACCTAATGCAGAGAAGCATTTAACATTAATGCCTTAATGTTGGAATTAAGTTGGAATAAAGATTTCTGAGCTAAATTCGTTTTCTAAATTATTTCCATTAGGTTTATTGAGCCATTACAACAGATGAACATACATATCACACAGTCATTATCAAATCACACATTCTTCCTCAGAATAAGTTTGGAACGTGTGAAAATCAAACTTCCCTTTTTTCAGAGTATTTTAAGGACTTCTCATCTGTTTGAACTTAAAAATTCATTAAAATGTCATTACTGACCTTAGCAACACAAGGTCGAATGAGAATGTTTTCCCAATATCAAGACTTTAATATATTTCATGTCCATTTGTATTGGCTCATTTAAAACAAAAAGGTTTTCTCCTTGTTGCTTTCAAGATAATTTCTGGGACAGTGTAATGTCATACTCCACAGTTTAGTAAGTGCAATGCTACTTTAACAGATATGCTCATCTAAACTGAGCTTCTCTGCTTGTTAATGAAAACATACAGCAGAACAGTAGAGATCAGGGAGAGGAACAATAGTTAACTACCACTGCTGGTTTATACTATAATATTGGAAACTACAGGGAATCCTATACGGTGAGGATACGGGACGAGCACCTGCACTGGGCCCGCCCACGCCCACACACACACACACACACACACACACACACACACACACACACACACACACACACACACACACACACACACACACACACACACACACACACACACACACACACACACACACACACACACACACACACACACACACACACCAACTTACCATCTTTACTGACCACTGATGCATTAACCATTACAGTAGAAAAGACAAACATGGGATGCAGGTTAGCTGTCAGAATCTCAAACAGACAGTCTGTCCACTGACATGTTGATCAGTGTGAACACTGGTCAGATCAATGTGTTCCCAGTGGTAAAAGGTAAAGGTAACATTCCCAGGTCGTCAGTGTAAATATTCGCCAATAGTTCAGTAAATACAGTAACTGCTACACTTGTTATATAGCTGTGCTCATATATTTACATACCCATGGCACAATTTGAGAAATACTGGCCGTTTCTAAAAGCTATAAATGATCCCTTAGAAAAGTTTTCCTTATAAGGAAAGTAGTCAGTAGCTTTAGTAATTGTGCTTGTCATTATGATTTTAAAAAGGCAGATGCATGTTCTGCTTGTTTGGGTATATTTTTTTTAAAAGTGGCCAATATTTCTCAAATTGTGCCACTGGTTTTATAAGCACAACTATATAGTGAGCATGAATGACTGAACAACTCTACTGGCCTCAATGCACAAATGATTCAGATTTCCTGATTTTACCAGGACCAACAGGTATTCTTGTGTTTCACTGACTAAAAAGGAAAATAATAATACCTCTAGCCAAACTAGGGAAAGAAAAACATTTGGTCTAATTATAACCATGTGAGGGAATGACAGAAAGGGAGAAGTTATAAAACAGTCTAATATATTTGCAGAAAAAGACCATTTCTAAAATGGACTAATCTGAAAGGAACCCTATAGAGCTACAGAACCAGCTTTGGGGCTACAGATCAACAAGTATGGCCTCCCTTTTTTCTGTACTGTGAAGACACGTGAGCCACACGGTGCACAATCCTGTGGTAGGTTGCATGTGACTGCATTTGGTGGCGGCGACTCACAAATAAGCCCCTAGAAAGACCATGAAGAATGAGACCGCAAGCAAGCAAACAGGAGGCAAATGACCAGAAACACAGGATTTAAGATTAAGGTTGTAACTGCTGATAACGCTCCTTTTTCATTACTTTATTAATAAAGAATGAAACAAATATACTGGTAGTGAACAGTGACACTCCTAATCAGTGCAGCTCTATTCAAAATGTGCAAAGACAATTAATTCCAAATGAATTATCAGGCCTCAAGGATACACAGTGTGAGGTGTAAATATCTGTCTTAAAATAGTTTAGAAGAAATCCCCTTTAAACACGTTATCACATCACATTTCCTGACTGTCACAATCTGATGTATAACTTTCCACAAGCAGTGAGAAAGTTTGATAGATGTACTCCAGTTTGTCTATTCTTCTGGGACTACACGGCTTTAAACCAGACGGAAAAGCAGCCAATCACAGACAGTCCTAACAGAAGTGACAGAAGCAGAAGCCAATCAAAGTAATAGTTCAGCGCTCAGTCCCGTGTCTTATTCAAAAACACACACAAACAACACCACTGCAAACTCATGCCAGACCGACACCCAATGCTAATGACACATTTTCAGCATATTTCCCCAAAAAACACTGCAACCAGAAAGCACAGCCCTCACACACCAATCAATCACCAGGGATCCTCCATCCTGTGACTGCAGCAAAAATCAGTCTCATAACTGAAAGGAGAGAAAGAATCAAAGATAGAGAAGCGGCTAAACCCAGACAATCCAAGAAATACAAAATCAGAAAAAGAATAAATGATTGAAAATGTAAAGTGTCTGAAAGCTCCATGAAGTTAAAATTAAAGTCAAAATGAAAAAAAATAATCAAAGCACACCTATGAAAACAGAAATGATAATGAAAATATAGGTTATTTGATAGCTTTGAATGTTAAAATATTTTATACTAATCCAGGACTTGCAGACACTGTGCAGAAAATAAACACACACAAATCAAATCACATCAACCTTTTCAAATTAAACACGTCCCGTCTCACCCCTCTCCTTAGGCCTCTCAAACTCTTGGGGATTCTGGGTACTGTAGTCTTTATCTCAGACAGATAGTGGCTCACTACGTCAGAGCTAAACCGGGATGAAGGTAAAGGGTGGGAGGAGGAAGAGGAGGAGGAAGGTGGTAGAGGAGGAGATGTGGAAGGGAACTGGCAGGGAGCAGGAAGACAGGACAAAGCCAGAGGTCAGGATGACACACTGATCTTGTGTTGTATTATGAAAGGCAGCTCTTGTTTGATGTTATTCAGGGTCACATTTTATAAGTTCAGCCCCGCAGTACGTAGAAAAACTAGCAGAACATTTTACTACTTTTGAAGTGGAAACGAAACGGTATTCATGATGAAAGAATTCAGGTTTACAGGAACAATATTAACGAGCGTCCTACCAAGTCTTAAGGATGTGACTGAACCAGGATCAAACAGTCCTGATGAGATTAAGTCACCTTTGAGTCTGTTTTACTTTGATTGTTTACTCTTCATTTAATGACACAGAGAACTACAGTACATGAGATTTACATGTGCTTTAAACTTGAATGGGACACACCCCTGAAAATTCAGGGCGTTATGTATTAAACAAATAAATTAGCCCATATACACAAACACACACCCCGTCCATCACACATGTTCCTGACGCACCAACACAAACCAACAGTGCATAATTAATGATTAACCTACATGGCCTTTATGGAGAGGGGCAAGGTCCAAGGAGTGTATCAGAGGAAATACGTCAATGTTTTAACAAAAACTCTAAAGGTGACCAAAAAAAAAACTTCAGCTTCAAGATAAGCCAAGAATGTGTGTAGCCCTAGATGGAAATCACAGTTACATTATCTGCAAGTACACAGAAAGTGTCTGTAGAGGAGAAGGCAGGGCTGGAGAAATGAAACAGACTGTGTTGTTCAGGATGAGGGTTTTTTACCTGATGCAGCTGTAGCACTAACTATAGTAGGTCTGGGAAGGAAAGAAGCCTAATAGAGGGAAACAACTAACAGCAAAGCTAATAAACAATCAGTTCAGCCCTTGTGTTAAAAAAAAATTTAACTCATGAAATATTTCCACTCACAACTGCTGCCATACCTTTGCAGGATCTTAAGAGAAATAATATATTTTGTCTTGACATCTGTCACTCTGTTTACCTTTGGTTTCTTGCCAAACAGCCACAGTTTGTTCTTGGTCCGGCTCATAGCGTGTTTTGGGTCAGGTCGTGGCCCCGGGGCTCCATCTCTCTCTCTGTCTCCTTTGGGAGTGTTGCTGATAGTCGCGTCTGAACCTGTCCTGTTTAGATTCTGACTGTAGTCCTCGAAGGGAAAGTCACCGGGAGGTTCAAAGCCGGACTTAAATGACTCCACGACAATAGCTGAGTCCTGGAAAGAAGGGACAGACAGAGACATGAGACTAAGAGAGGAGAGAGACACTAAGCACGTAAAAGCGGCTCTCCAATGACCACCCATCTTTCCCCTCTTCATTCTCTAGTACATACCCTTCGCTCATCAACAGCTTTGGCGGCAGAAACCATTCCTTCTAGACACTTGGAGATGATGGGAATAACCTTTCTTTCTGCTTCGGCAAAGCTCCGGTACGTCTCTCCAATCTTCACCGTCCGACGTTCGTCCATGTCCTGCAGTTTCTGTGACAGACCAGAGGAAACGGATTACACAGGAGTAACAAGCTAATGTTGCTTTGTTTACACTGGCACTTTTACTAGCTCCTTCACAGGTAAACAACTTGTCACTGCTACCAGATCATTTCCCCAGACACTCTACCCACTAGATATATTAGTAATGGTTGACATGAGACAAGTTAAACATTTAATGGGGCCTTTATCCACAGCAGCCTCTAAACATGATACTGGTTGAAGTGAAGAATGCCAATATATTTCAACAGTACCACCTTAATTCCAAATGCTAAAAACACTTTGTAGAGGGTGAACATTTGAGCACTACTGGTGCTACATACCTGAGGCAGTATGCAACAACAGATTTATTTAATCAGGGTCAAAATTTAAAGCACATGTAATAGAGACATCTGCTATTTATTATTGATGTTATGTAAGAAGAGTAGTGGTGTCACATATTATTGAACTTTTTAATTTTATTCACTTAATGGAATCATGATTTACAAAAAGTCATTTAAATGTCAAAACAAATTAGATCAAAACTTAAGAAAATACTCTCAAGGGCTCACCAAATCAAATTTAAGACAGATACAACACAATCACTATTATACACAAAAGTATGGAAAATAATGGTGAACGCCAGTTGGAAAATTTGACCTAGAAGTAATTACAGTAAACAATTCAGTGACTTCTTACTACATCTTTTTAAGAGTTTAGCATGGCCTGGTCCTTGAAAAGCAGCAAAAAGCAACTCAGGCCAAACATTAATGTGACTCTAAAAAATAACATGTGGTTTACCTTGAAGATGTTAGGTATGGCGTTATTGAAATGTTTCCACTGCTCTGCATTAAAGTTCTGTAGCTGAGCAGCGTACTCGTTCTTACTCTCATCAGCCATGTGAGTCCGCAGGTAGAACTGGGCTTTGGCCTAAACAGTTACATAAAGACAAATGTTATATTCACATTGGCTGATCCTGAAACAACCACAAGTCTGCCTAGAGCCCAATGTGAGCACACAAAAAGGGACAAATATTGTTACTGTGGTCCTTCTACACTTACAGTGTACGTGACATGAGATCATATGTTTATATAGACAGCAGCTGATCTAAAACAAGGCTGACTCCACAGATTTGGTGACTTTACTTCGATTTGAAACCGTTTATTTTTCTAAAACCTCTCTATATCCATCAGGTCTAATTATACAGTGAGTGTGTGGTAAAAAGAGCAACAGTATAATTTCATAGGCACCAATTATACACTAGTAACTGAAGTAAAACAAGTAGGAGGTATGAGGGCAGTGAGATAAAGTTAGTCTTTTTATTTTTATTTAACTCTGATCATGTAATAAAACTGTTCAAACTTGGCCATAGCTCATCTCATGCTTTCCTGTCCTTTATTTTCACTCATAATGAAAAAAGCTTACAGATCAACACATAATGACACTAGTTGTGTTGCAGATGGGAGCATCCTACCTTCTCCACCTCAGATTTTGTGGCATTGATGTCGTTATCTAACCGCTCGTAGGTCACCTGGGACTTCTCTGCTTCCCTACACTCTCTCTCAAACTTCCTTTTACTCTTTAAAAAAAAAAAAAAAAAAAAAAAAGGAGAAAGGAAAAAGAAGGAAGACACAGTTGAAAGCAAAACAAGAACCAAAAAACATACTAAGCAATCTGGGAACTATAATGCACTCACTTTATTTAGTGTGATTTTCAATGAGCTTGGAGAAAATAAAACAAAAAATATATATGTATATATGTGCAAGAGGAGTAAAGGAGCCAACGAGGGAGAGGAGGAGATGAATCAGACACAGTGAGATAAGTTTACTTCCTGCCAGTCCATCTGGGTTACATTAGCAGTGAAGAAAACACTGAATGAACGAGACATTACAGTCCAGTCATTGGGTAGTTCACCATTAAAGTCATGCAGGCCACACACTGAAACACTCTGAGTCAGATGTGTCCCAGCAAAGCAACTGTGCCTACAGGCTAAAACATGTGACAGGACATGTATTATTCAAATATTTAACAAGCAGCAATTAGCTTTATAGCTCTTAAGAAACTGTGGTGGTTAATTTTAAAGTCTTGTGAAGAGCAGATCGTTAAGCAAATTAGATGACCTCAGAATGAATAAATGGACTCTCTCTCTCTCTCTCCCTGGAGCCTTTTAGGAGCTAAAATGAAGGGTCAAATGTGGCACATAGGATTTGATTTGATTTGGGAGGGGATGGTACTCTCTGGTGGTTGGGTGTGTGTTTGTCTGTCTGTGTGGGTGTGTTTCCTGGTCCAGGCCCCTGTCCCTGCAGACTGGGACATTTGCCAGAAGAAGAAAAGGACAGTGCTGTCTTTTCACAGTCAGAAACTAATGTTTAGCTGATTATAATTTCAACAGAAAACTAGAGAGAAATACTCTTCCAATATAAAAATGACATGTTTGAGGCGCATATGTATTTGTCCAGTCGTTCTTTTGTTTGCATTTCTTGCATATCATGCGCAAACAATTGTGAGTGCAGCTGTCTGTCCCCAACAATATTTACACTAAACACTTCATTTACTTCCCTCGTCACTTACATTGTCCATCTGTTTCCAGCAATGATCCAAATACTGCTGGGCCTTCCTGCCCTCCTGTAGATGCTGCTCGTTTACACACACACACACACATTTACAGAGACACAGAAAAATACATGTAAATATATAACTACACATTCATATGGACACACACAGAATGATAGGACTGAAACTATTTGCGTCAGTTACATCGTGTAAACAGTAACAACCCACTAGAAAATAAATGTGCCGAGGCCACAGCCACAGATTTACTACAGTCCAGTGACTGAAGCAGTAAAGTACCAAATCGAGATTTAACTACACTGAAAGTGGAAGATTTGCATTTTGACAACACGTTTCATTACATAGATGACATATTTATAATTTGACAAAACAATCCCAACTCTAGGTTTAATCTCCATCACACACAGAGGAGGTGGTTTGCCCAGCTGCGATGGACATGGATCTGTCCACGTGCTGATGGTGACTCTTATGTGACTAAAAGAACAGAAAATGCTGATAAGTGTAAGTGGCCCTGGAGCTTTCCAAACTACTCTTTTGTACATTCAAAATTGTATTTTTGTTTAAAGAACTATGCTTTAAGCTTGTGCTGCAATTTAAACATTTGTGGGCTAATATTTGTGACATACCATCTTCCAGAGTGCTTTTGTTTTAAATCTCTAACTAAAGAGAGCAAGTTGATGACGACACTTGGGGACAAATACACAAACACTTGTAATGGTCTGACAGGTGACTGAAAAAACAATACTGTTATGGGACAGATAACAGGAAAGTCTACATCCTTATATGGAGGACGAATCCTATGCAGGGTAAAAACTAATATGTCCTACAGAGAGAGATGAGGCTCCGACCCAGCTCAGATGACATTACAATCATTAAATGGAATTTATTTTATTATTCCTCAACAAGGAAGGACCAGCATGTTTCTAAAAAGCACACTGCCCATCTCAAAACAAACACCAGCTGCCCTGAATCCATCGACGTCACATTAAGTCCATACTCGTGGCCCTGGCAGGATTCAGACATTTGATTTTATCCCCAGCATGTAGATTGTTGCCTGTGGGATTGTTCTACCATTTGCATTCAAGATGCGCTATATGCACAACTTCAGCATCAAAATCCATCTGAATGCATCTCTATATGACAAGTCTGATTACAACACGCACCTTAAATGGAAATTTAATGGGATATATGATGGATTGCTATATAGCACAACACAATAAGAGGCCGTTGTTCTTCCAAAGCATGTGGATTTTGTACTTTGAGCTTATGGCATCAGCAGATGGTGGAGGAAGTAAAAGACAGATGGTTAACAGCACATCCAACATATTCTTCCTCTTGAGGAAAGCCAAACAGAAAACAAATGCACATGTGGCAACACAGAGGATACAGAGGGCAGACAGCAACATCCGTTTATGACAGGAAGCAACTGGTTTTCTGGGGAATTGTAGTCTTAATTGTCAATAGATGCAGAGGAAAACCAATTACGATAAACCCAATGTGTCGCTTTTATCGAATAATTTGCAGAGAACAGTGAAGTCTGGGCTTTCTAGTGTACTTACGTGCTTCCTCTCAGCTTTGAGGTCTTGGCTGTACCTCATCAGCTCTCCATACACTTTATGTGCCATCTCCTCTGCCACCACCTCCCTCTGCCCAGCATAGTCATTGAGCTCATTCAGTATGGAGTAGAACGACAGGCATGATGTGAACCTGCACAGCAGAAACACATTCAACATGTACAAATGATGAACTCTACATACTGTACTTCCTCTCTGGTCTGATGCCAGATGTATCTGCTGTCATGCACAGCAAGAGTCCAAGCTAAACAACACAAAAAAAAAAAAACAACTGATGTGTATAATGTGTGGCAAGAGAAAAACTAAATACATACTCTAAGTTCACAGGATGTCTTCAGTGCACTTCAGCCCAATTAAACTCTTAAACTGCTAAATTTGATGATGAACAGAATTTGTGGAACCACACCAAACCCACTGTCAGACATTATTCACAGCAGAGGTCTTACAGTCTGCAGACATAAAATAACTTAAAAGCAGAAAGATTAGAAACGCAGACAATGCACAGACTCTACCCACCTTGGCTCCTCATCCTTAGAGCGTTTTGGACAATATTTCTTCACCAAGTTCCTGATAGAAAAGAAAGAGAACCAAACAGAGATATGTTTGATATTTTAAGCCTGGTAGAGACACAGGTAAACAGACAAGACAGGGTCCATATATAATTACATATGAATAAAAAAGTTAAACAAGTCCATTGCCTCAGGCTCTGCCAATACCAACTGCAGCAGAGCAGCATGTTAATGATTTAACAGACTAGAGGAATGTATGTGGGTGTGTATGTGAGGAGAAGTCTTTCTGTCTGATTAATTGATAGATCTGAACCACATGTATTGTGAAAACATTACACAGAGTTGCATCTTTCACCATTCTTCAGATGTGTGTGTGTGTGTGTGTGTGTGTTGAAGAGATTCCGCCTATTTGAAAGCACACACCAGCAGCAAGTGGGACTCCTGACCACTAAATGATTACTGGGTTTTAGTTTGTAAACTCATCTCAACAAGCACTGCAACAATAGCCTTAAAAAAAAAAAAAAAAAAGATGTTTTATCAGTCACCTTGTTTTCTAAGTCATTTCCAGTGTGTTTTGGTAGTAATGGCTGATATTGTTACACCCATATTTGAACTTTATGTGTGCGTGCATGTCTGCGATCAAGCTGTCCAAAGCTTCCCAACACTAATAGCAACACCAACTACTAAGATATCAGCCTGAAAATTGTGTGAGAGCAGCACCTGGGATGCTTCATGAAGACCTTTACTTCAATCTAGTGTTCCTCTATCCATTCCAATACTTCCTGTTCTGCCACAGACTATTAGTTTCCACCCCTGTGCTTAACTTTGAGTTTTTTTTGGTGCATTTACTCTGTACTAAAGGATCTTCCAATATATACAGTAACAAGGCAAAGAGACAAAAATAGAGTAGGATTGCGTCTCCTAAAAGCCTTGGCGTTGATGTTAGCCTGACAACAGGGGCATGTCCTCATAGATTTTTTTTTTTTTGTTTGTGTGTCTGTACCGTAGCTGCTTGGCGTAGTTTTGCTCTATGTCCAGCCGTTCCTTCACAAACTTTGCATAGCGCTCCAGGAAGTCGATGCCCCACTGAGTGTGTTTGTCCAGATTATCAAACTGGTCCTGAAGATGAAAAAAGGGGAAAAGTGAAGCAGGAGGCCAAATTAAACAGGGAAGTTGGAATAGTGGGAATTAAATTCAGGGTTATATGACTCCGGAGCCTGAATATATCTCTATTCAGTTATACAAATAAAACAGTTCCTCCTCTCAGTAGCCCAGAGGTAAGTGTTTCTAGTCTGCTGTGTACACATGTAAGCACACATCTCCCTTATTAATATCACTCTAATCTGAAAATAGCATCATGAAAACGCAATTCAGGGAATCAGTTATGTCAACAAGACAGTCCTGTTATTAAAGGAGGCAGGTGCAGCTCATTGGTTTCTTAAACCTGAATTGTCCAGACAGACCAGTGATCAAATCTGGATTTTTCCAGTTGCAAGCCCATATGCTGATTTTTAGGCCACCTGCCCACCAGCAAACAACAACCCTGAAAGAAATAAATTAAGCACTGATAGAAGAGAACGCAGAAAAAAAGCTACTCTGAGCCCACTCCTGATAAGCCAAATGTTTTCTCATCTTTTATTTAAAGCATGAAAACCAGATACCTGAGTTCAGACCTGCAACTTTCTCAGTTACCACACAACAAACTAAATGGTGTTGATTATCCAGTAACCTACCTACCTTCCTACCTTTTAACTGTGGACTTCTGCTTTTCTCTGGGTCAACACAGATCAAGGCCTGGCCTCAGAAACTGTTTGCTCACTTATGATGAGATGAATCCTGGCAAAAACTGTTTTGAGCAATAAATGTAAACGTAGCAGAGCCTGTTGATAATATTTCTGTTTTAGACAATCAACAGTGAGAATTAGCAGTTTCTGAAACAAAAACTGAGCCTAAAAATTAGCAACAGATTAGCCATAACCCCATCACTTCTTTGCACTCTTTTTGCAGTCAGTGCAACCCCTGCTCATGAAGCCCACCGTGAGTGATTTAATGCAGCATTGGTGGGTCATATTTCCACTGTGATTTAAGGGAGAACATTTGTCTAATTGAAAAACAGAAAACAGAGTGCCTGTACGCCAAAAACAGCCATCTGTTGAATAATATGCTGAATAAATAAAAACACAGACAAACACAAAGACCTCAGCATGTACAAACTAAACAGTGACAGGGTGAAACATGGGCTGGCAGATGAAACAGCCATTCATCTCTACAAGGCCTAATGCCAGTCTTTAGCAATAAGAAAGACATTTTAAAAGATCTGTGGTGCAAACAATTAACTAGTGTCAAGCTGCCAAATAGCTGCATATTTTCTAGTAAAAACACAAACATTTTGTCCCAATGAGATGCAGCCAAGCTGTGAAACAGCAATACACAAAAGCAGCTGCTGCTCTGCAAGACGTTACACAGAATCACAACAGTTGATACTTGGAACTGCTTCCTGCCAGACTGGCTGCTTCTGGTAAAATGCCCACCAGTCTGTCCCTTACCAGCCTGGCCTACTTATACGCCTGTGCACCTCACTTTAGCCATCGTCTCTGCCTGCGGTTGCATCAGCCTGTGTGACGGTGTCTATGAATAAGTAATAGAGTATGAGCTCATCCTGGAGTTTGTGGCAAGCTGAGCACAGACTGGCTCGCTGGGGAAATGACAACATCTCTGGGCTCCTGCACACTGAGCTCACAGGGAGAAAACATGGCTAAAGCAGAGCTGATTGAATCTGGGAGCTACAATCTGGTCTGTGGTCAGTAACCGATGCTGCAGCACCTGCACGGTAACGGACACTTTCTATTCAGACTGTCCAGTGTCTTTTTCTTTGAAATTCAGGTCTCCCAATCTAATGTGAGATAACAGAGAGCAGCTACTCCCAGTGCAATAACTATCCATTGTACTCCTTTATAATCCATCTATAAGTGCAATGAGCAGACAATTAGACATACAGATTATTAAAATTTGGTTTCTAGTCTTTGCCTGGTGCAAATACCTGAAGTTTAGTTATGGCAATTAAAATACATATAAAAAAATAATACATTCTTAATACCCTTAAACAAGCCTCATCCTCAGCTTTATCCAGTGCAGTATCCAAAAAGGTAAACATTTATTTAAAGAAAAAAACTACTTCTACTTAGTTAACAGTGTGGTTCACTTGGTTGTTCATTAACCAGAAAACACACAAATATGCTTAAAGGAAACACATGCACCACTAATAAACCTACAGTATGTACAAAATTAATGACAATGAAAATGCTACATATAACTAAAATACATGTTTGGATTTGGCACCATACCTACCTTTATTCAAAACCACAGTTCATTGAATGAAATTAGATTTATTTCATGGTGATCATTTTTGTTAGAGCTGGAGTTTTAGTGATTTAAAAAAAAAAAAAAAAAACACACACACAGGGAAGGTTATTTTGTAGGCTGCCAGTCCTTTTCAGTGCCCGTCCGTCCTGAAAGGAAGTTTTTAAAAAATGTCAAATATAAGGTCTTTGCAGTAAAACTCAATAACAGCAGCTGATAAACCACTGCTAGATTTTAGCAAACTGATGCCTAATTAGACACATATCTCTGAGACTAGCGGACAATACCGTTTCCTTCCTACATTCAAAATGGGTCACATGGATTACTGTTGCATCTCGCACTGACAAAGCCACTACACTGCTTTAATGAGCTTCGATCTCAGGGTGGGAATGAATTAGTCGTTTAGCTCCCATGTGAGGAGGGCAGCAGACACCCTGTGTGGAGATTGTATTATGGAAACACCATCGCTTGTACACGGTGGTAACCAATCGGATGGCCCGACTGCACTCCTCCAGCCAATCAGAGAGCCAGACAGCCTGGGTGCATTCCATGAGCGAACACGAGGTTAATTAGCATAGAAAATGCTGGTAGGACAAAAGACTAATTACACACTGTGGCATTCCAGTGCAGAGCATAACACACCCACACATACGCACACATGCACACGCATGCACACACTTGTGCACACATGGCAGAGACTGGGTGGGAAATGTCAGCTTGTCTGAAACACTGGCATCAGTCTGGGGAGCCCCAGGCTCAGTGCACTCTGTGTTTACTGCGATTGTGTTCATCTTCCTCGAAAACAACCAGAGAAAGACGGTCTTTTCCAAGAACATGGAGACAGTCGGTCGGTGTAGTGTGTGTGTGTGTGTGTGTGTGTGTGCGCGCGCACTCCAAATTCTAAAGAGAGTGCGAGGGAGAAGATTGGCATTTGGAGAGCGATTTTAAGAGGGGAGGTAGAAAAAACAAGAGGAAAGTAGGAAGAAAATTGGGCAGAAGAACAGACCTGTGTGCGATAAACCTTCTAAAGCCCCGTTAGGACAGGAGTTATTTCCCCAGGGGAGGTGGAGTGATTTTAATATTACCTGCCCTGGTCTGTGATTTTATTCCTGTCTGGAGTTTGTACGTGGTAATAACTACATCCAAAATTACCTCTGTCTGTTTTCAGCAGACTTGCTGCTCCTCATGTAATTTAACCCAGTCCAGAGCAAAATGTTTTAACATGGATCATCTTTGTCCTACATTTTAAGTCAGTACAGAGTAAAATTCAACTTTTGCATGAAAATGGATAAAAGACAAACATGTTTTACAAATGTGATAAACAAAAACACCAACATTTGGGAACTTGGGAACCAATATCACCCCATAAGATCATCCAATGGGATACTGTACATATAGAATCTCATATACACCATAAAATATACAAAATATGTAATATAATAAAATATAAAGTCCAATTCATAGTTTTCACTTGAATGCTCTCAAATGAACACACATTCAGATTAGAGGTCGACCGATATGGGTTTTCTCTGGCCAATGCCGATATTTAGAAATCAGGCAGCCGATGGCCGATATATGATGCCGATTCTTTTGGCCGATTTTAATTTTCCCCCTTCATCTCACAAGGTATAAAAGTGCCCAGGAATAAAAAGTTTATTATTGTTATGTTTGTAGTAATGGAGCTTTTTCTGCTCCCATGCTCAGCAACTTCTGGCAGCCACTTGGCCTTCCCTGATGTTGGCTGAGTGAAATACTGCCATACTGGGTTCAATTTCTTTTCAGCCATCAGACTATAATTCACTATAATTATTTAAAAAAATTAAAAAAAAATACAAGATTTGTCATTTTAAACAAATAATTACATTATTCGATGCACATCACAATCCTAATATGTTTAGGAGAAAAAACAGGATCGATTTATTGCAGGGTCCTGATCCTTATGTTTGTTGACAGACCCTGCTATAATTCAAAGGGCCACAGTCAAAGAATATACATAAACAAATATGTGCAACAAGTAATTTGCATGTGATAGTAGAAACGCGCAGTTCAGACCAAACTTCAGGCTAAAACGTAAAACGTGCACATTAACTTTCCTCATTAAAAGTGTATTTTGTGGTGGGAGCATCGTGCACGTGTGTCGGACGCACAGACACATTTATTGAGGAACCTTATCCTGCGTGTTTTACCGAGAATATTCGTCTGAATTTCACACGTTTCTACTTTCGCATTTGTTGCACACATGACGCTCAGCGTCAAGTCTAATACGCTACAATGTGATTACGCGGTGGAAACGAAAGGTTTCCCCCTGCCGTCATTAGCTGAAGCCATTTGTGTGTATGCGACTTTAATAATTTAGCCGCTGGGCTTGTTAGCATGTTGTGGTACCTGTGCCTACAGCCTGAAGTACAGCTCGCTAACAATACAGACCAGACAGTCGCTCTACAAAAGTAGCTTCATAATCAACCAATGAAATGTATATGGCTAAATGAAAAACGAAAGAGAAGTACTTCATTACCGGTTCTGGACGTTTTTCAACTCACTGAACAACCTGCTTGTCGCAACACGTCTTCACGTGCTCCACAACGACGCCTAACTGGTCGCAGACGTGCCTGCCTATAAATCTGCCGATTAATCAGCTCGGCCGACAGATTGGTCGACCTCTATTTCAGATGCACTTACAGTCCAGGCTATGCACATATCACCAATATCTTTATATTCAACAACTAAGTGGCCTGAGAGTACAGACGGAGGTTTCAGCAGGCAAGCACAGTTTATACCTGTGTGTATTTCTGACACACACACACACACACTTTGCTCTTTCCTTGCTGAGAACATGTGGATTTGAAAACACTTGGCTTTGTTGCTACAAGGTTGTTGTGCTGAAAAGTCGCCAATTTCCATCTATGGGCAAAACAGACATCCATCCCCTCACCTCACTGCAGGCAGGAGGATCAGCCAGCTCCTTTAACTGGAGGCTTAGACCTTACTGTGCTTTGATCACTGACTGCTCAGAGCATTTAACTGATTTTATCCCACAAGCCTAATTCTATGTTCCAGGTCTGACTAATGACCACATGGGCAGGTTTTTAGTTTCTGGTCTAAAAATCAACAGAATAATAGTTAAAACACCCAAATATAGATTTAGACTTACAACTAACATAAATCAAACACCTATGCTGGACTGAGCTATTGTCTGTGACTTTCATGCAATCCAGTGGGTAAGCCATTAACAATTTGCGGGTAGTTTTATTTACTAAAAGAAGCTCCAGGAGGTGACGCATTAGCATCAGTGTTTGTGAAACTGTGGTTTTACTTTACTTTATCAGTGTTGAAAAATAATTTTAAGAACTTACAGTTGGTGTACAGCCTAAGATACACAGCAAGCCATTGTCCTTCTTAACGTTTTTTTTTTTTTTTTTGCTTTTGGTATAATTCTTGCTTATAGCTGAAAATGGGACAGCAAGTAATTACTTTCATCAATCTTTAGATCAGCTTATTGATTAATCAGTTAAAGGCTGAGCCTGAGGTAACATCTTCAAATGTTTTCTCCAACCAACTGCTCAAAACACAGAGACATTCAATTTAAATAACAAAAAAAGTGTTTGGACATTTTTACCTAGAATATGACTAGAACTATGTTACAATTATCCCAGTTTCCTGGTGATCAATTCATTGAAACTCAATGAATAAATCACAAAATTAACCTGCAACAAATGTTATATTAAGTTAAATTAGTAAAAATGTTATCTGAAGGATAAAGATCAGCTGCTTTTGGAGATGGCCTTTTGTTAATAAATTAAGCAATAATAAAAAAAATAATTGCAATAATTTTGGTTTTGCTTTTGGGATGATCCACCTGCAACCTAGACAACTTTGTTTATGTCTGACGCAGCTCTGTCTCCTCAGTGCTAGTTGCCTATTTTGTTGGTGTTAAACGCAGCTAAGTGGTACTGAACCTAACAGGACCTATGTTGGTAGAAGTGATGGTAATTGAATTATTTCAGCATTAAGATCAGTTTTAATTAGCTGTTCACACTGTTTTATCTACACCCTATAAACACCATTTGTTCTGCCCTGCAGGATCTCTTTACAGGTCCTTCCTTTCACTTAATGGAAATAGAAACTACTGATTGCAAGACTGTGTGGCCCTACACAAACATGCACCTACTTGGCTTTCCACACAAACTGTAGAGGAACAGTATAATTCATGGAAGTTCAAATTATAACTAATTTCTGCAGATTAAAATGAATCAGAATGAATCACTGAGCCGTTTCTCTTCAGTAGACAGTCAATCCATTAGTTTGTACATTAAAACTTAAATCATAGTTATTTTGTATAGTGTACACACAAACTGAGCCAAATGGGTCCAAAAGTGTTTTTTTAGCCATTGTCAGATGTTTGTTTACATCAGTTGAGGGGAATCACTAGGTGCTCCTCCCTCTTATGTAATAGTAGGAGTGTTTGCTTCTCAGTCTGAACTGCTTACTGTGAGGATGGAGGATTATCTCATAGTACACTGAATTACACCTCACTAACAGCTGTGCAAACAGTTAATCTGTTTCAGATCACAATCATGGATACGTTAAATTAGCACAGTCAAAGCTAAGTCACTGTATCAGCCATAAAAAGCTTGTATTACAGTAATCTTTCTGCACAGATTGCCAATTGTGTGCTTTTTTGTGATGGGTACAATAGGAAACTGTGTTCATTATGTTTCAGCAAACACAATTTCAGGGAAGACATCAAAACTTTCCTATATCCCAAAAGGAACACAGAAGGAAAAACACTGCGACTGCTAATAAATACCTTAAACAGAAATGCTGCATCAGTTTTAACAGTGAAACTCATTGGCAACTGAAAAGTTGTAACAGATGTTGGCTGAACAGGTCAACAGTGGTCAATTCCATGGTTTTCCCTTCACAATAACATGCTAACGAGAAAAGCAGGTCCAGCTTTCCTCAGAAACATATTTGGCAATAACTTTTCATTGATTAACGCTATAAAGGTTTTTATCAAACTAAAGTATCACATGTTTTCTAGTTTCCACTTCCTGAATGTGAAAACTTGCTGCTTTTTTAGATCTTTTTATCACTGCAAACTGAATAGCTCAGTTTGCAATCTGTTGTTGCCTGGCTGCTGGGCAAATCAAGCTGTTTGAAGACAACCTGTTACAAGAATGGAAATAACAATTGGCTTTTTTCACAGTTTTCTGCCATTTTATAGACTAAAAAAAACTTAATCAAGTTGTAGCCCTTCTCTGGAAAGGAGTGTGTTGCCATGTGGTGTCTTTTGCTTTCAGAGCAAGATTCATACAAAAGAACCATCAGGAATGTAATACTACAATCCAAGCATCTTCCAGATGAAGGGATGGCTCACCCTTCACCCCGACTACTGTACAGTATGTGTCTATTTTCAATGACTCAAGTTTCAACCATCTCTAAACACAGATGAGATGTGTCTGGAGGTGGTGTTGTCCAAGTCAGTTAAAGGTTAACCCAACCCTGCACCAGGAGTCTCTGGTCCACTGAATAACCACCACAGGCCGATTTTTTCTGCAAGACTTATCCAGAACATGCTGGCTTCTGACAAAACGTAGTCTGACCTTAAATCATCCGGCATTGGTGGGGTTACTGTAACCATTTACCATTCTTTAGTTAAAAAAAAAAAAAAAAAAAAAAAAAAAAGACTTTTTTTTTGTCAATTGTGGGGTTCACAAGTTATAAAGACACACACACACACACACAAAAAGGCAAAATGTCACTAGAGTTTCTGCTTTCTCCACGCTTACAATATAATCCTACTGTAAAAGTGCGAGTGTCAGGAGGGACTCTAAAGAGAGACATGCAGAACGCACGTGTGTCGTGTTGATAATAAACACGAATAATACCAAGTCATCATCTCCCCTCCTTTTCCACAATAAACACTGCACAGCCAGACACAGAGACACACTGTCTCTCTCCATGTGTTTTACACAAAACAACAGTTGAAGACTCCATATACTCAGGCCAATCGGTTCACAATGTTCAAAGACAACAATACCTGTTAATGACCATTATTTTGCTTTGACTACAATCCACCATTTCCTCTTTACAGAGCCCTAAAGTGTTTTCATATCTTAAACAAACCTAAACTATTCTGGTTATTTTGCTGGCAGTCTTGGTGTATCGGGTGTTTATAGGCCTTCAGCAAATATACAAGAAATCCATGAAAGTGTGGACACGTTGCTGTTAACAGAGTTTAACTTTGTAATTCACACACTGACTGATGTAACATTCTCAATAAGAGACTAGTTTTCCACAAGGCTCAAAGCACAAAAGAAGAAATTCTCAGAGATTTCTTCATGAACATTTGAATAAAAATGCCTATCAATTTGATCTAAAATACAAACAGTAGGGCAGCACAGCAATGCAGTGGTTAGCACTGTTCCGTCACAGTGAGAAGGTTCTGGGTTCAGATCCCATTAGACCCTGAGGCCTTTTCTGTGTGGGGTTTACTCCAGTTTTCTCACACAGTCCAAAGGCATGCAGGTTGGGGTTTGGCTAATTGTTGACTCCAAATTGCGAATTGTGAATGTGTTTGTCTCTATGTGTCAGCCCTGTGACGGACTGATGATCTTTCCAGGGTGTATCCTGCCTGTCTTCCAACGTCAGCTGGGATTGGCTGAAGCAACATTAAACATACCAAAGGCATTATGGCCTTGAGTTAAGGTAATTATACATGAAAATCATGTTTAGTCTCTCAAGGACTTGCAGATAACATAAATAACTGGTGTGGCAATCTGACATCCATTCCTAATACCAAGCGGTTAACTCCAGACCATTCCTATTATATTTAATACCTCTCTGTGAAAACACACACATACACACCTAAGCATTCCTGTCTATGGTTAGCTAGTCAGGTTTCATAGCAACCTGATCTCCTCCATTGTCTTGCTCCCCTGCTGCTTCACAAACTCACCCTGACAGACTGGTTCAACAAGACAGACAGAAAGCAGCAGATGATTTGATCAAGATAGATATTGATTTATCCTAGCAAGCACAGGACACAACCCATTTCCAACATTGAACTATGTTTCCATGTTTGTTCCATGATCAATTTAACATGTGAAATAAGGAAATGTTGACATCAATCCATCCATATTCATTCTTTAGAGGAGACAAGAAGTAAAGCTAAGATCTCTATGCTTTGCAAAAAGTACAGCCCACTGACCCTGAACACAACTGGTTGACTAGTCTGTTGCATTAGACACATCTTAATAGTCAAGTCAAACATATCACTCCCTGTCTTACAAAAAAATGTTCTGTAACAGCCTCAGCCAACAAATACACCAACGCATGCAAATATCTGTCAGTGTCCACAGATCAAAAGAAAAAATGTCTGTCAAAATGGTCGTCAAACCACGAACAAACTGTATTTAATAAATAAATGAATACCGCTTCGTTCTGAGAACAGACTGAATTATCTCAAATATACAAAGTGTTAATATGATAAAGATGCCTGAGTGAACCTTCCAACTCTGATGCTGAGTCACTGAAATTTGAGCAATTCCTGGGAATTTATACAGATTATTTTATAATTGGTCCTTGATTTAACCAGTTTAATATGTCAGCTTCAGTTTCTCCAAAGGTCTATATATTTTTTTGTCTCAGAGACAAAGACTGAGAAATGAAATGTGTTAAATGACTCCCACATACTTTGTTCTTTGCTTCATGTGTAAATGTCAGACATTAACTTTGGTCAGGAGTCATTAGCTCATCTCAGCCTGAGTTTGACCCTACTGAACTTGGCCTGGACCATTTTGTGGGGTCAACCCCGATAAACTCAAGTTTCTCCCAGCAAATTTCCTCAGCCACTATCTGATCCTAACAGGGTGCAACACAGGAAACTGTTGTTATGGACAGAAATGTCGGAGCGTTTTTCATTAAACAACCTTCAGTCTGAGGCTCTTTTTGTGTTTCAGTATGACACCAGTTCATTAAATTACCAGCTTTACAAGCAACATACACATACAGCACAGCTGAATTTAAACATGACAAAGACTAACAGCCTAACAATAATGCACATCTTATATGTGGCACAATAAAAACATAAAGTGTTAATATTCCATCTTCTTGTGCTTTATTAAGGAGGTCTACTGTGTGTTGTAAAATACAACCCGACCATCCTAAGACTGTAAACCCTCAAACAAATAATGGGCAAATCAGCCACTAAGAGCCAGTCTCACACACAGCACATTAACTCAACAACTATTACACAACATTCTGAGTATTAATAGTCTGAGGCTTCACGCTCCATAAACACCAGGCGAGGTCAGCTGCTGAAATGCAGCTTGTAATGATAACTGTTTTATGGCAGCTCACACACAGATTTTGGTTATAAATCAGTAAAAAAATTAATGAATTCATTAAAAACATGGAGAAGTTATTTTCCAATAAGAGCAATTTACCAAATCACCTGTATGCTGTAAACACTGCTGTTGCTGCTCTAGAAACAATATGTTATGTAATAAAAATTAATTCTATTCTGAATGTAATCATTTTTTTCACTATGATAAAAAGAACTGATAAAAGTATTGATAAAATTCCAAACTAATAAGGAATATCAATAAGGGTAGTAGTATTGATTAATATCCTGAAAATTGACATCACTGGTAAAGACAAAAGAATTTAACTCAATGTGAATCCAGTATTGACATACATATCCTGCCAATAATAAAATGTCAGCCTTGACTAAAGTGCTACCAAAATATTGTCTGCTCAGCTCTTTGCTAATGAAAACAAGGAAGGAAAAGGTAAGTGTTGGAGCTGACCAAATCCCAAATTTAACTCAAGCCAGCACTTGTTGCACATGTTACTGGAATGAAGCAATACATGGGATGTGTGTACACACACACACACACACACACACACACACACACACACGGCTAATTTTAGCAGTCTCAGTTTAAGTGATTGTCCACAGTAATAACCACAGAGTTTCCTGTGTGCATATCCAATATGAAAGAACAGGATGTGATGATTACTGTATCTGTTCAACAATCCATTGGGCTATGTCATCACACCATATGTGCAGACACAGACACACACAAACGGGAGAAACAGCTCAGTTATCTTAGAAGAAAAAGGATTCCTATTTTATCTAACCACCAACACACGTGCAATAATACACAGTCAGAGTTTGGTATGAGGCTTCCAGCTGTGTGTGTGTGTGTGTGTGTGGACTGTAACACCTTTTACTCATGCTACCCATGCTGGTTAGTGTGGTTCACTGTAGGCTATGACACTCAGTTTGGGTGCTGTGGGCTGGCACTTATTTTAGACAACAAATGCCTCATAAATGCATTTTTCTCCTCTAGTCTAACTGCTCAATCTGGGACTGGCCAAACAAAAGCAGGTGTTTCATAAACTTCTACGTGTAAACAGGAAACATGTCGGGGTAATGCACCAACACAAACAGGTAGACAAAATATATTACTTCCTCAGTACACTAAGCTAACCAGCTGCTGGCTATAGCTTGATATTTAATAAACATGACAGATTCACAGATGCTGATAAGCCCTACAGATCTGGACGTAAAGTGTGTCTCATATAAGCCTCTAAAAAAAAAAAATGCTTAGTGTTGTCACTGGAATATTCTCTACAATGTTCCCTTACATCCAGTGGAAACATCCTAGCTCGCATTAAGTTAAAATGCATTCAGTGGAACATTTCCTCAGATAAGTCTTTACTATGGTATAATGTAGATCCAGAGAAATGCATGTGGGAGTGAACTGAGTGAGGCATGGTGTCATTTTTTCCCTGTTTAACAGCACACAGACTGGCCGACAGCGAATGTTTGTCATGGATCAACCATTAACTCCATATAACATCAGACTATATTCTTGGGTGTTTTACCTGTCTGGGTTCTCTAATTTTAGCTAGTTGTGTACAGCATTTAAGATATGAGGTCAAATGGGGCATTTAGTACTTTTTTATGAGCTCTATCCATGGGGGACATAAACAACACTGAAGAGTGCCCACCTACTGAGTGCTACCAAATAAATGTTTGCAACTACATAAAACAACATCATGCTTAGAAAAACTGAAAAAGGTCAACATGGTGATGCTTCAGGAGCAAACAAGCAATACCTACATTATCCTATTGACACATTACCACAATGCAAAGTGGTGGGCTGGCTGGCTAACACTTCCGTCCCAGAGCCAAAACCACATGGCTAAACATGAAATGACTTGCCCTTGACTGTAAGAGGGTCATTGTCACAACTGCACTTCCCACTACTGCTACTTTGGCTGTACCTACCTACACCTACTAATTAACTAGAAGCTCTATGAGTTGCTTCTGCTACTGCTACCCCTCATTTAGATGACTTTGTCCATGGGCATTGACCCAGTGTTTCTGTTGCATCCTTGTGAGTAAGCATTTGTACACACTAAGTGGGTTTAAATGAACAATAGTGTGTCTAGACTAGATCAACACAAAGCAGTATTTGTTAAAGAGTGCCCTGGGAGACAATAGTGGTTCACAAAAAGGGTTTAAATGGGTTGACAAATGACTGTAGAAATCTGATTCTTGTTGGAGGCTGCTGTTCCCATCTCATCACTCATGTCTGCAATTTATCCTTGGCTCATCTCATTGAAGATTAAAATTTAAAAAATTTATTATAAAATATTTTGCATTTCTCACTTTTCAGACAATTATATTTCTTCACAGAGAGAGCCAGGTCTGAAAAACATGGTTACCAAACCAGAGTCCGCCTGCTGCTCTGTGTGTTATCATCCTTTATCCAGCCTTCTGACTACCTGATGTATTATAGTCTGGGGTACCCACAGTACTAGGGGGGTAACACTATGTAGTCCATGAACAGGTTACTTAGGTAACCACCAACCCTCCATACTGCAGCCTGTACGAGTGCAAATGAGCAGCATAGAGCTGAAGGCAGTACAGAACAGTTTTAGTGGGCTCTGAAACTTTACCTCCCAAATAAACAGCCTGGGAAAATGCCTGTGGCTAGAATTAACTCTGTCCTCGCAAACAAACAGGTTGTATATCAAAATGGGGGTGGGCACAAAGAAAGGGAAAAGGGGAAAAGAGAGAAGAGAGGTGTTGGGTCTGTCCCAGTTACACTTGTCACATGATTACACACTCCTTTGCACATGATATCTGCATTTATGGTTCTGTTTGTGATTTGTGTCACACTCCTGTCAAATGCCAGTGTTTGTTTATTGACCACATCAGCAGAAAAACACACCCCGGATAGATCAGCATGACTGATAAGCCAGCCTCGTAAAGTTGCTCTCTATTGCTTGAGCACAACGCCAGCTCCTACATCAGCAAAAGACGCCGGAACCCTAAACCCTTGAGATGGTTCCAGGAAGTCCACATTCTGACTCTCTCTGTATTTTTTTAACCTTGAGGTCACAACCCTATGTGGAGTTAGTATGTATCCAGCTAAGGTCACGGGAGATTTCAAAGAGTCTCTGTTACATGTACCATTTATTTTTTTGGTTGGCAAATTGAACTAGAGCTGAAACACTTTCTGTCGATAAACTAAGCAAATAATTTATAGACAATTTGATAAACTCATCTTTAAGTAATTTATCAAGAAAATATGCCACAGATTAGCAAATTCCATCTTTTCAAATGTTCACAATTATTATTCTGTCAAAAAAAAAAAAGTTGTAGCTCTAAACTAAGCATCTTCACGTTTTGGTCTAAAACTAAAAGACTCACTAAATGGACTTTCATGCTGAACTGAATTTAAAAGGTTTATCAATTTATTTCACCTAATCCCTTATTTAAAACAACTGCTGAGGTCATTTTGAGAATAAGGTAAAAACATAGAAAAAAGAAAAAAACACCTCTAATTTTACCATTTAGCCCAATTTAGTTCATAATATCTCAGCTCAGAAAATAGATGAAAACAGCGATCATCACTCATTCAACTAATATTCCTTAATTATCCTATTTAAAGGACCAACTCTCCATGTTGTTAAAGCCAGTTTAACTAAAACAACAAAAACCCCCCCAAAAAAAATGTTCCCATATGTGGCCCCTGGGAGAGATCATTAGTCAAACAGCAGCTCTACAAGATCTATTTAAGGCTCTGTGACATTAAACCATTTTAAAAGACTTCCTATTTTATTTGGGCCTGTGGGAAACCCTTATTCAAAAATGTCTGGGCTGGAGAATTCTGCCTGAGCCCAAGGGACATGAAATTTGGTTGAAGGGGATAAAAGTGGAGAGGAAGAAAAGGTGCAATAATCAATGCAGTTTGTTTCTCACATGAACACACATACAAACAGCAACAACAAAAAGGTGCTTGAGTTATTCTCTCGGCTCCCACACTGGTGGCTCAGGAGCATAAAGGTTCTGTGGAGTGAGCACAAGATCTCTAAACAGGGAACTCAACTATCGACCAGAGATATCGGGTAAAGGTCTTCCTGTTGTCCCTATGTGACAGTCAGCTGGTGCTTTGTGTTTCAGGGTATAAATCACATAGTAATTTATTATGGTGTCTGTAAACAGTGCAGATCACATCAGTGCAGCAGACGTGAGCAGGTTTAACAGCTTGCTGATGTGTTTACTACACAACAGCCGAAGGGCATCAGCTGGAGGGCATCTGCACCCACGTCACCAACTCTACGTTACAGGAGGTTTACCACAGCATCCACAGCATCCACAGCCATGAAGAAAACCATCCCATTGCTGCTGAAGTCAACTAAAATAAGACTGTGAGCAAAATAATTATTAAACTACCAGCTGAGTGTTACAGTAGGGAGTAATGTACCAGAGTTGTTCTGCCCAATGGATGCGGGCAAATAAATATGATCGCTGTTAAACCTGCATGGTCACAAATCCTAACACCCAAGGAACTGTCAATGTTCAGTCTGACAAATACAGTGAAACCCAACTACACTGCATGTATCATCACTTAAAACAAGGGAAGGCAAAAATCTAGAAAAACAGCTAATTTGACAACAAACAAGTTGACCAGGAAGGCAAAATCTGTTGTTGGAGTGGAACTGGACAGTCTGTACGCTGTGGCATCAACTCCATACTGGACAATCCTGCCCACCCACTTCATGAGGAACTGTGGCGAATGGGAAGTTCATTCAGCCACAGACTAATTCCTCCTAAAGCAAAGACTGAGATTCAGGAAGTCTTTTGTGTCCACGGCCATAAGACTATAATTCCCCAATATAAAAAAAACAACGCACAGACGGGATTAATAAATAAATAAATAAATATTCTGCTTCTTCTTCTTCTAATTTATGTTTGTAAAATGAACTAATTTCATGATCTCTAAAACTTCATAACTGCATGGAATTTACTAAAAAGACCCTGTCACCTGTATTTATCCCCTAAATATGGAAATTTGCTTATTTATTATTTTGCACTTTCAAATGTGACAAAAAACATTTTCTAGCCAGAATGCACACAATAGTCTAACATATCCAGAGGAAACAGGTACCAATAACAAACAGTCCTGCTAGATCACAGTAGTCCAAGTTATAGCATGTTAGGCTAGTATACGGTGAATTATATCCTATGCACATTATCCTTTTAAATCTTTGCAGTAAATTATTATGGCTAAGAAAAGGGAATACCGTTAAATATAAAATCTATACTACAGTCTGTGAGTCTGTTTCACAAACAGGCCTGAGAGTGACAGCAGCCAGAGCTTAGTGTAATGACTGGGTTAAAGATTCTGGGGAAAATTCACTAGAAAAACTCCCAACATCCTCCAATTTTCCACATGTTCTTAAGTCTGCATTTTTATCCGGTGGCTAATAAAGTAACTGACTAATAAACAGATGACAGACAGACTGACTCCTGGAAGACAGCACAACACCAAATGCAGCTGCAGCTCTGACCAAAGCCCTGTATCTAGACCAGTCATGATGGAGAGGCCTGGAGCCATTTCTGTCTCTGGTGATTCAGTTTTCACTTCCAGGAAAGAAAATGTAATAAATACTGATGTTGAAACAATAGATGTAAAATATAAATAATAGATTTATCCTTGTGACTGCTATAAAAATAATACTGAATCAGAAGTGAAAAACACAAGTGAAACATCTAAGAACAGACTTCATTCATTCCCAACAAACCACCACCTCCACTGGATTGTTTCTATTTGATGACACCAATGGACAAGTAACTGAGGCCATTTGTATAATATAATTATCCAAGGTGGGATTAAAGAGTTAAAGTAATCTAAGTTCACCTTTTCATGGCAAAGAAAAACACCATCACACCAACAACAGGACACCAGGAAGATCACACCACCAGGTCAGATAACACATGTTGACCCAGTTAGACACA
Organism: Mastacembelus armatus; assembly: GCF_900324485.2. Lineage (NCBI taxonomy): Eukaryota > Metazoa > Chordata > Actinopteri > Synbranchiformes > Mastacembelidae > Mastacembelus > Mastacembelus armatus. Next base: position 3,767,810 of record NC_046636.1, on the reverse strand, counting down.
CGAGCAACCGGTTCATCCAGGGTCACTGTCTGACAGCTGTACAGGTGTGATTGTGTCCAAATCCAAAAGGAGCTTGACTGCCAAACATCTGTCTTGATGGATACAGCTGTGATCACATCCATAGGGAGGTCATGGAGCGAGGCGATGGGAGGATGAGAGGAAGGAAGAGAGGGAGAGGACAGGAGCAGTGGGGGCAGATTCTGAACAACAGCCAAGAGGAAGAAAGCCGGCAGCTCTGTGTTTCTGTGTGTTAGTACAACTCTCTAGGAACTAAATTAGAGTAAAACAGATTGGTCATTATATATTTCATTTCTTCCTCTTGGTAGTTAATTCCCCCCGTTTGTCACTAACATCCTGTGGTGGTTGATACATCATACATGTAATGTGAGACCTGATTACATTTGAGATTTTACTCATCTCACCATGACATTAAATGTAACAGCTGAAACAAAGCTAACACATGGATTGGGAAGAAGTCCCAGTCTGTACATGCCTAAATAGGCCAGGAAAGAAGTATTAAGTGAACATTCAGGCCAAAAACAGACTTGTGTTTACTAAAAAAAACAAAAAATACAAGGATCTCCACTGCCTTGACAGAGTGGTAATCTGTCCAGCCCCTAAAGGATTAGTGGTAGGCGATGGATGGATCTACACTGATGTTTCAACTGACTGTTGTTTCAAGATGCAGTATAGCAAAGAAATGTGAACAACAGAACCATGACATTGAAGGGCTATCAGAACACAGCTGTTTATAATATTATGAGGGAGGATTTTACAGTTCTGGAAAGTTACCTTAGCAGCAAACATTTTATCTATGCAAGGTTAACAGCTGAAATGTGCTGTTCATATTACAAAGTAAGAAAGTTCACTTTTTTGTATCTGACAGGCTGCAGTAGCACTTTGCCAGATGTCAGCAAAAATCAAGGTGTTGCATAGTATATCATAAGGAAAAGATGACAAGATACAGTAAGTTGGCACAGTAGCTGCCATTTAGCACAGACTGTTAATGTCTGGATGTGTTTAAAACTAGAGGTCAACTGATCGTTCGAGCCGATTAATCGGCCGCTTTTTTTACACATTTTAATTAATCGGCATCGGCCCATGTCGCTGCACATTAGGCCGATTTATAGGCAGGCACATCTGTGACCAGCTAAGCTGATGTTCCTGTCTGCTGAAAAACGTCCAAAACCGGTAAGAAAGTACTGATCTTTTGTTTTTAAGTTAGCCTTATACATTTCATTGGTTAAATATGAAGCTACTTTTGGAGAGCGATTGTTAGTAACTTTCTGGGTCTGTATTGTTAGCGAGCTGTAGTTCAGGCTGTAGGCACGGGTACCAAAACATGCTAACAAGCCCAGCGGCTAAATTGTTGTAGTAACCTGCGTTGAATGATAAATGATAAACTCGTATGTTATTCATTCAGATTCTGTACCGGAGAGTTTCTCTCCCTCGGCGTGAGAAACGGAGCAACGTACACACTGTAGCTGTGCCCTGTTTACATTTCACACACGGCTTCAGCTAATGGTGGCAGGAGAAAACCATTTGTTTCCAACACATAATTATATTGTAGCGTATTAGAATGGACGCTGACCGTGCTTATCATGTGTGCAACACATCTGAAAGTAGAAACGCGTGAAATTCAGACAAATATTCTTGCTAAAACATGCAGGATAACTTTCCTCAATAAATATGTCCGTGCGTCCGACACGCACAGGAAAGAGATGAAGGGGGAAAATTAAAATCGGCCAAACAAATTGGCCAAAAGAATCGGCATCATATATCGGCCATCGGCTGCCCTGATTTCTAAATATCGGCCTCGGCCAGAGAAAACCCATATCGGTCGACCTCTATTTAAAACAACTAGTTTTGGTCAACTGTGCCAGCGCACTCACTCTTGATGTATCCTGTTACTGCCAGTTTCTCCACTAGGTTTATTAAAGTTTCATCTCATCATATCTGTAAATTGTATTTGGTTCTAACTCAATCTGCCTTTATCAATTCACCTCCTCCCTTCTCTCCCTTCTCTCTCATCATTAAACCGCCTGCAATGCTTCCTCTTCATCTCCATTCTTCTCTCACACCTCTTTACTTCCTCTACATCTTCCTCCCCGTCTCCAGGAGATGTGTGTTAGCACAATTCTGTTAATTAAGAAAGACATCCGCCCTCACACTCACCACGTACAGTACACAAAATAATACAGCCTGCAGCTATCACTCTCACACATCAAGGCTTGAAAACAACATGTTCCCTTTCTCACACCTCCAAAAACACCCCCTCCACACACACACAGACACACACACAGACACAGACACACAAACACACACACACAGACACAGACACACAGACACACACACACAGACACACACACACAGACACACACAGTGTTGACAAGCTTGGCTAGACCAGGTACAACAGCTTGTCGTGTCCAAGCCTGCAACCCTGAGCTTCAACCTGACTTCACTGACACCCACTGTGACCTGCTCAGAACTGAACGACTAAACAACCGGAGAGCTCTCAGAGCTTCTGCTGGCACTGATTCACAGCAAAGGAACACAAAATGGCACATTAGTGCTGCAACTAACAATTATTTTCTCCAAAAAAAATAGTAAATTTCCCAAAGTCCATGACAAATATCACAATAAGCATAAAAACAACTACCAGGTATTTATTCCAGACCAACTTCTGAAGAAAGTGTCTATCTAGTATTCACAAGAGCAGAAACTGTAAATTCGCCTTTTCTTGTGTGAGTTGGCTCAAAATTTAATTCTAATTTGTGTTTCACTGGATGGGAAGCCACTTAAACTAATGGACTGAAGAAAGACCAAGGTAGCTGTCACTAGTGCTAACCAATAAAAACCCCCAGTATTAGCTTACTACAGATATACTGGTACAGGTGCATATGTCAGCAAACAAAAAACTGTGGTGGTGAATGGACAAAATGGGTTTGAGGTCATTTAGAAACAGTAGTCACAAAAGAGCAATGACATTCTGTAAGATTCTGCTTGTTCCTCTCCAAGCACTTTCATTGACACATTAATATAATGTAGGCTGCTGTATATTGTAATTTCATAACCGGAGCTGATAACAAAACCCATATCTGAGTATGATGGCCACCTGATGTCAAGAACACAAACAGTCCATTGCCTCCAGTAAGATATGATGCACACATAACCCCGGTACCCTATTCTCCAACAGCATCTCCCGCAGGAGGCCTGAGGGAACAAGATAAAAACTCTTTCAAAATCCAGACAACACATAAAGGAAAGAAAAGCAAAACTCCTGTATGCCCGGTCATCTGCCAGAGGGGAAGAACCTGCTAACTGTTCAGAATCTGAGTTTCCACAATTGGTCTCAAGTCTCTGTTCCATTTAACAGCTCAAAGTAAAATCCAAACTGCTGTTTCAAGCCTGTTCTCATTCCTCCACCTTTCCATTCTCGCCTTTCAGTTTGTCCCATCAGTGGAGACGACCGCCTGTCAGTCTATTGCCCTTGACCCAGGCAACCAGACAGACCCGAGCACAGCATGCAGCAATAGAGGGACTGAGCACACATACAAAAAGCAGACACAGCTTTAATTCAGAAAAACACTTCCTACTTTATTTGTGTGTCTCCAAGGGCAGGAAGCCAGCGTGGTAATAGGATGTTCCTTGCCTGCTTTGTAAAGTCTCAGAGACCTGGGTTAAAGCCAAAGCACAGAGCAAAAGCACCAGGCCTTCGACTATACTCATGCTATTCTGAACGCTAGACACCTTAAACTTACATAATACTCAATAAAAATGTATGTAAATACCTAGTTATGGAATTTAGAGCTGATTAACAGGATAGGAAATATTTCTGCTACAGAAAATTTTTTCAGACTTTCCTCCATCGTTGCATTTTTCCTTATGATTTACTGGATCATTTTATCTCTGTGGCCCCTGGAAACATTTCAGATAAAACAAAGAGAAACTCACTTTTGGTTTGTGGAAATATTCTAACTGCAAACAGACATGGCTTAGTTTTAGGGGTTTCGCACTTCATAGCAGTTTGGGAATCACTGGTGTAGTCGATAAACAGAAATTCAGTGTAGCAATGGCGATAAGGGTTTCAGTCAAGCAAAAACCCCAAATATTGGCTGGTCCTAGTTTCTGAAAAGTCAAGAATCACTGCTTTTCATTTTCTTACTGCACAGGCAATTAAACATCTTTAGGTCTGTAACAGCAGTCCAATAAAACATATTGGAAAAATGCCTAATTAATCACAATCTGATGGATTGTGTAAACAAAGCAATTCAGTCAATCAATAATAATAACTATTTGTCATTCCAAAGTAAATCAACTCTCAGCTATTTGATAATTAACTGGTTAACCCATTTTAAGGAATGTATACCAAAATCACTATTCTTCATGCTTTTTAAATGTAAATATTTGCTATTTTTGTAGTCTTCTATGTTTTTGGTTGAATTAAAGGACAGGCATCTGAAGATTCAATTTAGGCTCTGGGAAATTGTGATGTTCACACTCGTCTATCATTTTAAGATAAGAATTATTAATCCCCAAAGGGAAACTAAAGATTTTATAGACTAGATACATGCAGTTTTAGAAAGTATGCATAATAATGTCAAAAATAACTCAGAATTGAGAAGACATGCAGTTAATTTCATGTTTATCTGACTTAATGCAGCTATGATTATCATATATGTGACAACCAATTAACTAGGTAGTGCTATTACTGGTATTTGGCCATTAAGTATGCCTGTCTATTGAGTGTCAATCATCTTTTATTTGAAATAGGCCAAGCATCTATATTCTGAAGTCGTATTAAACTGCTCATGTGTAACATGGAGCGAGACAACAAAGTACACTGACATGAGATAGACAGTCATGTGTAAAACACAACAGCCAATAAACAGTTTTACACCCTATCTTTCAGACATTAATCCGTAATCTGACATCAGACAGCAAACACATTAATCTCATCAGCGGACTCGGGGGATTATGACGTTCTGTCAGCCAGCAGCTACACTCAGCAATCACAGCGTGCTTTGCTTTGCCTCAGCACTGATGAAAAGACACTGCCGCTGAAACAGTTTTAATGAGCAAGTAAAGAAATATCTTGACATTGTGAATTTAAGAGGCTTACAAAAAAATGACCTGTTCTCAAGAAAAAAATAAATAATGCTCATATGCAAACTGAAAAACATAAGTGGCAACTCTTCCCAAAGCTGGGTAAAGATCAACACAGTATTAACAGCCAAAACATAAGTTAGTAACACTGTTTAGGGGAAAATTCATTAGGTTGTTTTAGCTAATCAAATAAGTTAAGTTTCTATTTTTTCCTCTTTTTGTCACTGTCAATTGAATATATCAACCAACATCTTTTTAGGATGCCATTAGTTCAGTTTCTAAACAATATCAATTCTTAATAGAAAAATATATGTATATAAGGTCAGCTGATAATGAAAACAAACCATGTGAATCAAACCATGTTATTTTCTGATAAACTAATGGACACAAACCTCATTCACACCTTCAGTACAGTCGCTCCAATTCAACTAATTTGTCTCTGAAGAGTAAAACTCATGTTTACATGTCTGTCACTGCACACGTGTTCACTGGGAACACAAACTGACTCAGCTGACTGGATCCTATCTCCATATTTGATACTGTAAAGGAAAAAAACTGAATGAAAAACATGAATGAGAGACAGGAGTCCAAAAAAAAAAAAAAAAAAAAAACACCCATAAAATCCTAATAAGTCACATCTGTGCTCAACCTCTGAATCACTTGACAAGCAGTTATCCATGTATGAGAGGGATGAGCAAGAAAAAAAGAAGACATTCTTATTTTAAATAGAAAGGAAATAAAGAAAACACTTGTCTTGTTTTAAACTGCACATAATGAGGACAGCTGGAGGAGGTGATGTCCTCCCTCCTCACACAAACACACTCACACAGGGGGACGCTGCTGGTTGCCTCTCTGGTTACAACAGCTTCTGATGGCCAACACCCCAACAAAACAATAGTCTGGAGCTACCACTCCATCACCTGCAACTCTGATTGAAACAAAACACTCAGTAAATTAACCCCGAGCTCCATCAAACAATGAAAACAGCCAAATTATAAATGAGGGGGCTGCTGCAGGAAAAGGCAAGCACCCAGTCTGTGTCTACTGTACTTGACAAAGAGCAGCAGCAGCTCACGTTTGAGTGATTTGAGTAGAAAAAGGCAACGATTTCTGACTTTTATTTAGTAGCTGGTTATAAAACCACATATGAGACGACGGTAGGATGCGTTTTAAACAGGCTGATTCAGCTCATTTGAGCATGTGTCCTCATAATCACATGGAGATTAGGACAAAAGACTCAATAAATGAAAGAGAAGGAGAGATAATTGCGGTGGTGAGTCACAAAGAGGGAGCCGTGAGTTTAGGGTTCATTTCAAGAAGACCGAGCAGGACCCTGGTCTCTAAACCAGGTCCCACATCTCCTCCAGGCTGCTACCGGGAACCTCTGCCCGCTTCTCTCAGGAACAGGGTGTGACACGGAAAAATCCCAAACATACAACTTCGTCACAAGTCAAACCAAAAACACACCAAGTCAAGAAGACAGGTATTTTAAAAGGGGGCCATCAACCGGGTGGGAAAAGCGGCGTCACCCCCGCCCCGGCTGTCGTGCCCCGGGCCGTCTATTGTTCCGCCGCTGTCCGCCGCTGAGGTGCACCGGGCTTAGCTTTAGCTTTAGCAGCGCAGCCGGGCTCCGGCGTCGCCGTTAGCCGCAAAGCTAAAAAGGTAACACGGCACCTTTCTTCCGCTCCACTTCCAAAAAAAAGTCGGTGCCAAAACCCGCAGTAAACGAGACACACCGCTGGTCAGAAACACAACTTGAACAGTCGGTACATACCCAGAGCTCTGTTCCCCAGCTCATTTCGGATTCCTCCTTGTGAGTTCTCCCGTGTTGGACGCAGTTTTCCCCGCTTAGAATCTCCCAAACTGCCGCTGGGACTCCGGTCCTGCTGACTGACGGAGCCGACTAACACTCCTCCTCCGCCCCTTCTACCGAAACAGCAGGGCCGCTCAAACCAGGGGACCACAGAGGGCCCATTTATTTATACTGGTCCACCCAGTGGCTTTTACATTAAAAGGTTTTTAGAATAAAGACAAAATGTGGAGAGAGATATTTCGACTGTATTTTTATGTTTTTGACTTTATTCTCAGGAATATTTCAGCAGTTCCATTTTTTCTGGATGTCTGCTTTATTCTCAACATTTCCACTTATGGTGTAAATAAAAATAAAGAAAAAACTAAAAGTTCCTCCTCTCTTTCTGTTCACTCCTTTGTGGCTTTAGACCTTAGAGTCACCAATAGACAAAGAAATAAAAAAATAGCTATAATAGATATAAAAATATACTCTAAATTAATTATCTCTTCACTACTTATTCCTACTATCCATGATTGCAAGCTTACAAATAGGCCATAAATCTTTAAAAATGATGGAAAATTAAATACATGAAGTAAAACTGTAGTAAATCATGGGCTCCAGCAGGTCCCTTTGACCCTATATAGGAATAAACAGGTGTAGATAATGGGTGGATGTAGTAAATCAGTTCAAGTCGATGTAGACAACGCATCTAATTTAATTTTATTTATTGCTAATTTGAGCATTCAGTAGGTTTCTAATTATGTGTTTATTAGAGAAATGGGTAGATTTTGTTTATTTCTAGCTCATGGTTCACTAGAACCTGTTTTGTCAAATTGGAGAAGATGTTTTCTTAATATGTGCATGTTTTGTCTTTTTGCTGTGTTTTTCTAAGCTGCATTGCATTGAGCTTTCAGGGCCACCGTACTCAGCTCAGCCAGTTGCACCTTGCTGTTATCAGTCGGTCTGTGCTGTGCACCCTGCTGTCTACTGTCACCTGGCCCTTTGGTGCTACTGCCAATCTGTATTCATGTAGATGCATGTTTTTTATTGTGATACCACTTGTATTGTGCTATTTCATTACAGCATGTCACTTTCCTATCTGTGCCAGTACTGTACATGTTTTCATTTGTGTTTAAAGATGCAGAACATGATTTTAATTAGTAATATTTAATTGTTATTTTATTTTTATATTATATTTAGTATTTATTATATTTATTATTTTGTTATTATTTTATTACTTTGTATCTCCTATATTATGTCCTTTTTGTGGCCTCTTTTACAATGGTACTTTAAAGTGTACTACAATGGTGTTCTGATTAATATTTTTATTAACATTAGTATTCTCTTCACCTTTGGTTATTGCACTGTATTTTAGATTCTCTAAATTCATAGGCTAAACATCATTCTCTGCCTTAGGAGTGTAATATTTTTCATCTTTTAAATCATGTGTGAGTTGGTTTTGTAATTGAATATATAGACACTGGTTTAACTGATCGCGCATTAATTGATAAATGAGTAGGTCCCTCTAGTGGCCAAAATCTGTCATTACATTTGTAGATAGATAGATAGATAGATAGATAGATAGATAGATAGATAGATAGATAGATAGATAGATAGATAGATAGATATTGTTCTTAAGTACTCTGCTGTGTTAATTGCTCTGTTACATGCTGAGTTTGGATGTAACAGTTAATGAATTAATGAAATGACGTTTATTACTTCATTGAAATAAAAAACATTTCTCTCTGCATTGCAGAGGAGAATAAAACACAATTTAAGGTCATTAATAAATAAAATTTGATTTTTTTTAAAGTATAGTTCGGCTCCTTTAGGTGGCGCTGGTGCATATTACACCTGACAAAAATACCATGAAACACAATGAAGAAGAAGAATTGGATGGCTTGTTTATGTTTTAGTGATTTTTGCTCCTAACGGTTGGTGTAATTATCGTGTTAGCACGGACCCCGACAGACATGTACCGCTGCATGATGAGGTAAGACAGGTTTCAGCTTTTCCATCCATAAAACATATAATTATCTTTGACTGTCTCAGCGACCTTTGGCACACATTTCAGTTTGTGCTCAATAACTAACCTAACGACCTATAGAGCTTCAACCACTGTCTGTACTAAATATTTCACAGTAAATATGTTTACATTCACCTGTTCAAATAGAAACGACACGAGCTAAATGTCTGTGCTAAATTGTTCTCCTTCACAGCACATCGCTACATAATTATAAGTTCATGTCCTGCAAGTAAAGTAGCTGTAAGTAACACACAGACATTTCAGAAAATACTAAACAAATCTGTGACAGTTTTCTGACCATGCTACAGAACCGTAAGATTGACATTTTAATAAGAAGAGTTTCACAAACCTTTTATTTTTAAAGTAATATTTCATAGCAGGTGTCAGAAGTCAGCACAAACTTTGATTTTGTCATTTGAATTGGCCCAAAGAGGTTAAACTAACCAGTTTCCACAAAAAAGCAGACACTGGAGATAGATAAAATAAAATTCACCTTTAAACACCCCAGATAGGTGCTCAGTCTGTTTTGCAGACAAAGAAACATTCAGACCTACAGGAAGTTTAAATCAGTAGATTTTATCCTGCACTAGTGATAAAAAACACTATGAAATGAACGTCTGTGTCTATAGAGACTGTCATAGATCTACTGTTCCTGGTTACTGTAGATTACATGCAGTTATTTTCTGCACACAATGGAGACAAATATGTGACATACAAAAAACAAAATTTTGACTACTTGGCCTGTTAGTATAGGTCAGTGATTCTCAAACTGTGGGGCGCAGCGAACGGGAGTAAATTAGTCTAATTTTGTGTATATCCTAATTCATAATTTTCTTTACTGACAAACACCATACACGCAAAATAAAACAACCACATACAAAGAAACGTGTGATACACGGACCCCTAAAAGAGCAGGCGACTCCACGCCAGCAGACATAAACACGACAGACAGTAAGGTAAATCACGCAAAAAGCCAGACAAAAAAAAATCCGATGAAATAAGTTTCATTGTCATTTTTTGGGGTGAAGTGGGGCTTGAAACTTTATGTTCGGCCTTAAGTGGGGAATGCCAGGAAAAGTTTGAGGACCACTGGTATAGGTGGTGGTGATGGGATATCAAACTATTTCAGCAAAAATAGGTTTATAAATCTCAGCAGAGATTGTAGTTTCATGTACAGCTTAGGATACTCACGTTTCAGATATTCTTCTGTGATTGTTTGTTGTCATGTTGTGAACAAGCTTTTAACATGTGAATCTTGTGTTTGAGGTTGGTTGAGCAGCGGTGGCAGCGCTCAGTCCGTCGTATGAGCTCTGTAGTGAAGAAGAAGCGGTCTCTGCGCAGTGCCTTCCCAGTTCTGGACCTGCCCCTCCAGCCCATCCATCAGCACGTGTATGAAGCTAACCTCCGCAACAGCAATGCCTGTCATGAGAAGTAGGTTCTGCTCTTGACATCCTGTAATATTCAACTTATTCCTCCTCCATTGCGTTAATAAAATAAATGTGTCATTGCATGGCCTGCAGTAAATCTGTCTCTTTATAAGGTTTACGGAGTTAAGTGAGAAGGTGAGGAAAGGTGGAGGGGACAACGCCATCGCCAGGCACACCCAGAGAAACAGGAAGCTGCTGGTCAGGGATCGTCTGCGTCTCCTGTTGGATGATGAGGGCTTTTTGGAGTTGTCCCCGTTAGCTGGTCTGGGTTTGCCATATGGGGACATCCCTTCAGCTGGCTGCCTGACCGGTCAGAAACCTCTAACTGCATTTCTGCTATTATCTTTGGTTCTATCCATGGTCTGTTCGACTACTACTTCATGATAATGTAAGTGTTAAGACATATAGCGTATATGAACTTATGTGATCTATGTATGTCTCTCCAGGTATTGGCAGGATCAGTGGCTTATGGTGTGTTTTCATTGCCAATGACGCCACAGTGAAAGGCGGCACAGCATATCCAATCACAGTGAAGAAGCAACTACGAGCACAGGAAGTAGCTATTCAGAACCGCCTGCCTTGTGTTTACCTGGTCGACTCGGGTGGAGCTTTTCTACCACTGCAGGTTAACACACACACACACACACGCCTCAGAATGTCAGTGTGTAATTAGAGCCAGTTTCTAATTCCCTATTTGTGTTTAATTATCCAGTCAGAGATCTTTCCTGATAAGAACCAGGGAGGAAGGACATTCTATAATGAAGCCATCATGTCTGCCATGAAGATCCCTCAGGTAAATATAAAAAAAGGTTGTGAATGAATTCATTTGTTAATAAATATTAAATATTTGACTATTGCATGGCCCATGTAAGTCAAAATTTAAGACCAGTTAAGAATAATGATAATATACAACATACACAGTTTTGTCTAAGGTTTCCCTCAGTTTTGCATTTTGAGTAAAAAATTGGTAAAAAAAATAAATAATAATAATAAAAAAAGAGTAATATTCCTGCAGGTGTCTGTGGTGTGTGGGTCATGCACTGCGGGTGGAGCTTACATCCCCACTATGGCAGAGGAGGCAGTTATGGTGCATCGGATAGGAACAGTATTCCTGGGTGGGCCACCACTTGTCAAGGCTGCCACAGGGGAAGAAGTAACCCCAGAGGACCTGGGAGGAGCCAGGCTTCACGCTGAGTGAGTCCATAAATCAAAACAACCCCAAAAATAGTTATTAAGGAAACAGACATATCACTGAGGTAACAAAAAGTCCACACCATTATCTGTAAATTTACTGTGTTGTTTCAGGGTGAGTGGCTGCATTGACCATTTTGCCTGGGAAGAGAAGGAAGCATACGTTTGCACCAGAAACATCATTTCCACCCTCAACTTCCAACTGCCAGAGGAGGAGGAGGCTGAGGTGAAGGAGCCGCTGTACAGTCCAGAGGAGCTTCTGGGACTGGCTCCACAGAGTTATAACTACAGTCTGGATGTTAAAATGGTAATTTAACATGAATACACAAAGCTCTTTGCTCTGTAGACTGAGGATGTAGCATGAGTAGTAAATACATTCTGGCTTAACAATCATCGGAAAAGTTATTTTAAAAAACACAATGATCTGACTTGGTGGTTGGTTTGTAGAAAAGTTAGTTTCACATCATGGTATAACTGATTAGATATGTGATTCATAATGAATAATGTAATAATTAATCATTTTTGTTGGTCCTTTCTGTTTGCCTGCACAGGTTATCAGCCGGCTGACAGACGAGAGCCGCTTTCACGAGTTTAAAGCTCGCTATGGAACCACACTCATCACTGGCTTTGCAAAGATACATGGGTAAAAGCTTTTCAGCTCAAACAGGATCATTTATTTCTGGACAATATCGAGCAGGATCTAACCCACACAGGATATGAGTCCACATGATTTAAGTATGTGAGTAGTCTGAGTACATTGATCTGGTATGTTTTTTTTTTTTTGTTAGTCACCTGGTAGGGTTAGTAGCCAACAACGGAGAGTTGTCACACCAGGCCGCACTGAAAGGAAGTCATTTTGTCCAGTTATGTGATCAAAGAGACATCCCACTCGTCTTCCTCCAGAACACAGCACCCACAGTAGCTCCAACACTGTCCTCAACCCAGGTACTCACTCCCAGTCAAACTCATCTGATCTGTATTAATGCACATGGTCACATGGGTAAGGATGTACAGGTCAGCGAAGAGAAAATGGATAGAGTAGTTCCTCCTAAACAGAAGAAAATGATGGGTGACACAAATGAACTGACAGAAATCATGTTAAGATTTTGAAAAGTGCTTCATAATGTACCATGTGTACATCCTAACATGATGTCACATCTAAAAGATAAAAACAAAACTGCTGAGATGGTTTTCATCCTCATGAGACACCTGTAACATCACAATGACATCATTTTACTTAATAAATGCCTTTAGGGAACATCTGTTTGTTGTGTGGGTGACTTTAGTCTTAACGTTATGTGTAACCCTGAAAGCTGAGATGTAAAAATATAATCGAGGTCAGTGTCACTCATCTGTCTCTGGTATACGTCTCTTGCTTCCAGGCGGAGATGAACAGTAACTGTCTGAAGGCTCAGGGTTCAATGATGTCAGCAGTAGCATGTGCCTCTGTCCCCAAAATCACTGTTGTGATTGGTGCTTGCCACGGTGCTGACAGCTATGCTATGGTGAGAGATGCCATATGGACATATTCCTGTAGTTCTGTTAATATTACTTATTAAGTAATGTGACATTGCAGATGTTTAATATGGTTTTGGTTGTTGTTTGTTTTATAGTCATATTTTTGCATCACCATGTGCTGTACCTGATTCCATTTACAAAATAGCACCTATTTTCACAGCAAAACAGTCGTCAAAATAAGTATGCACAAAATATGACAGCATTTTTCTTTTTCCATATATACTCACGTAGACATGCTTAGTTACACAATAATTCGAACCTTGTTTCCTTCTTTAGTGTGGGCGGGCATTTGACCCTAATTTCCTGTTCCTGTGGCCTAATGCCAGAGTGTCGATGGCGGCTCCAGGTCACGCTGGCTCTCTACTTCCACCTGACAGTGCACAGGAGGAAGAGCAGAAGAAGAAGCAGGATGACCTGAACAGGAGGTTAAAGGAGGAGAGCTCAGCTTTCTACTCCTCTGGACGCCTGTGGGATGATGGAGTCATTCTGCCTCAGGACACCAGAAAGGTCCAGCAACACTTTTGTTTCAGCTGCCTGGAGGCAGCAATATAATTTAATGTATGCATTCCTTTTCATTTTTATTCAACTCTGTATGTGTCTACAGGTTCTAAGAGATTGTCTGGACATCATCAAACAGCAGCACTATCAACTTTCTACAAAAAAACAACAATCAACACTTCTACGTGTATAGAAGTCTTCACCTGCACAGTTCATCTGAAATCTACAAATATCTGCCCGTCTGAGATAAAGCTGCTGCTGAAGTCTGTTAGTCGTCATTACTAATGTGTGCCAGGGAGCTGCACCAAAATAATATTAATCTGTGTGTGTATGCATGTATGACTGGCCAGTACCCATGCTAACACTTTAGCATTCACAGAGAGAAGTAATTGTAGTATTACCCTAAATTGTGAAGGTACTTTCTGCAGCCTAATAAGATTTTTTCTCAGGTGAATTATTCATCACTTCTTATGATCCATCATGTTGTATATGCTGTATGTGTTGCACATGGAACTATATCCTAGATTTACCTCCTGTTTAAGAATTTTTTTTTTTTTTCAATGAACTACTTTCCCTTTAACATTATATTTAAATTGTCCAGTTAATTAGTACAGTTATTGCATCTCCTCTATGCAAATACATACCGTTATTAAGCACCCACTTATATTTGAGTTTTTAAGAAAAAATTAGAAAATGATTCAGTTGGTATGTAAACAAAAAATAGTTCGAATTCACGTTAATATTCACCAGTGTCTCCTAGGAAGACAAAACGTCTTCATCACAACGTGTGAGTCATTTTGCTTTACAGGTTCAGTTTGTTTATGGTCGTTTGTTGTGATATTTATATTTTGGAGTTTGTATCTAGGGAATTTTTTCTGCAGCTTAAAACTGCATTCAAACAGTATGCAGCAAAAACAATAGCTAAATGAATATTACCTGATCAACATTAAGGAATTGTGTTTCATTTTTCTACTAAACTCAGACACTTATATCCATCAGTTTATAAACTATTGTTTGATTTATTAACTTCCTGTTAATTTTCTTGTTTCTTAAAAACCATAACTATAGTGTAACTAAACTAGAACAAGTGGGTACTTAATAATACACTGGCATGTTAATACCAACAGTCTTTAAGAAACTATGAGGAAAATTTTTTGGAAATTGGCTGGAAAGTACAGGACGTGTAAAATAAAGCATTAGCATTTTTGGCCACATGGGGGCAGCACCACCAGCTGTAAGCAAAACACTGACATCAAAACCCTAAAAAATAGTGTGTAAAAGACGTGAACATTACAACCTTCTGGTTTGTTGACACAGAGTTGCCCTGGTATGTTTTTACATTCACAGCTTTCATTGGGTCAGATATCGGCTGCTGTAAATGCAGGATGGAAGTTTATCTTGATGAGAAGTTGCCTTTCTTTTACTTCTCATGGGTCAGGAGATGGAAAACCTGTTCTCCAAAAACAGCTCATATGAGCCTTAAGGTGTAGCACTGATTTATTTTACAGTAACTGACAAAGCAGTTACACACTACTCAGTACTGTAATTTCAAATGTAAAATGACCTTTGTAAATGAATTGTTTTCATTTGTATACAAGAAAAAAATCTAATCCCATTCTTGCTTTATAAGAATGATTTCATAAATTTGCAGCTGCAGCTTTTATGAATAAAAACATTTTTGCTGTAGTAAATGTGGGTGTTTTTCTACAGTATGTTTTACCAAAAGCACTTTTCAGTTGTGACCTGCATCATTTTTCTCCACCAGCTACAGGACAGTGTATGTCTTTATAGAACAAGAAACTTTTTTGGGGGGGCATTTTTGTACTACATAACAAAACAGAGCACTCTTGTACAATATCAATGAAATGTTAAGTAAATACAACTCCTATCCATTAAAAAAACAGTTTTATTTGTTTTTAGCTGAAGCCCAATTCAGTTAAATATTTTGCTAATTAAACTATTAAAAAAGTTCATATTTAAAACCGACAAAAATCAGTACAACCTTTACTTGCAAATGCTGGCTGGCAGGAGAGGGAACATGATTGTGTATTTCATGATGTGTCTTGGTCAGGTTAGGATGTGGTTCAGGCTCGTCGTTTGTACATGCCGTGGAGGGTCACAGGGATGATGGTGTTGACCTCTGCCCTGGCCAACTCCATTAGGTTTGTGGCATCCAGGACCAGCAGAAAGCCTGGTCTCTCTGCACCTGGCTTCACCACGATACTCAGCAGCACACCTGCAACACGGACACAGAGGAGATTATCCTGCGTGTAACATTAGGTCAAGTTATAGTTATTTTAGGTTTAAAGGTGCACTCTTAACAGATTTTTAGAGCATGTACTAGAGGTCATGATGTGACCTCTCTTTATTTTTCAGCCTTACAAATCCCTCCAGGTTCATAGATGTGCAATACTAAATCACTGAGTCCTTCAAGTTGTAATTTGATGTTAGTTTAAACAGTAGAAAGTTAATCCTGTTTCATTTACTGCTGTTAACTAACGTTTTTCTCTCTTTGTTCAGAGACAATCAAATGTATTTCTGTGAAATATACTTGAGCTTCCCTCCAGCCTTCTCTGTCACTTTTGGCAACTGGATTAACATTTCTAGACATAACTACACTGAAGACCTGTGTGAATATGTATGCTAAGGTTTGAGAATGTGCAATTGTCTGTGTGTCCTACCACCATCCTCCTCTGTAGCTCCAGGTGTTGGTACAAACAGGGGCTCTGAAGGGTAACAGTCTTCCTCCTGCCACACCCAGGTCTCTTTGGTCTGCACGCTCAGCTTGACTATCTACAGCAACAATAAAGTTTAGTCGGTTTTATTTACACAGTCCAGTATCACGAAACACAAAATAGCTTCAGGGCAAGTAGACATCTGTACAGCAGGCAAAACAATACCCTCTTTCCTTAGAGACCTACTGACTTAACATCAACAGCTTCATGAAACAGTTTCATCTCCTCCTAAGATAAAAGCGCTCATACCCTGTCAGGGATGAAGTGGTTGAGTCCAAGGCCGTAGGCATAGGAATACTTCTTCCCACCATACTGAGAGTAGTTAATCTGTGGAAACTCAAAGGCTGGGAGTGAGAAAAACACAGTGGCCCATTTATGAGGACAGTGAAGATAAAGAAAGAAACTCCTCATAAAACAAACTGTATAAGCATCATGACCAAAGCATCTTGGCTGCAAGTGTCAGAAACAATATGTGGGTTAGACCTCATGTCAGGATATCAAGCTGCTAAAATCTAAATTTAATCTTAAAGCTCTAATTATAAGCATTATAATGTATACTGGTGTGAAATGCATCAATTGTCTACTTTGAATTCACATTATCATGTATGCATACATTTGGATAAAATAAAAACACCCTGTCATCTGCCAGGATGTTTTAACTGTGTGTATAAAATACACCGAGGCAATGTTCTCTCTACTGCAAATGTGACTTCCATGTGTACTTAAATTTTATGTGCTCAAATAAAGCAAAGTGTGTGATTGTTACCTTGTCTTGGTCCAGAAAAAAGGACTTCAGGTTCCAGCCAGATGGTGCCATCACTTTCAAGAACAGCAGTTGCTGTAGTGTAGGAAAGAGCTACCAGATTCTTCCCCTGCTCCTCCTGAACAACAACGCACATACACATGAAAAATGCTGATTCATGGGAAAAGTGAACTCAATCCAAGCCAACAAAGCGTCTCTCTTGGATAAACAGTGAAGGTAACTACACACTTGTGATTCAGATACACAGAACTGTCACAATCAGATGGTTCAAATAGTGTTCCCTGAAGGTTTGTAGAGGGAACACTATGTTCAGACACATGCCACGATCAGACATGGGGCTATATTACATGACTTTGTGCCTGAAACATGCAAGTCTACTCTTTTATTACAGCTGTTTTGCTATTGTTGATTTATAATTTAGTAGGATAAAATCAAATAAGGCCTATAATATTTATTAAACACTGTAAATTAATTTATCGACATTGATATCATTTCTGTCCTGACTGCCAGCTGCATATAGTTTGTATAACAGTATAAATATAGTAATATATTTAATCAATTAAATGACAATTAAAATGAGCCTATAGAGACTCAAAACACAAACAAACCTAAGTAGTGACATTAATAACTTGCAGTGTGTGTATTTGTGTACTCACCCTGTGTATATCCAGTGGCAGCACATATCGTCTGACCTCAGGCTGAGGAGCTCTCATCGCCGCTTTCTTCACCTCCTCCCACTCCCCCCTCAGGTTGGCCAAATACAGGTAGTTATACACAAAGTCATGGCTGAGAGATCATGACAGGTAAGAGCGATTACACATAAAACACTCACGTGGACACATGCAGGGAGTCACACTCACCCTTTCCACGTGCAGAGGTCGACTATGATAAATCCCTCCTCTTCATATGTGTTAATATGATGGAAGAGGTTAAAGGCTGATGTTCTGAACTTGTGGGTGCTCAAATAAACTGCTGGGTCCTTAGTGGCCAGGTGGAACAATGTCTACAACACACACACACTGTATATGAACAGAAATGCACAGGTGGCAACATGTAATTGATCCAACACACATTTTTCTCAGGTTTAGAAAATATTAGACAACTTCTATTTGTAACCACAGAGCCACAGTCATGAAGAGATCACAACTGCATGGTTTTGAAGCTAATTTGTGTTGCTTGGTTACAATTATGTGTCTTTTTCTGTCTGTTTGGGCCTATTTTGCATCTCTGTGTGTTACTTTGCATCTTAATACATTGATTTTATGTCTCTTTGTCGACTGTTTTGTCTCTGTAGCTGTTTTGAGTTTCTTTGTGGTTATTTCTTTATGGTCATTTGGTTGTTTCCAACAATAAATGTAAACAGTAAGTGGGCTTCTACCTAACAGGCGTATTCAGTAATCCATCCATGAAAAAAGCCCACTACTTATCACCCCCTGCCTCTGCTTCACAGCGGCAATAACGGGGGAAATCCGATTTAAAGAGGAGGCCCTCCTACTTGTAGACCACCTCTGTGGCCTCACCCCTGCCTACCCCCATGGTGTCGTTGGATTCGAAGCAGTCCATGTATGTCGTTCCTCTGATGCGCCAAGCCGACAGGAACTTAAGCAGGTTGATCTTCACCGGCTGCTCCACAAACACAAAGTATTTGTCTGTCATACCGAAACTATTGGCAGTCAGGCAGACAGAGAGACAGATAAATGCATGTGGAAAAACAATACACTATGTATAAAAGGTAAGAGATGACAGAAACAAAGTGTGCCCTCTTTGGCAGGTCTGATAGGACTGAGATAACTCTGTACCTGTGTACGTAGGAGGGCTTTAACCTCTCACTGCTGGGTAGCTGAACCACCACCTGTGATTTCTCTATAGGATCTGATTTGTCTGGAAACTCACAGATATACACAGAGTCAGTGTTAGTGTTGTCCTGTTTCACTCTCACAAAAAATAAAACGTATGCTTCAGTCAAGTATTAATCTCATACAAGGTCTGTATTTCTTCTCTCCTGTGCATCTTGTTTTATGTTTCTCTTCTCCACAGTTTTGTCAATTCAGTGGGAAACAAACTCTTAAACCCTAACTTAGTTCATAATGAAAAAATGAATTAAACGTCACTCTGACTTTCAATCAGCTGTGACTGAAGTCACCTGTCTGAGCAGGTGGGATCTTGATGATGTTATAAGCCAGACTCATGTTCTTGCCAAAACAGTTTCCGATGTTATAGATGGTTCCATCAGCGTCAGCGTGGGGGTGGGCAGTCACCCCATTCACTGACAGGTACTTACTCAGGTCCACCTAACGTACACACACACACACACACACACACACACACACACAATGATGAGTTAGGTTCACGGGTTTGGCAAAAACCCAAGAAGCTTTTTTTTTTTTTTTTTTTTTTTTAAAATCACATTTCTTTGAATATATTTGATGTATGATATTTTTATAAAACACCCAAATCATGGTGAAGACTGTTCCAAATCACACCAGAAGCCCATTTTAATGTTCTCATATTTATCATACCTCCTGTCATCGTCACACCAAAGGCAATTTTCTCTAGACTGAAACAATAATTTACTTGAGTTAAAATATGACATTTTTCCAGATTTAATGTGATAATAAAAAAAAAACCTGAAATGCAAACCCACGACCTAGACCTCAACATGAACATTAAGAAAATAAAAAACAAACAAGATGTGAAATATAATCACATCCAACACAGAGAATGAGGTAAACCAATCGGCTCACACCTTCTTCAATGTCTCCAGCGAATCAGGGTCAATCTTAGTGATGTAAGTAGTTTCTGTGACGGCGTAGAAGTCTTCACCAATTGGATAGATATTCACTAAACAGTTATCAGTCACTTCAATGCCCCTAAAGTATGTAAAGAATCTAAACAGACACAAGGAAAATGGATGTTTAGCTCATATCCATCCAGCTGAGCTTCATTAAAACAGCTACTTATCATTTATACAGTGCAATAAAATTGTCATAGTGTCATACTCTGAGGCATCAGATAATATTATACCTACACCTGGTAGCCTTTAAACATCATCACGTTTAGGGGCACAACTGCCAAGAAATACTTAAGTCAGAACTGTGCATCTAGTCCTTATGTTACTCTAAACTAACCATCTCCTGCCAGCTTCATATTAAATAGACATGAGAGGAGTCTGGACTCAATGCAAAACGACATATTTCTCCAAATCTCAACTACTATATTCCACTAACATGTAGATTCTTGCATTAAACACAGGCCATACAGTATCTGACCAATCAAACCTCAGCTAGAACCTTTGCACATGGGGTTACCTGGAGAAGATGTTTTTGCAGGGGTCTGGATAGGCTGCTGTGCCAAACTCAGTGATGACCACTCTGTTTTCTGTCATGGCACGAACGTATGCGTCCGTCCTGATAAACCTGAGCACATACAACATGTGCCAGAGAGTACAAACACAATCAATATTCGATATATTCACAATCACAATTCTTCTCAGAAAAAACGATTATTAGTAGTCTAATAAAGGATTCTAAGAGCAAAGGTGTTTTATAGAAACGTGCATTGATTTTGTTAAGTAATGAGCAGTATTCTTACTTTCTGTAGTAGGTCACCTGACTGTTCTTCAGGTCAAACTTGTGCATGAGAGCCTGTCCATCAAACATGTGGTAGAAAGGTTCATCTCCCACCTCAAAGAGTCCAGGACCCATCCTGAGAAGACTGCCGCTGAGCCATGATGGGATAATACCTGCACACACGTGCACATACACAAGACTATCACTTTACACTGAAAATGTTTTAATTTAAGTTGTTTATACACAAAACTACAAGATGAGATGACACAGGAAGCAAATAATAGGATAAAGATAGTAGCTGAAAATCCCATTCATTTCATTGCAGCAACTGTAAAACAAAGGTAAATTCCCCCCAAATCCCTGAATATTCTTTCGTCCCTACCTGTGATCTTTGCAGATATTGGTTCATTCAGTTCCTCAACAGTCTCAAAGATCTTTTTGTAGCCTGCAGCAGGATGCTCCACACTGGAGAGGAAAACAAAAAACTGAATATAGAGCAACAAATACATAAAATAAAATAAAATAAAAAATAACATGACTAAAATCAGATGAGTGATTTGTTCAGATTGTTGTTTCCTTTCTGTCTGTCTGTCTGGCTCTATCCATCTGTGCTGGTGGAAAATGCCACACGTCCTTCTAAATGATCATCAGGAATAACAGAGTTTGCATTTAGAAAACTTGGCTTTTATTTTAAAAACTAGAAAAACGAAAAGGAAAAAAAAAAGCTGGTTAGCATCTTCACTAGCTGGCATGATAAAATATTTTGAGAAATGCAGCTGAAACTTTTCAGTTAATTACCATCTCACTGTTGTAGCAATTAGTTCTTCCAGAGTTTTGTTCACTCTTTCCCCAGTGAGAAAAAAGGTAATGTAAAAGTCTCCAGAGCTAAATTACTAAGTGGCATCTATTAGCTGCTCCTAGTTTTTAATTCCTGAGGTAAATTAAAGCCATGAAAGGTTGTTTTGAATATATGACTCTAACCTGAAACGCAAAACCATTTGAGAAAAGAAAGTTGACTCACCGGCTGACCATGCTGCTGTATGCTCTTCACACACCAGCTGCTGACAAGAGGCTTTGAGCTGCATTTAAACCACACATATTTCCTGCAGGGAGCGATGGAAACTGGGCTCCTTCCTCCCTCTTTATATTCTCCCACCCACCCCATTCTCACATTTTGCCCTCCTCCTTTCCATTCATCCACATTTCCCCTAATCCTCCCTCTTCTCTTCTGGTCCTCTCTCCTGTGTTTTCCTTTCATGCCTTTTGCTCCTCTTTTCATTCACCCTCAACCCTTCCTTCCCTTCTTCTAGCCCTAACCCGAGCTGAACAAGTCAGCTTTGTCTCCTTCCCTTTCAGCCATCCAGGCCTCAGCCTCATGCAGAACATTCTACGGGGTCTGAAACAAGCTCTTTGTTAACCTGGGAACACAAACAGTCACACACTTACCAGTAAAGTAGCTCAAAGCAATAAAGTCAGCCTTTAAAAGAAGCCTGTTAGTGATGCTTGAATGTGGATATGGGCATAAAAAGGATAATTAGTTCCAGCCAGATTCAAACATACAAACTATTTCAACTAATTCAGGAGCGAATACAAGCAACAGAAAAACAATTAACTCCATTAATACTCATTAACACTCATTACCAGACACCAAACACGTTTGTGTAAAAGCAAAAACAAGTTACTGTTCTACTGTTCTTTAACCCTTTTGATTAAACTTATAACCCCATCTTTTGAAAAGGTAACTCTAAATTTATTTAGCTGAAAAGTTAAAATGAGCATTAATCTTATCAAAAAAGGGGGGAGGAACTGTAAAAAAAAAAAAAAAAAAAAAAAGTGTTAGGAACCTCGTCTAAAAGTGAAGAACATCACAGACCAAAACCGCCATAGGGCTACCAAGGTCAAAGCTGTTTTTTTTTTTTTTTTTAAACAATCTGAAAGATGAATTTAATGATTAAATTCTGCTGACTTACGATTTTAAAATTAAAACATGAAATCCTGACTAACCTTAGGAATATGGTGGATGATCATATTTAACTGCTTGCTGTAAGAGCCAAGCCCGTGAAGCTACGATAGGACGATCAGCTTTACATGAAGGACGGAGGGAACAGAGATGGTATTGCCTGGTGCCAGTCACCTGCCCAGTACTTGGTATACTTCACACACAGAATTGCAACTAGACACAGGACAAAGCCATATGTAAAACAGAACAGCTGAACAGGTTTATTTCCCAGGACTTTGCATAGTAAACAATGTAAAGAAAGAGTAACTGTGGAAATGTACAATATCCATTCCTCTTTAAAAGTCTGTCAAAGACACTGCTGTGATCTGAGGTATAGACAAAGAAATCAGGATGAAACTATTACTTCATATAAGATAAATTAAAATAGGAAAGTCTGACATTTCAAGTTTGTTATATTTCCTCACACTTCACATGATTTCTGTTCTGTATTGCACTTCAGCTTTCAGTACCAAAAACCCATTAGCATCCATCACTGAACGACCTCAGTTATTTGCATTTTAATCAATATGTTTTATGCGTTAATAATAATCAAAATATACAGCCGGTATAATACAGCAATGCCTTTAAATGACTCATGTGACCAATGACAGGAAAAGCTTTAAGGAAATGCTACAGCAACCATAAAACAAATATGGCAGATGTCTGAGGAAACCTTCTTTAGGGTGTCTAGTATGTATTAAATATGTATAAATTACCATTCTGATGATTGACATTAGCTTGCTGGCCATCAACAATGCCTAAACCCAGTGGAAAATCATTTTCGATCTAAGAATAAGCAGGGATGTGTCAAGGATGAGACAGATAAACACATGAACATAAAGAAGCTGGGTACGAGGATTTTCCAAATCACAGTCAAAGTAATGAGATGTAGACAAAAGTTCTTCTCTATGCAAAACATAAAACATGAGCTGCTTAAAAACAAAAGAAAGCTTAACAAGAAAACAAGGAAAAGAAAATAAAACAAAATTTGAGAAAAAGCTTCACCACAAGGTTTCAGAAAGACTAAAGAGCACATCTAATAAAACTTGAGAATAAACAATAAAATGTTTAGTAAACTTACAAAAGCACTGCTCCCAGTATGGTTGTTCTTATAAATTAACTGAATTATCATATGAACCAGTGATCCCAGGATTGCATATTTGTCTCCCAAAATGCACTCTGAAACTTAGAACAGGCAAGATACACACACACACACACACACACACAGCTTTCTTTGTGAGGAAACTGACCGTTACAACGCCAACCTTAATCTAACCTGAAGCCTAAAACCAAGCTGCTCGGTAACAGCTAGCAATGAAGCAGGATGGTGGAGATGAGGAAATGAGTGCAGATCTAAATGAACACAGAACGTCTTAAAACACGAACACATTATATGAAAAATCTGCTTTATAAAAATATGTTAAATTTGAGCACAGTAATGAATGTGAGCTACACTAAGAAACCACTGTTTGCAACCTGACTTTGTTTTCAACAGTCAATCATCAATCAACGGTCAACACCCATCACACAACATTAATTCACACATTAACCACTGTGCAAGTCTTCCAGCCTCATATTAGCACATCAATGAGACAACAGAAATAACAGCTTTTCCAAGTTAACAAAAAAAGTTAATGACTGCAAAGAAGGGAGTTTTTTTTAAATGTCCTCTCAGGACACTCAGTTGTAGTGCAGCAAAATGACATGAAGACTGGTTTCTACAGTGGTGAGACACAGTTCGTTCAGCTCCTGATGCTGAAAGTTTTAGTCTTCTTGAGGCTGAGCAGGGGAGGTTTAATCTTTGGCTTGTTGTCAGTCTTATCCTCCCTTTCTGAGGACGGGAACCGACGACTGTAGATGTCTGGGTACTGCTTCTGAAACTAAAGCGAAGACAAACCCGTGACTCCATCCCACATGCAGTTTGAACACAATATCTGGATTAACTGCATGTTTGTATATGAAACTCAGTTTTAGTTTTTGTTTGGAATACATTGGAAAATTATCACAAATACAGAAACTCACTAGTGCCATCTTTTAAATTGAATCTCTGTCTACACAGGACTGATGCATTTATGAAGGTAAAGAAAATGGACTTGAAGAGTAAAACTCAGTGCATGTATAGCACCAGAGCAATGCAATAATATATATCTATAGGTGTATTCTTCTCCTGTTTAAAAAAATAAATAAATAAATAAAAATCCAGTATTGGTTTGGTTGTGTAACATGATGAGCCTGTAAACTGGAGGAACTGAACTAACTGAAAGTACTAATGTCTGAGCATCAAAGTGCTGGTTTACCTGCTTCAGTTTCTTGCGTCTGTCCTTCTCACTTATGTTTTGGTCTGTCAGCAGAATGTCCAGTAATTCCTCCATGGCCTTCTGAGAAGATGCCAGCTTTTGTTGCTCAAATTCAGCACCGCTGATCTGACGGCAGAACGTATAGATCGGCACTGGAACACAGACTGGATCATCTGGATCAACTTTAGAAACACTGTCCATTGGAACCTGGGGTTGGGGGAAGAAAAAAAAAAAACATATAGATTTGTGCTTGTAGAAATTAGATGCAGACAGCCCAAACTACACTTTGCTGAGAAATTCAGCTATTCAAGCCTTTCCACCTGTGGCATTTTCCTTTTAGCTGCTGTAAGAATAAAAACAGGCACTTGTGACTTTACCTGACTGATGTCAAACCTCTCAAAAGTCATCTTAACCAATCTGAAACAGTGTTAACTGAGCCTGACTTGAATCAATTGAAAGCACACTTCATTTGTTAGTGAAAAAAATTTAATCATTAGATAATCTGATAGTAAATGAAGTGAAAGCATCTGAAAGTAGGTTAAGAATCAGAATGTGCTTCAATGGCCAAGTATGAATTTGACTCGGGCACAGCAGCTCTCAATGGGCTTAAAATCATTACCATCGTCACCATAAACTGCATTGTGTTAATTTGGGGTTTTTGCAACTATAACTGCCTTTCCATTTTTGCCTTCTTGTATATATTGTGTTCGTACAAATCATATTATATAGTTTATGACTTTGTTTAGTTTATGACTGCATTCCTTATTTGTGTACATGATTTGTATTTGTTCATATTAGCTCTGGGTGCATATACTGCAACAGTTTGAGGGTGTACCTGTACGCTGCGCAGGTACTGTATGTGGTCATTAATGGCACTGAGCAGATACTCTGGGACTGACAGAATGCTTTGTTGATGATCCATTAGAAATGACACTAGTCGTGTAGCTAAGAGCTCGTCCAAATCACATTCCTCAGCACTGCTCAGGACACAGCCTGAAAATGTGTGAACCATCTGAAATAATCACAGGAAAACAGTGATCAGTAAATAAAGACAAAAAAAACAAACAAACAGAAGAAGAAAGAAAATGTGAAAGATAAAAACTTATATAAACCCAGCTGAATTCAACACTACATCACTGTTCGGCAGGAATGGAATTAGCATTGCAAGTCAACAAATACGTATGTCATATTTTAGTTCTGGATGAAAGATCATCTCAATAGCTTGGCTTCTCACCAGTGTCCGGGTGCCGATGGCGGGGTGGAGCCGAGGCATGTCCACATTCTGGCTGATACGGGACATCATCCTCATGAGGAGCTGCAACTTCCGGCGGGAGGCAGGAGGCAGAAGTAGAGTGCAAAGCTGTAGGGCCTCGATAGCGATACGCTCACACTGAGGCTGGAGGAGGCCTGTATACATATACACACAGTCAAACGGCAATGACCACAGAGGCAGGTAAATACTTTGCTGCAGTCAGCACAGAAACAGCTATGGGATCACTCTTCATGATCACATTCATCCATTACTGCTACCTCACATTCACTAGATTAGACAAATGAGGGATGAATGATGGGATTAATCAACTGAAACTACTGGTGCAAGTTGAGTAAAAAAGAAAATGTATGTACTGGAATATGCTATGAAAAAGCATTGGCAGCCCAGTTCATAACCAGCATATATCCTGGAACATGGCCATGTCAGGCACAGATCCAATCAAATGTGTCATGGGAACAACGTTAAAATACAAACTTTTTTTTAATTTTAAAGGAAGCTTTGTGGCAGTCTACACAGGCAGATGTCTTTCACTTATTCAAGGTAGTGTTGCTACTGATAGATGGGACGTTTGTTGCAAAGATCCCAATGATTTAAAGGTGATCTTATTCATACAGCTTCACCAGCTCTGAACGTTGTGCTCCTGTGAAAAGGTACAGTTGGTGAGCGAGGATGTCATCTGACATAATAAATGGGTTGGTAAAAAGAGTTTATTTTCAGTGTTTTTCCTGTATCAATGTATTATATCCATGTTCTAAGAATATCTTTGCAAGACCACAACATACACAGACGTTTAAGGTGGGCTACCTGGTTATATGTATTTACAGTGCTATGCAAACATCTTCAGTACACTATTTATACCGATTCATGAAATACTTTCTAAATTTTCAGGAGCTCTGTGCTCCTTGAACAAACATTTTCTTTCATTGCTCCTCAAATCCTGGAAATGTTAAACAGACCGACAAAAGGTGAAATAACTTCCTTCATCTCACATCTCAACTTCACCCTGGGTTAAACAGCAGATCTATTTCTAACTTAAAACTCAGTAGAAACCTTGCACACTATTAGTGGTTAGATATTAGATGGTATTAGTTCGATTAGACTGACAGACAAGCAGACACAGACAGGTAAAGGGAAGAAGGTCTTACTGTGTTCAGGTTTGGATTGGGGGGGCTGGGAGCTGCTGCTTGGCACACAAACAGACGGTTTGAACTGTGAAACAGGTCGAGACAGCTCAGCTACATCCAGAGTGCTGTAGCAGCGACGGACAACAGCAGGTGCATGGAGTGTCCAAAGATTAGAAGTACTGGAGGCGGGTCTGGGCCCACTGGGTCCTGAAGTAGCATGAGACCCTTGTACTTTGGCCAAAGCAGATGAAGAGGTGGGGAAAGAATGATAGGAAGAAGAGGAAGGATGACAGGAAGACATCAAGGGAGGGCGCAAAGCTGAGGAGGAGTGATACTGGTCTGCAGGCGTGTTCACAGAGAGACAGCTGGTTGTTCTGCCCTGCCACATGGTCTCTCTGACATCTTCCTCCCTGGTTTCTATGACAATGTCCAAACAGCTGCCTATGCTGCGCGACTGCAAGCGATGTGACCTCTGTGAGCCTGACAGTTCAGACATGGAAACTACAGACAGTCTATTTCTGGTTGTACTTGCTGGAGCAAATGGTAACTGATAAGTAACTGGGCCTGCTTCAGATACAGTTGTAAAGTCTGAACTGTGTGGTGTTGAGATCACAGGACTGTCATCCTGGCTCTTGTTGCCACAGGCCCTAGATGCCAAACTGTCATTGGACATAAACAGCTGTTGTCGGGTGAGAGTGACAGAGTCATCAAGGATGGTTTCCAGCGAGCAAGTCCTGGTTTGACGTTTTGGGAAAACAGCTGTATTCAGACTTAAGAAACTAGCACCTAACTGAGCATCACCAACACCACCTCCTTTCAGCGCTGCTAGCCTCGACTGAAGCACCTCTCTCATTGGTGACTCTGACTCATCACATGTCCCCTGTCTCAACAGTGACAGCAGGAGACACTCTGTGGATCGAAATGATGTCTTAGCCGGAGGGGGTGCTGAGGGGAGGTCAGGCTTCTTGCGTTTCCCATATTGGCATTTAGTGGGTGCTGTAACATATCCACAAAATGCTGAGAGCAGATGCAGAAACAGAGAGGTGGAGAGGGTCAAGCAGTGCAGGCAAAGGGTCAGTGCAAGCAGACAGTAAAGGGGAGGGAGAGGGTTAAGTTAGCTTAAACCTTTACTGTACATACAGAACCATCAGGTCATCAGAGACAACATACAACAAGCATACAGCAACACAGAATATCACTGCTCATACCAAAAACTCTTGTTAGGAGTAAAAATGCACTGTTTAGAGGTCAAAGGTCACAAACACATAGTAGAAACAGAACATCGACATGACTGAACAAGATCCTGAAAAATGTCTGACATGATGTTTGAGCATAATTTCCCTGTAGAACAACACAAAAAGGGAGCTTCTCAAAAGCACATCCATTTAGCTGTATTTTTTATAAATGGTCAGAAGTAGCAGGAAGTAGTTCACCTACCCAGAACGTTGATAAAGAGTTCATATAGTTCATATGTGAGTAATGGCTGTGGAAGACTGTAGAAATAATCAGACACTGTTTTGAAGACATCTCTCTCAAAGCCAGGATAGGTCGGCTGAGCGCTATCGTACTTTGGCCCTGAAAATAAACAGCAAGTTTATACAAATTAGTGAAAGATGTCTCAAAGGCCTGACTTCAACATACACACACAACCTACTATTTATGAGTCAACATTCTAACTTCACAACAAATTTGCAATACTGTAATTTATGTCAAGCTTCAGAAAGTCAAAATGTAAGCTTGGGAAGAATATCCATTAATAATAATAATAATAATACAAAAAAAAAAAAAATCCTAGCGATGTTGAAGCAGGATAGAAGTGTCCATGTAGCCACATGGCTGTGACTCACAGTTGGCCAGGCTCTTCATGGCAGACAACACCCAGTGTGGGAGGTCATCTATGGAGAAGATTGACAGGTGAGACTTTTATTATTACCTAAAAATGATCTAGCAGTCCTAATAATTTATGTGGTCAATGCTCATACTTCAGTGAATTACAGCTATTTTAAAGACAACAGTATACAGTACACAGCAAAGACAGCCTAATTACCCAGTGAAAGATGTATCCCTGTGAGCTAAAACTTTTGTAAATAAACCTACTGGTCTTGTCGTCCAGCGTGACGACCCCATGCTTGTTGACTTTAGTCATATTATGAATGATGTTCTGTGGATTCACGTAACGCTGATGCAAAACATCATCAAGAGATTCAACACCCAGAATCCTTTGCAGGCTGAAACGCAACACAGAAACAGTAGTTGCACAAGAAAAACCTTCAACTACATTAAGGGCTTCTATCTTTGCTTGTGTCCTATTGTGACACTTTGTGAGTAAAATACAGCAGCAATATCACAAGCCTTTCACCAAATGTGTGTAAAAATAAAAAACTAAATGGTTATTTGGTTCAATTTGAGTGTTTATACTGGGTCAGGGTGATGTCTCTCCAGATGTCCTGTTCATCCTCCAAAGTCAGTGCTCGTCTCTGCACCAGCTCTTCTGTGGGCTGATTCTCCCCCTCCACCTGAGCGGGATCTACATTTTCCTGGAGGCATGAATCACCATCACATATTTTTTACATTTTGACCATACTTCCAAAGGACAAAAAAACTGTTTACATTAAACAGTTTTTTTTTTATTGATGTATTGGCTATAGTGTATATATAATTGCAGACTAACTACACTAAATTACAATAACCTATGTGCAGTCTAACTCACCTGTGTCTCCTTCTCGTGTTTTTTGATGCTCCTAAACCTGAAGAAACCTTCCTTGTCCTTCAGTGAAGGTCTCTTCTTTATGGAGCTGGTGCCTGAAGCTGGATTTGGACAGGGGACGTGCTTTAGGGGAGAAGAGGATGGGAATCTGGGAAGAAAAAAAATATATCAAATGCTGAATTTTGTGAGAGGAAGAACAAACATCATTCATTTTTAACATATAGTGTACAGTGCCTTGCTGAATAATCTAAAAAGCACAAATATCAAGAACTGAGCCTACCGGTACAACAAGTTGTTGTCCTCCAGGTCCTCTGTGCCCCAGCGACCCTTCACATCTTCAATCACATGGTTCTTCAGAAACTTCTTCAGTAGCTGCACGGTTTGCTGCCTGGTGACATCAGGGCCAAAATTGCTGTTGCTCTGAAGCAGCTGGTGCAGCCAGTCCACAGCAGCAGAGGCTGTGAAGCAGGAAGAATAGTGCCGGAAGTTCTGGCGGTGTTTCCTGATGGGCATACCAGCCCGAAACAGACGAGTGACTTCATTCCACTATAAGATAACAAAGACAGAGTTTAGTACAGACTAACGTGTCCATGTTAGGCTGACCTGATGTTCAGAGTTTAGACTAGAAATCTTCAGAGACATTCTGCACAGCATCAAAATGGCGACTGCTGGAGAAAGAGGAAAGTGTTGGTGCAGTTTACGTTGAGGTTTATCAATCTTTCGTTGTTGATGTCTAAGTTCTCCCACAGTCAAAACAGTAGAGAGAACCAACTATTACAAAACCAAATATTAGAGACTCTGGAAGTGGGTGCAAGACATTGCTGTGATGGATTAGTTGTTTGAGAGAAACAATCAATGATTTTAATGTGCAATTCATTTTTAAAACAATAAAAAGCTTAAAATGCAATCAAATAGCTGGATCTAGGACTGCAACTAATGATTCTTGCTGATTTAAAATTTTAAAATTTGAGATTGATCTGGTTTTCTGTTTTATACATTTGTTAATGTCCTATGTTCAGATTTTGAACATTCAGTTGGGACAAAAAAAAAAGCGATCTGCAGAAATCAAACTGTTTAATCTTTAATTAGGAAACTATGAGCAGGTACTTGCACTATATTTTATACACATAACCTTTTACAGAATATGATCACTGAAAATTAAACACTCTTTTGAAGCCCTATAATCAAGACTGGGCAGAAAGATAAAGGAGATACTTCACTTCACCCCCACTGCCATCAGGTTATATAACAGCAGACGACCACTTTAACTACGTAGTACTTTCACTTTGGGACTACCTGAATTTCCCTTCAGGGATTAAAAAAAAGTTTATCTCATCTGAAGACATACTTGACCCTTATTCTTATCATACCTGCCAATGTTCACATGTTGATTTAGCGTTAAGTTATTGTACAGCCACCAAACTTTGCTGTTAAACAGTATGTAGGAAGTCTTATTATAATAAAAGAAAAACTGTCTGACTGGGGGTCAGAATATGTATGAGGATCTTACAAAAACATATTTGAGTAAAATTAAAGTATTTAAAAATTTCATACAGAAAGACTGAGCAATTTAAATTTACTGACGAGTTCCTGGTCATGGGTGTAAATAGAAACTTTCTAATATGTTTCGTTAGTTAAATGTAAAGTCAACGTACTGATGAAAAGTTGAGTGGTTAGTTTAGCTAGCGTTACTAGCTAACTATAACGTTAGCTTGTTAATGTTAATTTATATTAACTTATAGCTAGTCAAGTTTATACACTCACGTAGCTAACCTTGCCGTTTTAATCAATAGTTACTTTGGCATGTAACTGTTTTATTCGAAACAAAACCTCTACTTTAGACGACCCCACAGGAAAACGTATCGCTGCCACTGACGATAATCTTCCACATGAATTAGCTGTTATGTTAACCAGCTCTAGCTAGCGAGATGATCCATTAACGATAGCTACGTTAGCTAACTCACCAGTTTCGTAGCTCGGTACGGTCCCGGGGTGATGACATGAGAGCTCATATTTATCACAGAAACACAGTGGTCGAAATGTTGACTTTATCCGATATGAAAAACAGTACAAACAGCCATAATTCGAGGAAGCATTTATCAACTGTGCGCTACCAGCTAGTAACGAGAGCTAGAGACGCCTGGCTGCTCTCCGGCTGTTCAAAATTACGAGCCGCCGGTTTCCGGCACGGGATTGGACGGCTGGTGGGTCACGTGACAAGCCTCGACTTGAAGAGGGTGGAGGACCAAAATGAATAGATGTATTAATCGTAATTTGTAAAAAAAAAAAAAAAAAGTCATTAATTATATACATCAGTTGTGTTTTTCTTTTTATATTATTTGGACCTTGAGTCTGTAATAAAGTTAAGTTGAATTGT
The DNA here is from genome assembly GCF_900324485.2 of Mastacembelus armatus. Classification (NCBI taxonomy): domain Eukaryota; kingdom Metazoa; phylum Chordata; class Actinopteri; order Synbranchiformes; family Mastacembelidae; genus Mastacembelus; species Mastacembelus armatus. The sequence continues at coordinate 3,735,408 of NC_046636.1, read as the reverse complement.
CAGGGAGGAGGTTCCTTAGCATTAGAAGCAGAAAAACAAGACTTCTGAACTGATTTCCCCCCCCAGGCCTTCACACTCCAAACCCCCCTGACTTTATGATTGTAGCATGGCTTGGGCTTTGCCAATTAATTAAGGGATCTACAACATATCACAATGCAGCAGTTTATAAATGGATGTTGGTCCATTTTACCTGCTACCTAATAAAGAAAAGAGCTACTAAGCAAGCAAGGTGTTTATGCTGGGAGAGCAGACTAGCTTTTGTTAAGGGCTTGAAACAGACTTTTAAAGTTAAGTTAAAATTAAAATCCACCTTTTACATCTGAAAACGCTTTAGAAATTACTGTTTATCAGAAATTGGAATTAAACAAACGTTATTTACACACACCGTTGTACACAGGCACACAGACGTTTCTTCACTGTTCACTGCTCTGCTCTGCTCTAAGTAGACTAGTCCAAAAGAGCAGTGAATGAGATGCAGTGGCAGCAATGAAGCTAAAGTCAGTTCTATTGTTTTCACATCTGCACAGGCTGAATTCACATTAGCATATCTTTACAAAGTGTGGTGGGTCAATCAAAAAAGACAGTGGAAGTTAGAGACATTTCAAAGTGGGAGGAGGGTTTGACTGACCACTGCTATTGATGTGCTAATGTATGAAGACAATACACTAATAACTATAAACCCACTGTTCTACTGTAAATCTGATACCCAAACAATTGGATGGTGAATTAATTTATTCAACTTGCTCTGGCAGTTTATGAATCTTCAAGACTCAGGGAACAGCAGAGTATAAACATGGATATCAGGTGGATTGCTGATTTTGTCCCATAGGAGTGAGTGTGAGTGTGTATGGTTGTTCATCTGTACGTGTGGCCCTGTGACGGACTGGTGACCTGTCCAAGGTGTACTCCTGCCTTTCACCCAGAGAGAGCTAGGATAGGCTCCAGCAGATCCTTGTGACCCTAAATAGGAATAAACAGGCACAGATGATGGATGGATGGATTAGAAAATAAAAACAGTAGGCTGTACACGTTTAGACTGAAGTCCTGAGCAAGACCACCCCCAGCTGGTCATAATGGGGACAGTTTATTTACAAATCTCTCACCACTCCTATGTTTAAAGCAGCACTATGTAGTTTTTCGACCTTAAAATAATGTCAGCTTTTGTACTTAACTACAAATACATATTAGAAATTTTACTCAGTTTTACTTATTTTATTAATATAAAATGCAATCATAAAATAAATAATTATATATTAATGGGTAAGATAAAACTTCTCAATGGCACAATTTTCAAGCTTTATCCAATTCTAATTACATTTATGTTTGCAAACTCCAACATACAGTACACATTAAGACAATGATTATTATAATCCTGTAATATTATACTCATTATTTATAGGCCATTACTTTCATTTTTTTGTACTTTATGTTTTGATGTATAAACATCTGCTTCTACTGTGTATATAGTTTACATCGGAATTTGAACTTTTGTTTACTTATCAACTTTTTAATAAAACAGGTTGTGTTTTGTGACAAATAAAAGTTATTTTATTTACATCACACTCAATCATAAATATTTTCATTTGTCACTGAACATACTCTCATCAGCAATATGATTTCAAATCTCCCAGAGGGGGCAGGGTGACAAGCACCCCACATATAACACATATTAACACATAATTAACGGGACTTAATTTAATAACTATATAATTAAGTAGAAACAACAGAGACAAAAAACACAAAAAGACGCAAAGCTAGCAGAATGGAAAGCAAAATGGACATAAAGACACAAAATTTGTTGTGACAAGGAGGGGTGAGGACTTTGTACTCTTGGACTAGGCTCCATTTTTTCATCATCAACACATAGGGATTTTTTCTATCCTAACGATGTTTTCGCAGATATATTGATGACAACTTTATCAAATTAAAGATTGGGTATGCGTCCCAAAAAAAAAAAACTGCCGTGACCCGGATTCGAACCGGGGTTGCTGCGGCCACAACGCAGAGTACTAACCACTATACGATCACGGCGAGCCATTATTCCGGTGATCCACGCTGTGTCTCGCAAATACACATCAATCGACCAAATCTGTATAAACATGAATATATGTCATATTAGTTAACGCGATTAACTCACGCTTTAAGACTGGTTTGTTTCCAGTTATGTTTAGTTACACCCGACTGACATTCACATACACGTTGAAGGAAAGATCGTATATGTATACTGATGCATCACTCACTAATGAAATCGTGGACAATGACTGCCTTAGAAGAGAAATGTAAAACACTTGTATTCTCTACTTTATGGACTTACGGATAAATCTTCCTTGTAGTTTTTGATATTACTTTCTGCTTTTGTGTAATTTGTCAAAATGAACTAAGTGAGTCGACTGGATTTAGTGGTGTCAAGAAATAACATTTAGAGTGACACAACATAGTGTTTTGGCTCTCAATTGACGGGCGTGGCTTGTGACAGTTTAAAAAATGTACTCGATAACTGATTGGTCAATCGCTGTGTTTTCTCCTAACCCATTGGACAAGTCGTGGCCATCCCTCGCTTACCATTGGCTGATTAAACAACACAACCGAATTTCAAATTTCGTCGCCTGGCGTTGTAGGAAGCATGTTTCAACGTTTGCTAGTCGGCTAATGTCGGAGAACAGCGGTAGTCGACATTAGTGGTGATTTCTAGTATATCTAAGAAACTAATTACTAGCTAGTTACCTAACATGTAGATAAGTAGTAATACGTTTTTATCTCAAATGGCTGAAGCGGTACCTTTGAATCTGAGGGGATTTCTGGACTTTAGTCCAGTGAAGAGAGACGATGCTAACAAGGAAAACGACGTTCCTGTTTTAAGTTTGATCCAGTTTTCTAAGGCTCCTTTTGTGACATTTGGAACCGTAAAGTTGGGCACCTCCAAATCGGCTGTCCTGCGGATCGAGAACCCAACGGGGGCTGCGGAAGCGCTGGTTGCCGTTGAAAAGATCCCCACAAGTAAAGGGTTTTCTGTGAACCACAACACGTTCACGATTCAGGTAACGTTATGTTGGTTTTACTCCACACAGCGGGACACACTTCATGCAAGTCCAGGACTGTCTGCTATTTAAGTTCCTGTCGGGAAAGCTGTGAGACAAGCAGTTTGACTAAACTAATATTACTTTAATTAAACTAACCAATTTTTAATTAATCAATTTAGCTATATCAGAGTCCACATTGCATTCATAGATGTAATTAAGTTACATTTTGTTACGCCATATCCAGTTGTAACCCAAATTTACTATTAGTTAAACTTGTAATACTCTATTTAAAAAAATACAAAAATGTACAGTTTGAGACTTGCAGTTGGTCCATGCACACAGATAAATAAACTTTATTAATCCCCAAAAGGAAATTCAAGGTTGTATATTGCTTTGTGTTTTGCAGCCTGAGGGCTCGTTCAGTTTGACAGTAACCTGGACTCCTACAGATGAAGGTGGGGTCAGGGAGCTCATCATTTTCAATGCCAATGGAGTCCTCAAGCACCAGGCTGTTCTGCTGGGGAGAGCAGAAGCACCAAAAAAGAAAAAAGTAAGTCAGATATAAGGTGTTTTACAGCTACAAATAAATCCTGCTTTTTTTTTTAGCCTTAGTTATACAGTTATATTATGGCTCCAATAAAGGATTATTTTCAATATGGATTAAGCTGTTGCTTTTTTAAACAAAGACTTGTGTTTATATATTCTCTTGATTTATATTCTCTAAACACTAGTCCAGAACCCAAAGGTATTTTGTTATGTATCACCAAAGACAAGCAAAACAAGCAAATATAACTGGTATAAAGATGTAGTACCTTTGCAAAAAAAATTATTTATAGTTGCCAATTGCTGTATATGTTAGAGTTTTATTGCAGTGTACCTTGGCTGTAGGAAGATACTTGACACGTTTCATATTCACATGTATCCACAACAATGTGGACGTTTTCACAATCCAGATTATTAGGAAGTTTGAACAAGTTCACTTATTTGTTTAAACAAACTAATACTTGATTTTGAAGGTATGTTATTTCTTTATTTTTCTTGTGTTTCAGAAAAGCTTATGGCAAACAATCAAAAACAAAAGGGAGGGTGAAAAAGTAGCTACACCCAGGGGAAAGAAAAGGGAGCCTCCCCTGAAGATGGCAGCCAGTAAAACTTTCCATGTGTCTAGAAAGCCACAGTACAAACGGGACAAGCTCCGCAGCCCACTTGCATCCCTCAATGAGGGAAAAGCTGCCAGAAAGAGTTCCCTGAAGAAGCAAAGTTCCATACATGACCCTCCTCTGAAATTAGAGGAGCAGAAGGTTTTAAATCCCAGCCAGCGGGAGCAGGCTTTGGTCCTGTCAGACCAGGAGAATATGCACCACGTTCAGAGGAACTGTCCTCTTGTTCTTGCTGTTCCATCTGCAAATGTGATGGACTCTGGCACTGTGTCTGATAGCCCAGATTTCCTGGCAGGCAAACCTGACAACAAAGAGCTTTCCAAAGTGCTCAACAGGACGCTGTCACCTATTGGGACACCAGAAAGGTTTAGGAAGCTCATGCCTCATATTCAGTCAGACAGCCCAGTTCCTGTTACTGTAGAGACTGCAACTCATGCTGACAGTGTATTAACTAGGTCCCCAGTTCCATCTTTGAAAGATGCATTGGCTCTTATTGACTCTGATTTGAGCCACATCAATAGCAGTCCGCGAGACACTAGTTCAAGCTGCGACTTTTCTGATTCACTGGAATCTAAGAGTGAGAGTCATGACTATGGATCTGACAGTAATGTCCCTAAATCATTACCTGATGGTCCAGAGCTCTGTGAGTCCAATGAGCCAAGACTGACGTTCTTTGTCAGCAAAAAGGTTGTTGTGACTGAGGTTTTTTCAGAGTCTGATAAGGATATGGAAAGAGTGAAAAAAGCTTCTTTTACCTCTGCCACAGTGACTAAGATCAAAGCACCAGCTGAGGCAAAGAGTGGAAGGAAAATTATGAAATCAAAACGACGACTTCTAGAGAAAACACTTGAGCTGTCTGAAGGCAGCAGTCAGTGCGAGTCTGGACCAGACACTCCAAACCTTCCTGTTATAGACCTGCACACAGGACCCAAAGGACGGCAAAACTCTGATTCTTCCAGCTCCCAGTGTGATGACAGACATCAGGTCCTGGAGTTTACATCCTCCAGCCCGACCCTTTGGCCCAATGGCTCGTCTAAACCTATTGCTTTTCCTGTCACCTCACCTCCGTCCATGGCTCCTGCTCACTTGTCTTTCTCATGCACTTCTCCCCCTCCTGCAGTCCCTGCACCCACTTCTTTTAGCGTCAACTCTCCGCTGCCGTCGGGCCGTTCTCCTCCTCTTCCTCTTCCTCTTCTTCGACTCAGCCTCTCATCAAACTGTAATGTGTATGAGCAGTTGCCACTTTCTGCACCTGTGGCCATTCAGGAAGACTCATTTCCCATTCACATGGCAGTGATGAACAAGAAGAGGAAGAGTGAGGAGTATTTGAAAAGTGATGCAAAGACAGAGGATGCTAGAAAAAATGACAGGGTCAAAAAGAGCAGGGTGGTGCCTGGAAATACTGAACGTCCAAGATCAGTGCAGGAGAGGAGAAGCTCATCACAGAGGCAACAGCTGAGAGCAGCAGGTAGGCAAATGTGACATGTTTTATGTTGGATGACAGGATGTGTGATTCAAATATGTTGCTTCATAGTAGGACTCAAAGAAATGCCGTAAATGTTTCTTTTCTTTCAAGCCTGCATTTTACCCTAATGGTAAACAGTGAATGTGCTTTCAGTCGCACAAATATGTCAGAACATACACTCAGGTCTCAGTTTAGAGACCCAGACTCTGGTCCTCACATCTGGGGACTGGTGAGCCAGTGGGAAAACAGTGGGGTCCCCAGACATTTAGGTGTAAAGTGCTATTACTACTAAACTAGCTATTACTAGTTTTATTATTAATTTACCTTCTTTTCACTCAGACTGACATACAATACATAGAAGGGCACATGTCAAAAATACAGTAATATATATATATATATATATATATATATATACTTGTAATATCCCCCACAAATACATCCTGTATACTTGATATACAGATGCTAAGTGACTGTATACACTGGAGTCTCATATTCTGCCCCTGTGGATGGACTTAATAGAAAATTTTGAATTTATGCATAAAAATAATGAAATTTCTCAAGTATCTTTTTTCCAAACTATATTGGAACTTGTGAAGGACTCTGCCTTGTTTCTGAACCCTCTGTATTTACTATGAAGCTTTGTTTTCCAGGCTCAGTGCATTCAGTGGCTGCACCATCTCTAAAGAGCAGGAGGTCTGCAGTTCCTGCCCAGGCAAAGCCACTGAGCTCAAAACCTACCACCCGAGGTACAAAATGGTTTGACTGCTTTGTGAAGGAAAATGTCTTTCAAATGAGCTGTAGGTCCGTCAGTGCATGTGGGTTAATGTGCGTTAGTGGGAGAGAGACATTCATATACTCAGGTATTCATATACCCAAACCTGATCTTTGTTCTATTTCTCCCAGGGGCTCTGTTTCCAAAGTCATCTGGTCCTTCGTCTGTGAAGACAACAAAAGTTATTGCTGTAGCTCAGTCAAAGCTGACGTTCGTTAAGTCTGCTCAAACAGGTATATGATCACAGGACATTGAAACATTGTGGTTTGCGAAAAGCAATTTTGCTTTGGTTTATGTTTAATGCTTAACTTTATTTCTGCATCTATCCTTTTCTACCAGCCATACCGAGGCACCCGATGCCGTTTGCCGCCAAAAACATGTTCTATGATGAGAGGTGGATCGAGAAGCAGGAGAGGGGATTTACATGGTGGATCAACTATGTTCTGACCCCAGATGACTTTAAAGTCAACACTGAAGTTGCTAACGGTAATATCCACCCACTCACACATTCAGCAGAATGTCAGTGCTTTGGGAAACTAGAGTGTTGGGTTTCCAGAAATACAGAAATGATCATGCTCTCACTGAACTAAACACAGTAAATGTTGCAGCTGATTTACTTATTTGGATGATAAAGCTCTAATTATTTGTACTGGCGACTTCATACGTCTGTCGAAGTCTTAAACATGGCCTGTTTCTGTGCAGTGAGTGCTGTGTCCCTTGCTATGGGCAGCGATAACTTCAGTGTGCCTAAAGCTCCCACCAAAGAGGAGATGTCTTTCAGCACCTACATAGCCAGACGGAAACTCAACCGCCTCCGTCGTTCTGCCTGCCAGCTGTTCACATCTGAGGCCATGGTCAAGGCTATTCAGAGGCTCGAACTGGAGGTGGAGGCCAAGCGGTTGCTTGTCCGGAAAGACCGCCATCTTTGGAAGGACATCGGTAAATGTCTTACATAATGGTATCTGGTGTGGGGGTTTTCAGGTTCCTGTCATTTCTCTGGATTAGCTTCAAAGTAATTTATTTCCTCGGTTTTTGTCATCTTTCAGGTGAACGGTGCAAAGTCCTCAACTGGCTTCTTTCCTACAATCCTCTGTGGTTGCGGATTGGTCTTGAGGTATTTAAATTCAGTGTTTTCTTCTGCTCTGTTGCATTTGATTTATAACGTCTTCTTAGTTTCTTTTCCATTTGTGTTAAACACGGTGTTGCTCTTTCTCAGACGATCTATGGGGAAATGATCTCACTGGAGAGCAACAGCGATACCTTGGGTCTGGCTATGTTCATCCTCCAGCGGCTGCTCTGGAACGCAGACATCGCTGCACAGTTCAGACACCCCAAAGTGCCCCATTACTATAAAGAAGGTGATTTAACAGCATCACTTACTGTGTTACATCAACACAGTATCTTTCAGTCAGTATATTAGTGTACATGGTACCAGAAATGATCTGCACCTGAAAGTCTCTAATTTCCTCTGTAGTAATAAAACAAAACAAAAAAACATTTTTCAGACTTGTGACTTGTTAACTTTACCTCGATTAGGCCACGAGGAGGCGCTGTCTCGCTTTACTCTGAAGAAGCTGCTCCTCCTGGTGTGTTTCCTGGACAAGGCCAAAGATTCCCGGCTGATTGAGCACGACCCTTGTCTGTTCTGTGTGGATGCAGAGTTCAAGGTAGGCCGAGGCCTCTCCATGTCAAAATCAGACATTAAACCCATAAAAAAACATGAAACCACTGTCTCTGTAAAGGCCAAAGGTACAGCCAAATCAAAAACTGAAAGCAAATGAAAATATAAGAGCTTTAGGGTTCATCATTTTAGGATTCATTGTTTATCAGGCTGTTTTAAGGTGGTTTGTGTTTTAACTGTTTGGTGACTGACTGCAGGTCATGTAGCACTTGTATGCTTTGGTTTTGGTTTATTTTGGACCAGATTGGCAGATTTCACAGCAGCCAGTACAAACAGTATTAATAACCAGGCAAATTCACCAGGGTTCCTTTAAGGTGTAAAAGCATCTGTAGCATGCTGATGTAAACTTCCACATTATTTATTCCTTGTTTTTCATGTTAGATCTTTTTGTGTTGCTCTAACTATGCCATGCTCTATGTTGAATGTTTTTCAGACTAGTAAAGACCTGCTCCTGGCCTTCTCCAGGGACTTCCTGAGCGGAGAGGGGATCCTCCCCCGGCACCTCGGCTACCTGGGTTTACCCGTCTCCCACGTTCAGATGCCCCTGGACGAGTTCAACTTCGCTGTGAAGAATCTGGCAGTTGATCTGAAATGCGGGATTCGACTAGTGTGAGTGAGATGCCATGAATTTTAATACTGTGCTCTGATCCCTGTTGGGATATTCAGTTTTCTCCGAGGTCAGGCTCAGCTACGCAGCAGCATCCGTGCAGCTTGAAGGGATTTAGTGTTTAGGAGTCTTTAGCAGAGCAGTTACAGATGGGGATTTCCTCCCTGGGATTTTCACTGAAGGATGCTCTGTTTAACTGACTAACTAATTTAACTATTACTCTCTGATCACAGTGCAGTCTCGTGTATGTCTCTCGAAGTTTGTTTTTTCCTTTAAAGCACAGAAAAAACTGGGGGGAAATGTTGTAGCAAAGGGCCAGCAGATACTTGCAGAGTAAGTCTTTTCTCTGGTGATTAGATGAATATCCTTTGACTTTATATTAGTCTTCTTCATGGTCTTTCCCTGGCTTTAGGAAGATTAAGTGTGAAAGAACCTTACACATTGATTTAACAACATGATAAACTCCTCAGGATAAAAAGGTAGATTTAAGCATCCGATATGCCCTAAAACAGAGACACCATCAGGCTGGGGTCTAATACAAGCAATAAAAGCAATTCAAGTGTTTCGAACCATCAGCGTTCTTTGATTTTACACACAAAGTATGTCATAAATGGAAGAAAATAACTCTTACTCATCGTCTTGGGTTCTTTCTAGCCGTGTGATGGAGCTCCTTCTTCAGGATTGGAGTTTGTCGGCGAAGCTCCGTCTGCCAGCCATCAGCCGCCTGCAGAAGGTCCATAACGTCGACATTGGTCTGCAAGCGCTTAAAAGCAAAGGGGTCGATCTTAAAGATGAAAATGGTAATTAAGATTTTAATTCTGAGGGAGCCGTAAAACATACAGCTGTTGTTACAATAAACAGCTGCAGAGGAACAAAATTGCGTTGGTTTGCCTTTATGACACTGGACGCGTGTGACCTGTGACAGTGTGTTACTGTGAGTGACTAAGCAGCCTGGAAAGAACGTTGCAGCCCTCAAAGTATTTGCAAATACTGCCCATTGCAGTTTCCCAGGTGCCAAGTTGATATTCCAAATTAGACAGACCTGAAGAAGATATTCACTGGACAGTAATAAATGTTATAAAAGCAGAAAGTCCTCTTGGTTGATATGTGGGATATTTGGCTGATTTTGCCTAATAAATAACATTCATGCACTAAACTGATGTGGTTCAAAGGTACTGAGGCATCTGTGTATTTTCAGGCTCTACCATTGATTCTAGAGACATTGTGGATGGACACAGGGAAAAGACTTTGAGCCTCCTGTGGAAACTCATCTTTGCTTTTCATGTGTGTATCCACCTCGGCCACTCCTCACAAAATTCATGTCATTTTGTTTTTTACCTGTAAAAATGTTGATTAATGCAGCGTTGTCAATAAAATCAAAGGTGGAGGTGATTCTTGACAAGGATCAGCTGAAGGATGAGATCGGATTTCTCAAGAGAACCTTGAGGACCAAACAGAAACTGGCATCTCTGAGGGCCAACCAGGGCCTGCAACCAAGTCCTGCAAAGACCAGGGCACCGTATGAACACAACAGCACCAAGATTACCCTGTTGATGGACTGGGTCCGCACTGTGTGTGACTTCTACAACCAAAGTGTGAGTTTGAAATTTGTAAAAAAAAATAATAAAAATGCCTGTGCATTTCAGGGCAATCCATCAGTAGTTCCTGTTCCTATATATAAGATACTGTAGTGGACCACACCTGGTCTGCACAGTTTTACTTTGTACAGGAGGTAGAGATACAACAATCCATCCAAGCAAGCACATTGAATGTCTGTGCATATAGTGTGCTGTCAGGCCAAAGTCTGCTTCCTTTCACTTTACTTTGCAAAAAATGTCTTCTAAAAACTGCTCAAGTCTACATTCATATCTCAGTGTCTCTGACTTATGATCCTTGACTTGTTTGATTTCAACATCCCTCAAACTAAACATCAGCTTTTGACATTTAACAGTTTAAAGTACAGTCCTGCAGATAGCTCTGCCCGTAGTGTTACTTTTCCATTGAGATTGACAACTGTACAACTTGCAATGTAAGAATTTTCCTTTATGACCTTATACATACACTGTAACTCTGACATAACTTTGACCTCCATATGAAGAAGAATCCATAAACAAACACCACTGTGGTTGTTCCACATTCCACTGTTGTGAATCTTATTTTTAAATCGGTCTGGTCAAGTTTTGTTTTTGGCAAACAGTAAATGAACTCTCTGTCTTTGCAGGTGGAAAATTTCACTGTGGCGTTCTCAGACGGCCGTGTCCTCTGCTACCTTATCCACCACTACCACCCCAGTCTTCTGCCAAAGGAGGCTGTCAGTAACAGCACCACTCAGACTGTCGAGTGTTCACTGAGGGGCCGCCTGGAGCTTGACTGCTCAGCCAGTGACTCTGACAACTCCTTTGACTCCTTGCCGACAGGCCCGGATGGTATATTTCTATTTGGATGCACTTTCTAAAAGTGCTCCTATGGTGGTTTTTATGTCCTTTGTACATCACAGATGCTTGCAGAGTGTGGAAATGGAATTTGATAAGACGTCTGAGGCATATAGGGGGAAAAATAAGAAATTCAGTGATGCTTATGAATCTTGAGAATTCATAATATATCATCACGTTTCAATCATTGCATTAGTTAGAGCTTTTTGACTGGTTTTATTGATCAAACTTAGACTATTAAAAACAAACTTTAATCAGAGGAGTTTTGCACATTATTATAACACCAGGAATTCTTCTGACTCAGTTGCATAATGTAATGCCAATTGATTTGTCTGGTGAAATGTTTAAAAAAGATCAGTATTTTTCATTTGATATATAAAATGTGACACTATGCTATGCCTCAGAAGTTCAGTGGGAGTTTGAAAGTGTGTATGATGACTGTACCTGTGGTATTTTGTGAACAGGCCCAGACTCTCCATCTGTGGAATTTAAACAGCTACTGGAAAATGAGAAAAACAACTTCAGACTGGTCAACACTGCTGTGGCTTTCCTGGGTGGAATTCCTGCCATGATCAACCCAGCGGACATGTCCAACACCATCCCCAGTGAGAAGGTGAGAGAGACGCGATGTTTCTTCTGTCCTCTGCAGCAATCTAACACACACACACACACACACACACACACAGGAGGGCAGATTATTTTTATGTTTTTGTATGACACCAATCTGTAAAAAAACGGTTTACTTACTTGTTTTCTTTCAGTGTGTTTGCATGTCAGGTAAAGAAAACAGGTTATACAGACAAACCTGGTTGTTTGGCTGACTGGTGTGCTCATTTACATGCACTAAAATAGAGGTCCATTGACTTCCTATGACTTTAAGGTGAAACAGACTGTATTCTGGTTATTCAGTGCATTTGAACATACTGACTTTCAGTGTAGAATTAGTCTTTTTCATCATCAAGAGAAAATTATTCAGGTTCATAAGGATTGATTAAACTGTCCAAAGTGATAAGTGCAGTCTTGGAGTTATGTTTTGCTTAAAGGCACAATTAAAAGTATCAGGCTTCCTTACCCTGGGTCATTGCTTTTGAATGATACAAATCTGGATGCCATAGTTACACAATACCTCTGTATTGTTTGGCTGTTTACAATCATGAGAGTTTCAAGAGGCAGACTTAGGTCTGTGATGAATGAAAGATCCTTCCTCTTCCTTACGTCATGGCCGCAATTTATTTTCACAGTATTCACTGAACTTTCACTGTGCAAAATGAAATATTAGCTCTTATGGCAAAGTCAAATCTGAGACTGGATTCTGTTCAAATTTTTCTACTTGTCTTACCATATAAAGACAATACACTAAATCACTTTTTTAAAGGATGAAGTGATCAGGATCTACACAAATGGGTTTTTGTCCAACACCAAACTATAAATTGTTAACATTGTAGACAGAAGCCAGCCAACCCCAAACTGTTTGGAAACTAGTGTTAAGACCAGAGTAAAATACAACTTTCCCTTAATCCACATCTTTTTATTTTTAGGTTGTGATGACTTACCTGTCCTTCTTGTGTGCTCGTCTCCTGGACCTGAGGAACGAGACCAGAGCAGCTCGGGTGATACAGGGCGCCTGGAGGAAATACAGACTAAAGAAAGATTTGCAGCTTTACAAGGTGTGTTCTGTGTTCTATGAATTATTTGGTTGTACCTATTTTTTCTGTTTGGGTATTAACAAGACAGCCAGATATTTCCATGACAAGTTGGTAGAAACCCAAAGCAGATATTTCATCAAGTCAACTTTAATGGTGATATGTTAAAGTGACCAAAAAGATCAATTAGTGCAGATGTAAATAGAAAAGAATGCAGCTCATTTTTGTGCTATCCTTTAATTTGCACATTCAAATAAAATGATGCTGAATTTTAGCTATTTTTTTGTGGGACTGGTAAGTTTTTCGTCTGTTCTGAAGGTCAAATAAAAATAAATTAACTTTGTAGCGTGACATTAAGAAATCATAAAAGATAAATTAATAAATATGTATTTAATCTTTTTTTCATACAGGAAAGAAACATTGCTGCTCAGAAAATCCAGGTAGTTGTAAGGAGTTTTCTGCAGAAGTGCAGAGCCAAGAGGCAGACTCAAGCTGCTGTTATCATCCAGTCCGTCTGGAGGGGTTACTCCGGCCGCAAAAGGCTGAGGCTGAAAAAACAGGCTCGAATTCAGGCTCTACAGCACAAAGCAGCAACTCTCATCCAGGTAGGTGTTTACTATACATCTGTGAAAGAAAGGGCTGAATGACCTATTTATAATTTCACTGTAGAAAAAAAGAGGATATTTTTCAGCACTCAGCAAGTGTTTATGGGTTTAATTTATTTTGTTTTTCTTACCTTGGACAGCGCCTTCAGTTGTTAAGGGCACAGTGATTTTGGTCGAGAATTTGCATCATATCTAATGAAGTCTTATATTTATTTTCAGCAAAGATTTGCATAATGAAGTCTGCTAGTGTAATTGTTCTTTGAATAGATGGTTCTTATCTTGTCCATGCAGGCTCAGTGGAGGATGTTTTCAGATCTGAGAGCTTACCAACGCCTGAGATACTACACCATTGTTGTCCAGGCACAATGGCGAATGAAGAGGGCATCTTCTGCTTATGAAAGAATTTACTGGGCAGCCACAGTCATTCAGAAGCACTCACGAGCATGGTCACTTGCAACAAGAGAGCGGGAATGTTATCGCTCCCTTAGAACAGCAGTGGTGAAGTTACAGAGAGGGTACAGAAGATGGAAAACCCAGAAAACACAAAAGGAAAACGGTGCTGCCAGAGTGATACAAGCCATGTTTAAGAAATGGTACAAGGAAAGAATGGCCAAAAGAACTGCCGCTGCTGTAAGGATTCAGTCTTGGTACAGAAAGCAGAGGTGTCTCCATCAATATACGAAGACTAAGAGAAGTGCCCTGCTCCTTCAAGCCCATTATAGAGGCCATGCACAGAGGCACTGCTTTCAAATGTTGAAGCTACAGCACTATTCAGCTCTTGTCATCCAGAGTGCCTTCAGAGGGTATACTGCCAGAAAACAGGTTGTGAAGATGAGATGTGCTGCAGTCATAATTCAGCGTTGGTTCAGGGCCTCTGTAAAAAGAGACACAGACAGGCAAACGTTTGTGAGGTTCAGATGTGCTGTTGTGACCATCCAGGCAGCTTATCGTGGAAAAGCAGCTCGAGAGTCGCTCAAAAAACACCACAAGGCAGCAACAGTAATCCAGGCAGCTTTTAGGAAGCATGCTGCCCAAAGGCACTACCTTGTCTTAAAAAAAGCTGCTGCTGTGATACAGCAAAAGTACAGAGCCACAATTTTGACTCGTAAGACGAAGAATGATTATGATGCTCTTAGGAATGCTGCAGTCATTATACAAGCTAACTGGAGAGGCAGAGCTGACAGGAAGTGGATAGAAAAGCAACATCGGTCTGCAACACTGATACAGGCTTGCTACCGTCGGCACAAAGCACAAGCAGAGTACATGTCACGGAAGGCTGCAGCAGTAATTGTACAGCGTCATTACAGAGCATATGTGGTAGGAAAGGAGATGAGGGAAACATTTATGTGCAAGAGAGCTGCCTGTGTTACTCTTCAAGCTGGATTCAGAGGCACAAGAGTCAGAAGAGAGCTCAAGAAAAAGCACTGGGCAGCGACTGTCATTCAGTCTTCACTTAGGATGGTTTTATGTAGAAAAAGATATTTCCTCCTCCGAAGTGCAGCAATTATCACCCAAAGCCAATACAGAGCTCTGCTGCTCTGCAGGACACAGCAGAACGACTACAGACAGCTAAAGCAGGCCACTATAAAGATTCAAGCTGTCTACCGGGGATTTAGAGTGAGGGAAGACCTAAAGAAGAAGCACAAGGCTGCCAAAGCAATTCAGGCTCAGTTCAGGATGCATAGAATATGTATGGCCTACCTTGCTGCCAAATGTGCTGCAATTATTATTCAGGAACGCTACAGAGCAAAAATGCTCAGGGATCAGCAGTTGCAGAGGTACAAAACAATGAAGTCTTCAGCTGTAGTCATCCAGGCAGCATATCGTGGCCACAGGGTCAGAAAGAAGGTTGAAGAAATGCACCGAGCAGCTACACTCATTCAGCGAAAGGTCCTCACCATCCGAGACAGAAATAGGTTTCTAGCCATCAGGGAAGCAGCTTTGGTTTGTCAGCAGAGGTACAGAGCAGTGACCCTGGCAAGAGAAAAACAACTCGACTATCTATTGAAGCGCAGGGCAGTCATTTGTCTGCAAGCAGCCTACAGAGGATATGAGGTCAGAAAGCAGCTGCGAAACCAGCATATGGCAGCTGTAACAATTCAGTCTCACTTCAGAAAGTATCAGCAGAGAACCCACTACAAAAGGGTCTGCTGGGCTGCCCGTGTATTGCAGACACGTTACAGAGCCAATAAAAAAATGAGAGAGGAGATAAACATCCTGAACGGCAAAAGAAATGCTGCTGTGGTCTTACAAGCTGCTTTCCGTGGAATGAAATCCAGACGCCTCATCAAGCAAAGGCATCAGGCTGCCACCAGTATCCAGAGAGCTTATAGAACCCATTGTAAGCACAAGGAGTACCTAACCTTAAAATCCACTGTCGTCACTATTCAGCAGAGGTATCGGGCCACTGTAGCAGCAAAGGAACAACAGAAACAATACCAGCAAATGCGCAGAGCTGCTGTTGTCCTTCAGGCAGCATACAGGGGGTGGCAGGTCAGGAAAGAGGTTGCTCGTCAGCATCACGCAGCCACTGTGATCCAGTCTGTGTTCAGAAAGCACAGAGAGGAAGTCAAATTCCAGGCCATGCGTCTGTCTGCCACCATCATCCAGAGACATTACCGCTCCTGTGTTCTTCAAAGACAAAACAGGGAAAACTTCCTAAAAGTGAGACGTTCTGTAATTGTTCTCCAAGCAGCTTTCAGAGGTTATGAAGTGCGAAGAAACATTGCCAGGATGCACCGGGCAGCTACTGTCATTCAGGCGAACTTCAGGAGGTATAAAGAGCAGTCAGCCTTAAGGAGACAGTGCTGGGCAGCCTGTGTCTTACAGCAGAGGTTTAGAGCTCAGAGGCAGAGAAACATTGATATAAATCGTTACCAAGAGGTTAGAAAAGCTGCTGCAATATTACAGGCTGCATATCGTGGCATGAAATCAAGGAGGAACATCAAACAAAGGCATCAGGCTGCCATTGTTATTCAGAGAGCTTACAGAGCCTTTTTGGAACACAAGCATTATCTTAAAATAAAGTGGGCCATCCTAATAATTCAGCGAAAATATCAGGCTAATGTAGCAGCTAAGGTACAAAGAACACAATACCTGGAAAAGCGCAGTGCAGCTGTGATCATGCAGGCAGCATACAGAGGGTGGCAGGTCAGGAAAGAGGTTGCTCGTTGGAATCACGCAGCCACTGTGATCCAGTCTGTGTTCAGAAAGCACAGAGAGGAAGTCAAATTCCAGGCCATGCGTCTGTCTGCCACCACCATCCAGAGACATTACCGCTCCTGTGTTCTTCAAAGACAAAACAGAGAAAACTTCCTAAAAGTGAGACGTTCTGTAATTGTTCTCCAAGCAGCTTTCAGAGGTTATGAAGTGCGAAGAAACATTGCCAGGATGCACCGGGCAGCTACTGTCGTTCAGGCGAACTTCAGGAGGTATAAAGAGCAGTCAGCCTTAAGGAGACAGTGCTGGGCAGCCTGTGTCTTACAGCAGAGGTTTAGAGCTCAGAGGCAGAGAAACATTGATATAAATCGTTACCAAGAGGTTAGAAAAGCTGCCATTAAGCTACAAGCTGCCTTCCATAGAATGAAATTCAGAAGAATCATCAAACAAAGGCATCAGGCTGCCATTGTTATTCAGAGAGCTTACAGAGCACGCTGTGTCCAGAAACAATATCTGACATTAAAATCCACTGTCGTCACTATTCAGCAGAGGTATCGGGCCACTGTAGCAGCAAAGGAACAACAGAAACAATACCAGCAAATGCGCAGAGCTGCTGTTGTCCTTCAGGCAGCATACAGGGGGTGGCAGGTCAGGAAAGAGGTTGCTCGTCAGCATCACGCAGCCACTGTGATCCAGTCTGTGTTCAGAAAGCACAGAGAGGAAGTCAAATTCCAGGCCATGCGTCTGTCTGCCACCATCATCCAGAGACATTA
This sequence comes from Mastacembelus armatus, assembly GCF_900324485.2. Classification (NCBI taxonomy): domain Eukaryota; kingdom Metazoa; phylum Chordata; class Actinopteri; order Synbranchiformes; family Mastacembelidae; genus Mastacembelus; species Mastacembelus armatus. The sequence goes on along the minus strand of NC_046636.1, from coordinate 3,718,091 downwards.
CCGCTCCTGTGTTCTTCAAAGACAAAACAGAGAAAACTTCCTAAAAGTGAGACGTTCTGTAATTGTTCTCCAAGCAGCTTTCAGAGGTTATAAAGTGCGAAGAAACATTGCCAGGATGCACCGGGCAGCTACTGTCGTTCAGGCGAACTTCAGGAGGTATAAAGAGCAGTCAGCCTTAAGGAGACAGTGCTGGGCAGCCTGTGTCTTACAGCAGAGGTTTAGAGCTCAGAGGCAGAGAAACATTGATATAAATCGTTACCAAGAGGTTAGAAAAGCTGCTGCAATATTACAGGCTGCATATCGTGGCATGAAATCAAGGAGGAACATCAAACAAAGGCATCAGGCTGCCATTGTTATTCAGAGAGCTTACAGAGCCTTTTTGGAACACAAGCATTATCTTAAAATAAAGTGGGCCATCCTAATAATTCAGCGAAAATATCAGGCTAATGTAGCAGCTAAGGTACAAAGAACACAATACCTGGAAAAGCGCAGTGCAGCTGTGATCATGCAGGCAGCATACAGAGGGTGGCAGGTCAGGAAAGAGGTTGCTCGTTGGAATCACGCAGCCACTGTGATCCAGTCTGTGTTCAGAAAGCACAGAGAGGAAGTCAAATTCCAGGCCATGCGTCTGTCTGCCACCATCATCCAGAGACATTACCGCTCCTGTGTTCTTCAAAGACAAAACAGAGAGAAGTTTCTGAAAATGAAACGATCCACTATCATCCTTCAGGCAGCGTTTAGAGGCTGGTATGTCAGGAGGGAGATTAGCCGACATAATCAAGCTGCCATTGCCATCCAGTCGTGCTGGAGGTGCTCAGTACAGAAGCGGCTCTTCCAAAGGAAGAGAGAGGCAGCTGTAAAACTTCAGCGGAGGGTTCGGGCAGTGCAGCTTGGCAGGATGGAGAGGAAGAACTACATCCGGACGCGGCAAGCTGTCATCACACTTCAGACACACTGTCGAGCATGGATGGCTAGAGTCCAGGTAATTAACATTCCTTAAAGTTCATAGTTTACTAGAAATGATATTTTACAGTCTTTCATATAGTCTTTAATTTATATTAACTTTAGTTCCATTAGAGCAAACATCATGTTTAACTGTTCATTTACAAAGATGGAAAAACATTTTGACATGAATCTAATAATTGAATGGACACAAACAGTCCAAAAATGCTAAAAGGTTACAGTTCAGATGCCATTTTGTTTCAGGTGCTAAAGGCAGCCATGGCAGAGAGGAGGCTCCGTTTCACATCAGCAGCCTTCCATCATCTCAGCGCCATAAAGATCCAGCGAGCACTGAGAACCCACTGGGCTTTGGAGTCGGCTAAAAGACAGATCCATTCTGTCATCGCCATACAGGTACAGATATATAACTATTTGTCACTCAAAAAGATGATGGTGTTCTGTTGAATTAAATTAATCGGTGAACCATTACTTAAAATCATTGCTTTGTCATTTCTTAGCAATGGGTGAGAGCAAGGCAGCAGAGGAGACGGTATCTGGACGACAAAAGGAAGGTGGTTATTGTCCAAAGGCAGGTCAAGTGCTGGTTAGCCCGTCGCCACAAAGCTGCATCCGTCATCCAGCAGGCTGTTCGAAGGTTCCTCCTCCTCAGGCGCCAGGAGAGAGTTCAGCAGGGCATTGTCAAAGCTCAGGTACTGGACTCAGAAGCCTTTGGCTTTTGGTGTCATATATATATTGACCTTGTTCTCTGAATTTGTTTGACACTGAAGTCTTTAGTTGGCAGAGCTGGCTATGTCATCTTCATATCTTCATCAGTGCATGGTTAGAGCATAGGGTAATTAGTACAAGTACAAAGCAGAAGAGCAGCTGTCTAACATAATACAATACAAACAGTAAAAAAAAAAAAAACATATTGTCTTTTGCTCCAGGCTTTGTGGAGAGGATACTACTCTCGCAAACTGAATGACAATCCCAAGGTGGTGAAGTTGAGACACCGCTTGTGTCAAGTCTCCTCAAGTGTACGAGAGGAGGACAAACTGTGTAACAAGACGTCCTCCGCGCTGGACTACCTGCTTCGATACAAACACTTCTCCTACATTCTGGAGGCCCTGAAAAACCTGGGTAAGGCTTTGGCATTTCTGTTAATGTACCCATATGCAGACACCACTAAACTGCTGTACACTGGTTTTGCTGCAAAAAAAGCAACTTTTTTTTTTTCTTTTACTTTAAAAATGACAGTAATTGATTTATCCATGAGCAGTCCAAAGCCTGAAGATATTTAGTCATGTAGAGCTGACCTAAACATTAAATTTGAGACGTTTTAACTTTTCTTCAGTTTGTATATCACCGTTTTGTTTATATATTTCTTTATCTATGTTCAGGAGAAACCCAGACTAGTCACAATAATTCTGAATTGTGCAATAGAGTTGAGCAATGAGAAAAGAGAAGACTTTTAATAAGTCACTTATTTGACCTTCATAACTCTTGTTGATAGGAAACTGCTCTTGCAAGTGTGGAACTAAATGTTCCTCTTCTGTTGTTTTTGGTTTTGTGTTGTAATAGCAAAAGTCCTTGTCAAGATAAAACTGAATTCATGAGCGGTGGTTTAATGTGTGTTTAGAAAATCTAGTGTCCAATCTATTGTAATCTATCTAATCTATTGCCTATTGTTTGTGCCTTGTAAACAAAAAGTTGAAGATACTTGCTCATGATTATATGAGCATATCAGCTGTTTTCAGCCTTCAGTAGTCTGTGTCCTGAGCCCTTATTGAAGACCCTCTCTGGTGTGTGTGTGTGTGTGTGTGTGTGTGCGTGCGTGTGTGCGTGCATGCACAGAAACTGCCACCAGGCTGTCCCCAGAGTGCTGTGAGCGGCTGGTAGAGAGCGGAGCCACCAACATCATCTTCATACTCATCCGCAGCTGCAACAGGAGCGTCCCCTGTATGGAGGTCATCACTTTCTCCATCCAGATCCTCCTCAACCTCTCCAAGGTACCTCGAACTCAGGCCTGCTTTATTTGACACCACACTGTCCTATAAAGTCATGATGCAGAGGGTCAGAATTATGAAGACAGTGTCAAATATAGTGATCAGCCAACTTTAATTAACTTTCTCCTACTTACAACAAGGACCAAAGAGTCACACTCACTAATCACCTTGTCAGACACGATTTTTCACATTTAATAATAGTGAGTTGAGGATGCAGAGTACTTCCTGCTATGATTTCTCACATCCTGTAAATGTTTTCTCTTCTGCAAAAAATTTCTGAGCAAGGGTCAACATATTTTGTGTTCTCTATTTTTCATTTAGTGGCCCTGTTTCCAAAATGTTCTCAGATTCCTTGACAATATGCTGGGATATTCTGCAAATTTAAAAGAAAAGAATTTATAGTAATTATTAGTTTAGTCATTAATCTTTCTGAATAATGTGGGCCTTAAATGTTAATACTGTCTTATTACTACATATAAAATGACTGGATTTACATTGCATCTGTCACATTCCCTTTTACAAGTTCATTTCAGAGAATCACAGCGATGGATGGAGTAAATCTAAAGGACATTGTTCCAATGTTATTCATTATTAGGCACTTTTGAGTTTTCAGATAATAGAAGAATTAAGTCTAAAGGTATACAAGCTGTTTCTTCCAGAACAGATGTTAAAAAAAAAACAAAAACAAAACTGGAGGCCAGTGAAGCAGGTAATGAGATCAAAGTATAACGATTGAATGTCTTTCAGTTTTCTTGTCCCTGGTTTGTCTAAAGCTGGAATTTCCCATTCCCTTGTCACAGCCTGTTTTCATTGATTTTTCACTTTGCTTTGTGAACTTTGGTTTGTTGACTTACAAAGAGACAGCTAGAAAATGTCAGCTAGAACAAAATAGAATATGTCAGCAGGGCTGGTAGCAGTCTAAGCCTTTATCTTTTTTTTTTTTTTTCTTGAGTAAATACTACAGGTCAGGCACCTCAGTATTATCACTTGGTCTCAAATTTTCTTCCTTCAGTTTAGTTTGAACAGATAATTAATTGATATTAATTCTAAGTATTATGGCATTAGAGGAACTTTTTCATAGTTCATAGATTTCCACATCGCAGGAGTCAAGAACTATAGTCGTTCTTAGAACGCTCTTTTGGGGGACGTTTTTAGCTCCTACTTTAGAGAAGGTACTTTTCAGTACAATAGGAACCACAGGTACTTCACTGCACTTAACTATGAAAATGTTCCTCTGGTCCAAAAGCTCCCCCACTCACTTGCTCTGGGTTTTTCTTCCCTCAGTACCACAAGACAATCGAGGCGGTGTACTCGGTGGAAAACTCTGTGGAGACGCTGTTGGACCTGCTGCAGAGATACCGGGAAAAGGCAGGGGATAAAGTGGCAGAGAAGGGCGGCAGCATCTTCACCAAGGCCTGCTTCCTTCTTGCTCTCCTGCTGCAAGACAAGCACCGTGCTATGGTCAGTAACTATTAAAACATACATACTTCTCTAATGTACTATTACAATAATCTAAAGACATTTAAATACTAGTAACCATTTTTAAAAAGAAACTTGTAAATTTTCTCTAGGAGGTTGTGAAGCTACCCAAAGCCTTGGATAGGATACGCAGTATTTACCACCTTACTGTTCGCAAACACAAGATGGACGCAGAAAGAACTGTTGTCAAACAGAAGATGAACGCATCGATGAATGGGAGCTTCTTCGTTCAATCAACGCCTTGTAAATCCCGGGCTGCGCCAAAGTATGTATATCACTGTATGTGTCTGAGGTATCGCATCATTAATGTTTGCAGTTGTAACTCGCATCCTGTTTCTCTTTTCAGATTTGCACCAGATTGGGTTCTCAGAAAGGACAAGCTCAAAGATATTGTGGATCCTCTCAGGGCCATTCAAATGGTGGCAAAAACACTGTCCCTTGGGTTGTAAAAATGTTTTTACATCTTTTATTTTTTAATTTTTTAATTTTTTTTCCCCCAGAAAATATTGTTTTTACCTTAAAGAATAATGTAATAAAATGGATTGTTTTAGTTTCATTTCTCTTTCTAATGTCTTTACTTTGTTTTCCTTGACTAGATTTACACAGATGGGATATAAGTCAACATGGAAGCGCATTGCCAAGAAACAGAGGATCTTAACTCATGCCTTATGTTTCTCGTAACTTACAGTGGTGCAGGGACTAGAATGCCTCAGACCTCATTAGGTTCTTAAGTGTTCTGTTGTATGAATGTAACTCAGTGATAGTTGTCAGGAGAACTAAGAGTACATAGCAAAAAGAAAGTTTTGATTAGTAATTTGGCTTAATGTACTAAAGAAGTACAGGCTAAAAGATGAACCCCACAGTGACTCCTTATATACAGTGTGAATTGGACAGCTGCAGGACTTTCCTGAGAATAAGGGTTTTTTTCCCTGATTTCTCAGTACAACCAAGAACAAAGAGCATAAAGTGTATACTCAAATCAGCACCTGATAAGCAGCCCACAGTCTAACACATGGCAACATTATATTATATATATAGTATTTTGCATTTTGGAAAATGTTGCATTAAACGTTAAGTTTTACAACGTAAACAGATCACACTTTTGTTATAAACAGCATGTTAACATGGCTTCTGTGTGTTGTAACATCTGACATTTGTAAATTATTTGAGTGACATGTAGTGAAGGTATTTTGAAAAACCTGATTCCTTAGGCAAGTTCTCAGTTGTGAAGCATTTCAGTCCCTGCACCACTGTAAGCTATCACAATAGCTATTGAAGATCCTCGTCTTTTTCTTTACAGTGTGCTTCTGTAGGTTAAAAGATACTTTTCATCCACTAGAAAGTCTCGTGAGACTCAAAAGAAGCTAAAACAATAAAACACTCCTGCCCTTTACTTCCTGTTGCCTGAAGCTACAGTTCGTGTTCCAGTTCCACTACTTGAATCCATGTGTCCCTCAGTTGTGTCTTAGTCTTGCCCATGTAACATTTGAGTTTCGGGTCAACTGTGGAACTAACTCATAATGGCTGCTGTTTTGCTGTGTCCACCTTCAGATACATTAATGTTAGTGTAACTGTGGTTCAAACAGAAACAATCAGCTGAAAACTGTTACAGTAGCAGGAATCTTACCAGCCTGTGACAATAAAACGTCTTTGTTCAGTCACAGGAATCTCAGAGTGATGGTCCAGGTAGCTGAAGTGCTGCAGTCTGGAATTTCTCCCTAAAGAGACAATCAGTGCATGAATGAGTGTTTGTACCCTCAGTTACACACACACAAACAGTAAAACAGTTTCTACATAGTGAAATTTCCCTAATTTGCAATTAAATCTCTGCAGAAGCTTTGGCAACATAATGCATTTAGAAACTAACAGGTAAGATGATAATATGTGCAGAAATCATCTTTCTAAGTAACTTTAATAATTTAAACTTTAGAATAAATGACGATTACTTGGAGTTGGTGGTGAGCTTGTTTTAACAGATCAATTCAATCTTATTTGTATAGCGCCAAATCACAATACAAATCAACTCAAGGCACTTTTACAAAAACAAAAAACCCAACCCCCTTTAACGGAAGAAAAAAACCTCCAGCAGAACCGGGCTCAGTTTGGGCGGCCATCTGCCTTGACCGGTTGGGGTGAGTGGATAGAGGAGAGAGAAAAGAACAGCAACACTAAACAACAAATAGACACTGCAAGTTGGTGGGGCCAGAGTCTGTACATCAGTGACATACAGCTCCAGGACCAGGGACACCTGCAGAAGGTACAGAGAGAGAGAAGGAGAGAGCACAAGGTTAGTGACATTCAATGGTGGAATATACAGTGGGTACGGAAAGTATTCAGACCCCTTTAGATTTTTCACTCTTTGTGTCATTGCAGCCATTTGCCAAAATCAAAAAAGTTCATTTTATTTCTCATTAATGTACACTCAGCACCCCATCTTGACAGAAAAAAACAGAAAAAAGAAAAACTGAAATATCACATGGTCATAAGTATTCAGACCCTTTGCAGTGACACTCATATTTAACTCACATGCTGTCCATTTCTTCTGATCCTCCTTGAGATGGTTCTGCTCCTTCATTGGAGTCCAGCTGTGTTTAATTAAACTGATTGGACTTGATTAGGAAAGGCACACACCTGTCTATATAAGACCTTACAGCTCACAGTGCATGTCAGAGCAAATGAGAGTCATGAGGTCGAAGGAACTGCCCAAGGAGCTCAGAGACAGAATTGTGGCAAGGCACAGATCTGGCCAAGGTGAATGTAACTCAGAGGAGTGATGGTCCTCAGGCAGTCTAGGCCTATAGGCCTATGTTTTTTATTAACTCTAAACTGTAAAACAACATGTAAACTTAGAAGACAACTAGTCCACATCTGGACTCAGTGGTGCAGAGGTGGGTCAATTTCACCAACGTTAAACCTCAGCTGCACAGTCACTGCACCTACAGGTCTCCTCCAGCACCTGAACTCAGCTATTTCATTCTCATTGAGGCTGGATGTTAAAGCAGAGTTAAGTGTGTTACTTAATGCCACCTCCATTCACAATCACTTCAAGTTATAATGTAGAGTGTAGTGATTTTAGGGCCCCTATGAAGGTGGAACTAAATACACATCCAGCATCTGTCTTGTTTATTTGACCTTGTGCTTCTGTAGACTTGTGCTTTGGGGTAAGGAAACAACTAAAACACAGACAAATGAATCCAGCAATTTCATCTGCCAATTTCTTTTGATATTCTTTTTTCATTTTTTTCTAACAGAAACGACATTTTCCTGATGCTCCAGTTTCCTCATCTATTCTGTTTCTTTGTGGTGTGTAAGTTGTTTGCTACATGTTTTAGGTCCATAATCCAGAAATGATGAGAGAATAAAAAGATGAACTTGATTGGACACAGACTTTTATTTATGTTGTGATAAACAAAAACATTTATGTTTTACCCTAATGACCACGTACAACACTAAAGTCTACAGGCTGGATCAGGGCAGCTCTTTACTCTGGTTGGTCAGTTACATGTTTGTCCAGCCACATCAATATTAGTCAGATCCAGATGACTAAAAAACCTTTACTGGCAGGTGGGCAACTGCATCACACCATTGTTACACCTCGGACGCATTCCCACTGTTCCAACGTGTCTTCCAGCAATACACATGAACTCAATTTCATCACCATGGGGTGAATACAGCTTCTTTTCATAACTATATCTGAAAGCAATATTATGCTGTTTCATAAGCTCTTCATCTATTGTGCAGGGTTCTGTAAGAGATAACGGATACAAACTATTAATCTCAGGAATTAAGAAAACAATCTTTAATTTGAGTTATGTCAATGTAAAATCACCACAGAAAAGTAGGAACTGAGTTGCAGCTTACTCAGACATTTCATGTTCCCCGTCCACTGACCGTTGTTGCAGACTCTGTAACGGTCACCCTCCATAATATAGTAGTTCTGACAGCTGTACTCAACCTTTTCTTTATGTTTGTAGCTAAACTTAAAAGTTCCCGCCATGTCTCCATCGGTAAGAGGTGGGGGACTCCCACAGTCCAAAGGTACTGAAAGAACATTGGCAATGACAGAGTAAGTAGGAGCTTTGGTGTTACTGTTCTTGCAGTTATGACATTATCACACAGGAGAACATCGACCGAATAATGTCCAGGAAAGCTTTTCCGTGCCCAGATGGTGGACATAGAAATCACCAGATCTGACACCAAGAATCCAAATAGCATGTTGATACCAGGTGCATGGGTTCTAAATCATGGTCCTTTCAATGAAACACTCAGAAAACTTATGAGTAATTAAACGATTGCAGGAAGAAAAGATGTCAGCACAAACATGAATCTTTCTCACATATAAATAGCCGAGTTAACTTTGATGTGACTTTATACTACGATCATATGTTGCTTCATAACAAACTCTCAGCCACTGTAGTTTCAACACAAAGTAAAACACTGACTGCAGTACAGTTCACACACTTTCAGCATCATTTTCTTAAACAAGATGACAAAAGAAGATCTGACTTACATCCACAGGTTGGAACGGAGTCACTCCACTGTCCGTTTGCTAAACATTGAATTGTTGCATTTCCATGAAGAAAATGTTTATTGTTGGTGCAAGCAAATTTTAACGTTTGTCCTTTGCTTAGCTGACCACCTGGTGCATTGTGGGTGATGTATACACCGGGTGAGAAACTTGGGACTGGGCATGCTCCTCCTTTGAAGAAAAGATTCCCTTTAAGCAAGAGCTTTATGCAGTATTAACATTTCCAGATGCAAAATTTCACTGTACATTTCATAACCTCAGCACTGATGTTAATCTGTCCAAATCCTTGTAACTTTACCTGGGAATGCAAAGAGTCTATGATCAGTGTTTTTATATTAACTATGGACCACATCACTGTTTGCATGTAAAAAATTCAGTAGCTACAATATGAATTTACATAATTCTCATCATTCTCCAGTCTCTCTCAACTTTAAGGGGCTATACTATATCTGTAGTTCATCATCTTGATTTTCTAACTTTCACTTTTCATGTTTGGCTTATTCTCTCGTCACTGCTGTTTGTGGTTGCAACAAAAACTACCTACCTACTACCTGAGTAGTCAGAAAAAAGAATTGTATAATAAATCACAGTGGAGCTTTAACACCTGCTGGTGGAGACCATAACCGGAGCCAAAAGACAGTGAATATGAGACTTTCATGTGGCAGGTGGCAGGAACAATTCTAAATGATGTTGCTCCATATCTGCTGCATGAGTAAACAGGACGGGGCAAATAAGATCAAAATGCCTGTAGTATTCAACTTAAATGTAAGTGATAGCAGAAGTGTGATTAAAATCAATTGATATGAGATTAATCACCAATGGACATGGACCATACCAGAGCAGGTTGGAAAGGTGGCACTCCACTGCCCTGTTGTTAGACACTGAACTTCCTGAGGCCCTTCCATTGTGTAGTCACTGTCGCAGTGAAACCGCAATTCCTGTCCTGGTGGTAATCCAGTTGCATGAAGATGAGAGTGCATCTGGCCAATATTACAGGTGATTCCTAAAAAAAAAAATAAAACAGTTTTTACATCTTGGACTTTCAGTGAATAAGGTTCCACCGTTTTCTGGTAAAGCTTGAGCTGGGAATGAGGAGAGTCTGTCGGTTTAGTGACTTTTTCCATAGTATTTTAACTATATCCTCAACGTTGATGGACACAGAAACACAAGACTTTCTTAGTTGATTTAACCATCGGTGTAAGTATTTCAGTTTAGATAAACTTCTAAATGTTGTTTTGTCCATCATTTCAGTTCTGTTGTTTATATTCACACTTTGGTGCACTATGGGTCCAACTGTCCAGCCAGCACGTCTGGGTGTCCTCCTTACTTGTCACTTCTTACCATGATAATTTGAAACTAGTCATTTCCAATATCATCAGGAAGTTCACAAGGCCTTATTAAAAACAATCAACACAAAAAGACATTAGTCATTAATGTCATTAACTAATATGAAGATTATTTTTTACATTCTGTTAAAAACGGTTGTAGTTCAGCCCTGGACCTTCTCTCCTTTCAATAAACAGGTTCTCATTCAGTCAGGTTCCCCGTAGACCTTTTAGAAAAGTAAGAATTCCAGCTTGTAAATATTTCTCTTCACGGCTCCTCTTTGCTTTAAACTAATCACCATATGGCCCTTGACAAAGCTAAATCCCAACACTTCAATATTTAAAAAAGGTCTGTCTCACCATTCTGTGATAGAACAATGTCCACGTCCACCCACAGCTGGACAAACAGAACCATCCAAATCAGTCGCATTTCGGCGAACAGCTGTGCAGGACTCGACCGAGACCAGCTCTTCTGATGAACTCTGGTTTCTGAGCAGAATTCCTGTGTGTTTGTATCCGGTCACAGTCCTCAGAACATAGACAGCCCAATGGGATTGCACAAGGCTGCATTAACACAACATGACACATGGCAGAACATACACACGTGCACTGTTGACATAAGGTTTAGTGGAAAATTCACAAAGGTTGACACAGTATCTTTCATGCAGTAACAGTAGGTACTCTTCATAATGCATCTGTTTGGTATCCCATCATACAAATTCATATAATCCTGAATGAGAATCACTAAAGCTGCTGGAAAAGAAAACACAGTCATTGTCTGACCTGACATAATCTGGGACAACCGTGAGGAAACATTTGTGATGAACAAAATAAAGTCTGACCTGACAGGTTGGTTCAGGGAAGCTGCACTAAAACGTCACATTAAACAATCTATGAGCTTCACAGCAGCGTTAAGACAAATATCACTTGTTTTGCTTGTATGCACAACAAAAGGAGGGTTTTATCCTTTAGTGCAAAGTCCACTGAAAAATCATTGTTATTTTTAAAGTAAATGTGACAGCTGGTAGCAGCTTTTTAAATATGAGTATTTACTACTTTGGGCCTAATGTTTGGTGTTTCAAGGTAAAAGTGGGTCTCCGTGCTGCCAGTGTGGGTCTGATTGAAAAAACAAAAAAGACCAGTGAATCATGGAACAACAAACAACGTCAGGTCACAGGCCCTTTAAAACAAAGTACAATTTGAGGATTTAAAAGGTCTGTAATGTAGAATGTGTCAGCCCAGTGAGTGAGAATTTAAAATGAATTCTACATTACATAGGAAGCCAATGAAGAGAGGCCAACATGGGAGAAGTGCTGTGTTGATGCCAGTGAGAAGTTGAGCTGCAGCAGGTTACAGCTGGGATGACTGATTAATGTGTGAAAACAAGAAAAGAAATCTTTGCACATTTGAATATGTGATGGGTACATTAGATAAAAACGTACCTGACAAAATGAAAATACTCCCGGACACTGTCTCTCTTGCTGCAGGAATATTTATAGATTTATACTGTTTTAGTCTGCCCCAGCATTAAATGTGTAAATATATGCTGCTGCAATTGTCCAATCACAGGACCACAGAAATCAGTTTAACTGGTGAATGAAACACCTTGAGCAAACACACAAACAATACTACACCACACTATCCAAGGAATAAGATAACTCCATATGGGAATAATACAGACATATCAGTAAAGGCAAGTCTAATTATATAGTTTTGGACACTTTGCTACAAAATGCCACCAATATGATTGGGTAATCTATCCAGAAAACTAACCACAGAATATGAAATATTCCAGCACTGAGTGAGAATATGTACATGTGAGTATCTCACTTTATTCACACTAATATCAACATATAAGAAATTACAAACGTCTAGTTAACAAGAAATGTGTTTGGATGCAGTCAGTAATTAGAGGATGCTGGAATTTCAGAACTGTTCAGAATCAACAAGTATGCCATGATTTTAAAAACCAGCTTGACAAGATTAATGATATTGCAATGGAGGCTAAACCTGGATTTTACTGATGTATTGAAGACCAGATTCAGTTATGAAAACAAGAAATAAATAATAGAGTAACCTGGTGGACTAAGGGTTCAAGCGTGACCATAGATTGTATACATAGTCATTACTTGTTAGTCAGACAAGACCAGTTTATATCTACAACCAGGTGTCTACAGTTTAAAACAGTGCAGAATCTAGAGTTAAGAAGTTAGAGCTAAGTTTACTCATGAAAAGTGAAACTTTCTCAGCTCTTTAGCTAATTTAGTTTCTGCTTTGTTTTAGGAAAATGACTTTGGGTCTCAATTTTGGATTATAAGACTCCTTAAAGCTGCTGTTTTGCTGTGTCCACCTTCAGCTACATTAATGTTAGTGTAACTGTGGTTCAAACAGAAACAATCAGCTGAAAACTGTTACAGTAGCAGGAATCTTACCAGCCTGTGACAATAAAACGTCTTTGTTCAGTCACAGGAATCTCACAGTGATGGTCCAGGTAGCTGAGGTGCTGCAGTCTGGAATTTCTCCCTAAAGAGACAATCGGTGCATGAATGAGTGTTTGTACCCTCAGTTACACACACAAACACACACACACACACACACACACACACACACACACACACACACACACCCACACACACACACACACACACACACACACACACACACACACACACACACACACACACACACACACAGTAAAACAGTTTCTACATAGTGAAATTTCTCTAATTTGCAATTAAATCTCTGCAGAAGCTTTGGCAACATAATGCAGTTAGAAACTAACAGGTAAGATGATAATATGTGCAGAAATCATCTTTCTAAGTAACTTTAAGAATTTAAACTTTAGAATACATGATGATTACTTGGAGTTGGTGGTGAGATTGTTTTAACAGCTGTACAACTGAACAAGACTGAACGAACTGATTTTAGTCCAGAACGAATGAGCACTGCCCTGTGATGGACTGGTGACCAGGAGAGCTGGGATAGGCTCCAGCAGATCCCTGTGACCCTAAATAGTATAAATAATGGATGGATGAGCACTACACGTTCTCTAATAAAAAGACAAGCAACTTTACATCTGCCGTTATATATCAGAACATATCATCTCATATCAGAAGACATCTGAAAATACTTTCTCACCTGGGTTGAATTAAAATGTGGCCAAATCAGTTACAAAATGCAAAATGACTGTTATTTTCTAACATGAGTGCAACCACAGAGAAACTGGACATGTAATCTGATGTTTGTACCTTTCTGCCGTAGAGATTCATCCATGTTCAGCCACAGGATAAAAAGCAGAAGAAGCTCAAAGAATCTTACAAATGTACACACCCGATGTGGAATCACACACAAGATGACCTGTGGTCTTAGTACTTTTGATAAAACATCAAACAGAACAAGTACACACTGATTATATTATGAAATAACCCAAACAGATATAAATGAATTTATGTCACAGTTTTGCAAACAAGGAGTGATATGATAAATGTAAATAAATGAAAGTAAACAGGATTTTGCAACAATATTGGTTTAAATGAGTGTTTGATTGATTCCAGCACTCAACACCTGAGTTACATGCAGAATGTTTTTTATTAACTCTAAACTGTAAAACAACATGTAAACTTAGAAGACAACTAGTCCACATCTGGACTCAGTGGTGCAGAGGTGGGTCAATTTCACCAACGTTAAACCTCAGCTGCACAGTCACTGCACCTACAGGTCTCCTCCAGCACCTGAACTCAGCTATTTCATTCTCATTGAGGCTGGATGTTAAAGCAGAGTTAAGTGTGTTACTTAATGCCACCTCCATTCACAATCACTTCAAGTTATAATGTAGAGTGTAGTGATTTTAGGGCCCCTATGAAGGTGGAACTAAATACACATCCAGCATCTGTCTTGTTTATTTGACCTTGTGCTTCTGTAGACTTGTGCTTTGGGGTAAGGAAACAACTAAAACACAGACAAATGAATCCAGCAATTTCATCTGCCAATTTCTTTTGATATTCTTTTTTCATTTTTTTCTAACAGAAACGACATTTTCCTGATACTCCAGTTTCCTCATCTATTCTGTTTCTTTGTGGTGTGTAAGTTGTTTGCTACATGTTTTAGGTTCATAATCCAGAAATGATGAGAGAATAAAAAGATGAACTTGATTGGACACAGACTTTTATTTATGTTGTGATAAACAAAAACATTTATGTTTTACCCTAATGACCACGTACAACACTAAAGTCTACAGGCTGGATCAGGGCAGCTCTTTACTCTGGTTGGTCAGTTACATGTTTGTCCAGCCACATCAATATTAGTCAGATCCAGATGACTAAAAAACCTTTACTGGCAGGTGGGCAACTGCATCACACCATTGTTACACCTCTGACGCATTCCCACTGTTCCAACGTGTCTTCCAGCAATACACATGAACTCAATTTCATCACCATGGGGTGAATACAGCTTCTTTTCATAACTATATCTGAAAGCAATATTATGCTGTTTCATAAGCTCTTCATCTATTGTGCAGGGTTCTGTAAGAGATAACAGATACAAACTATTAATCTCAGGAATTAAGAAAACAATCTTTAATTTGAGTTATGTCAATGTAAAATCACCACAGAAAAGTAGAAACTGAGTTGCAACTTACTCAGACATTTCATGTTCCCCGTCCACTGACCGTTGTTGCAGACTCTGTAACGGTCACCCTCCATAATATAGAAGTTCTGACAGCTGTACTCAACCTTTTCTTTATGTTTGTAGCTAAACTTAAAAGTTCCCGTCACGTCTCCATCGGTAAGAGGTGGGGGACTCCCACAGTCCAAAGGTACTGAAAGAACATTTGCAATGACAGAGTAAGTAGGAGCTTTGGTGTTACTGTTCTTGCAGTTATGACATTATCACACAGGAGAACATCAACCGAATAATGTCCAGGAAAGCTTTTCCGTGCCCAGATGGTGGACATAGAAATCACCAGATCTGACACCAAGAATCCAAATAGCATGTTGATACCAGGTGCATGGGTTCTAAATCATGGTCCTTTCAATGAAACACTCAGAAAACTTATGAGTAATTAAACGATTGCAGGAAGAAAAGATATCAGCACAAACATGAATCTTTCTCACATATAAATAGCCGAGTTAACTTTGATGTGACTTTATACTACGATCATATGTTGCTTCATAACAAACTCTCAGCCACTGTAGTTTCAACACAAAGTAAAACACTGACTGCAGTACAGTTCACACACTTTCAGCATCATTTTCTTAAACAAGATGACAAAAGAAGATCTGACTTACAACCACAGGTTGGAACGGAGTCATTCCACTGTCCGTTTGCTGAACATTGAATTGTTGCATTTCCATGAAGAAAATGTTTATTGTTGGTGCAAGCAAATTTTAACGTTTGTCCTTTGCTTAGCTGACCACCTGGTGCACGGGGGGTGATGTATACACCGCGTGGGAGACTTGGGACTTTGCATTTTTCTGTGTCGATGAAAAGAATCTGTTTTATCAAGATGTTTTCCAACATACACAGTAACAGATGTAATCTCGGTCCAAATCCTTATAACTTTATCTGGGCATGCACATGCAATTTTACAATTTGGCTTGTTCTCCTGTCAACTTTTTTTTTTTTTTGGATGCTGCTGTTTAAAGCAAAAATGCCCCAAAAACTTACTGTACATTACTCGCCCAGCAGTAAAGAGCAGACACAAAAATAATAGTAAATAATAAAACATAGTGGAGCTTTTAGCAGGTATAGTGCCAGATGTTGGTTGAGACTGTTCATGTGCCACATGGCAGGAACAACATCAAATGAGATCAAAATGCCGTAGTATTCAACTTAAATGCAAGTGACAGCAGAAGTGTGAGTAAAGTCAATGAAATTAGATTAACCAGCTATGGACATGGAACATACTGTTGCAGGTTGGCAAGGGGGCACTCCACTGCCCTGTTGACAGACACTCAATTTCCTGAGGCCCGTCCCTTGTGTAGTCACCGTCGCAGAGAAACTGTAATTTATGTCCTATTTTCACTGTTGTATTTCCTGGAGGTAATCCATTTGCACGAAGATGAGGGTGCATCTTGTTAACACTGCACACGATTTCTTAAAAAAAAAAAAAGAATATTTTTTTCCAGTGAACAAATCCTGGAGTTTGAGTGAACAAGCATTTTTATGTTACATATATTTCTCATCTTAGCGGTTTTACCTTCACAAGTGGGGAACGGATAATCCCATTGGCCATCTTTACCACAATACAGCACTGAAGTGCCATTCAGCTTCTTCCCCGGAACATCACAACTGAATGTGAGGAAGCGGTCAGGGAGTATGGGATTGTCGTTTTCTGGTAAATTTTTTACTTTAACCTCTCCATCTACAGGCGGGGGGTCACAGCTCACAGCTGAGTAAACACAGTGAAGTTACTGAAGGGGGAAAAGGCTGAACCAGGCAAGAATTAATAAATAAACAAACGGATTTTCTCAGCCAAAGTTCATCAGATTTCAATAGAGAGCCTCCTCATATAGTTGTGGATTGTGAGGCTGCAGGCTTGGCAAGTGTGTTTCCACATTATGTTAATGACATCCTCAATATTACTGAACATAGGACTTGTTGTTTCCAGGACTTACGTTCACAACGTGGTGCGCGATTGGTCCAATTTTCCTGCAAACAGGTCCGGGTGTTCTCCTTAGTTCCCATGTAATATCTGCAATGAACATTGAAATAAAGCTTTCCATTGTGTTTAGGATGAGAAAACAACAGTGCCAGGTCCATATCAGCTTTTGTTTTCTTACACCTCTGTAATATATGTTTCAGAAGCATTTCATATCACATACCCTTCGTTACAAAAGTATTGGATTGTAGTTCCAAAGACAAATTCTTCACCCCTGATAATTTCATAATGGCCATGTTCAATATCCTCAGGAAGTTCACAAGGCTTTACTGAAAACAAACAACACAAAAGACATTATTTTATAACTTACTCATGCACATGAAGCTTACTTTTACGTTCTGTTAAACTTTGCTTATTGCTTTACTTTAATCGAAAGCACTAGCACAGTGGCAATGATGTGATTTTGTTTTGATAATAAAACTATTGCTAACTCTTTTTAATAAACACGTTCTCATTCAATCAGTTTTTCTCCTGGATCTTTTGAAAAAGAATTCAAGCTTGTAAATGATTCATGTTTTTTTGTAACCTCATTACAACAATCCTGCAACATTACTACACTAAAATGAAGAGTGGGATAGAAAACCATTTCACTCACAGTAGCACTTTCTACGTGGATGGGCCGTCTGCCAGCCTTTGCTCGTACACTCATATCTGATGGGTTGTCCCGATATATAACCAGTTTCGCAAATAAAATGTATCACATGCGATGGTTGGTACTCTGCTCTGCGGGTCACTTCAGACACGTAGGCGTGAGGAACATCTGGGAGCTTCAAACATGCTAACATCGTGGGGAGCAAAAAAAAAAAAAATTGACATAAGCAGTTTCATACAGTTGAGAAACATATACAATAAAATGTAGTAAAACAATACCACTATGCAAAACAAACAATTTTCATGAGTCTCTTCTCTTTGCTTTAAACCAATCACCATATGGCCCTTGACAAAGCTAAATCCCAACACTTCAATATTTAAAAAAGGTCTGTCTCACCATTCTGTGATAGAACAATGTCCACGTCCACCCACAGCTGGACAAACAGAACCATCCAAATCAGTCGCATTTCGGCGAACAGCTGTGCAGGACTCGACCGAGACCAGCTCTTCTGATGAACTCTGGTTTCTGAGCAGAATTCCTGTGTGTTTGTATCCGGTCACAGTCCTCAGAACATGGACAGCCCAATGGGATTGCACAAGGCTGCATTAACACAACATGACACATGGCAGAACATACACACGTGCACTGTTGACATAAGATTTAGTGGAAAATTCACAAAGGTTGACACAGTATCTTTCATGCAGTAACAGTAGGTACTCTTCATAATGCATCTGTTTGGTATCCCATCATACAAATTCATATAATCCTGAATGAGAATCACTAAAGTTGCTGGAAAAGAAAACACAGTCATTGTCTGACCTGACATAATCTGGGACAACCGTGAGGAAACATTTGTGATAAACAAAATAAAGTCTGACCTGACAGGTTGGTTCAGGGAAGCTGCACTAAAACGTCACATTAAACAATCTATGAGCTTCACAGCAGCGTTAAGACAAATATCACTTGTTTTGCTTGTATGCACAACAAAAGGAGGGTTTTATCCTTTAGTGCAAAGTCCACTGAAAAATCATTCAGGGGAATAATACTGATACTATTGAGAGACTATACTATTTATTACACCTAAATTATACTCAAAAATACATCAAATGAAGACCAAGAAAATGGCTTTTTAAAAATAGTTATTACATATTTGTTTTTAAAGACATTCTGTTGACCCACACAAATCCTGAGCACTGTGTAAACTTTGTTTTTAAAAGTGCTATTTAAGTAATAATCAAATAATTGTTATTAACCAAGACACATCAACCTTAAAAAAATACTTCAAATTAGAGCCAATGGAGTGTAATGGCATTGACATCTTATTGAGAACAGAAGCCTAGACAACATCGAATTCATAGGGTTGAAAATCCAGTTTATTTACACAAAGCACACAGTCAAGCCTAGCTTACAGACTTAATAACAGCGCTTATAGATTCTCCTTTTCCAAGTTACAAGCTGACAGAGCTCAGCAAATATAATCAAATCAAACTGCAAATACTGCAAATCAAACACAAACAAAATCTAAATGAAACTTTATCTTCTCTGTAAATTTACCTTTGAAGAAATCCACACATTTAGCATTTACAGTCCTGTTTTCCACACAAAACAAAAAAAAACTACAGACTCTGTGATGATCTCGTCTTTTATTCAGTATGCCAAAGCTTCATAATGTCAGATCACATTATTACATAAGATTCAGTGAGTCAGTGTTACTCTTTTTAAAGATGATCTGTATCTGTATCATGAACTAGGTGTCATGATGTCAGTATGATGAACACACACACAGCAAACGCAGAAAGACGAGTACAGAGAAGAAATTCTTTTGGCATCATTACCAAGACTTCTTCGGACCTCGAGGAAAATAGGCCTCACTTTTTCCGACTGGCACCTGTGGGAGAAATGTCCTGGTTCAGTATCACGTCTTTACGTACAGTGGGTGTGAACCAAGTATCCTGTTTTAAATAACCTCAATAGTGTCTGCAATAAAACAAAACACCTGCGCTGGCAAATACCATATGTACTCACGTAAACACTTAATGCTCTTCGTCTCCCACTTTCCATCTTGGCACTTAATTGTATCTTCTCCATCTATGTTATAACCGTGACGGCACTGATATGTTACTTGAGTTTCAGACAAATATTGCTTCTTATATTGAGTCATAACCACAGCATTGTCGACCCTAGGTGGGGGACTGCAGGGCTGTGCAGCAGCTGCAAGAGATAAAAACGTACATTAGTGGTTGGATAAAGTTTTTTGTAATAAATATTTACATTTGATTAAGATAAGAGACCTAAGAATGACTCACGTGTACAGACTGTTTTCAGTGATCCTCCTGCTTCCCATTTTCCCTTGTTACAAGTCAGGTTGTTAACAGCAGTGTATCCTTCATCACAGGTAATCTGGACGAGCTCACCTTGTCTGTAATGATTTTCCTGAGATCTCACTTGCCCATTAGGAATCATAGGAACTGGTCCACAGCTTGTTTTCTCTACAGTGGACACAATTACAATAAGGGTTGTAATTGATAAATAATATAGTTCAATTCCTTTATTAAAATGATCTATAGCTGTAATGTTACTAAAAAAAAAACCACATAATTCAGTCAGTAGATTAATCCAAACTATGCTGAGGCTGCCCTCATATCACAATTTGCTTTTTATGCAGACGAACAGAGATCTCTGGACTATTGGCGGCTTTCGGCCTTAATTTGTTTTCATTCTGTTTACACGGTTTCTAAAAATATTTCTAAAAACACTAAAAATATTTTATTTGCCAAGTTTAACATGTAGGTGTTTAGGAAGGATTGTTTACTGTGCTTTGCTAACACAGAGGTAGTCACTTCATGAGGAGTGACACCTTCTTCATAGTTTCTCCCGATGTTTTTCCTGCAATGATGAAGCAGAAAAATGACAGCTGTCCCAGACGTTGAGCTGATGAGTCTGAGGAGGCAGTGTGAGCATGTCACGGGCAAAGATTCACATTTTACTGTTCTTCATGTTTCACTTCTACAAGAGAAAAGGCTTCATGGGGAAATATCACTTCCCCTTTATTAACAGCACATCACACAGTGAAGGAGTTTTCCTATCATCAATGTGTTACTCTAAAAAAACACATATGTTTGGAAAAGGGGTTTTTATAATCAGGGCTGTCCTGTATTCACGCTAAAACAACCAGAATACAAGAATAAAAGAAAACCTAAAAATTTCTAACCAAAGCTAAAAATGGTGTTGTTCTGCATTGCCATGCCACTGTGGCCAAACTGCTTTATGCTAGTTATAACTTGGAATACATTAAATAGTTATTACCAATGCACTGAAGTCCAGACAATGTTTCATCACATTTGGCTTCACCCCACCAGCCCTGGCTCAACAGCTTATAACCTTCTCTGCAGGCGAAGTACAGTGTCTCATTGATTGGGCCAACCACAAAACCATTTGGAAATTCAGGTTTTCGACACCCTGGAGTTAAAAAAAAAACAAAAAACAAAAAAACAAAAAACATGCAGTTAATTACAGTCAAGTGTCAATAATACCAAATTCTTACATTACCATAGCTCTAAGAATTGCAGTGTTGGTCTGTTGGTCCACCATTTTGTGGCAGATGGAAATGCTTGGAGAAAATGTCTGAATATGTCCATGCAGTTGGACATTCTTGGGGATCCCATGGTTGTTGTAGCTAAGTAAGTCCTGCTAACCTTCATAGTCTTTTCAAATGGTGCCACCAGCAGGTTTTTAGTTACTTGTGTCTCAGCAAAATGAATTGACACTTAACATTTAATCATGTATTCATCATATTTCATGTTGTTTGGAATTGACTGGCAGTGATCAAGCCTGTGTTTTCTTACCTTTACATTCTCTTGACCCGGTGAAACCTGTGTTCTCACAGGTTAGAGTAAAATATCCACCGTTGCTGCAGAAATATTCAACCTGCTCCTTGTACTTGTATGTTTGCTTAAAGACGCTTCTACGTTCTTCCTGTATATCACGTGGAAGGTTACATGTCACCTCTGGGGAAAAGAATGATTGCAGTTAGTCCATACGTTAACTGGCATTAACTAAAATAAAACATAACAACTGTGACTTGAACCCAAAGAAGTCCAGAAACAGATGGCTGATTAAAAACAAAACAAACAAAAAAATACAGCTACGACAGATGATTGAGGATGTACATAAAAACTGTATTTATTGTAAATTCAGTGTAATTCAACAATTTCACTGTATATTGTGCTTATAAATACATTAGTTAGCAACAAACATCTTGTGTTCAGTTCAGTGTACTGTCTTCTATCCTTACCTCTGCATTGTGGTCTGGTCCAACCGTTTTCCCGACAGTCCACAATACCACTTCCTTTATAACCATCGGTGCATTCATATCTGACCCTTTCATTGTATTTGAATATGAGCTTTTCGCTGTCAATATGTACATTGTCAAAAAGAGGTTTATCGCATGTTATTTCTGAAAGAACAAAAGAAATGAAGTTAATACAGTACACATACAGTATATTGTGCTTATAAATACATTAGTTAGCAACAAACATCTTGTGTTCAGTTCAGTGTACTGTCTTCTATCCTTACCTCTGCATTGTGGTCTGGTCCAACCGTTTTCCCGACAGTCCACAGTACCACTTCCTTTATAACCATCGGTGCATTCATATCTGACCCTTTCATTGTATTTGAATACGAGCTTTTCGCTGTCAATATGTGCATTGTCAAAAAGAGGTTTATCGCATGTTATTTCTGAAAGAACAAAAGAAATGAAGTTAATACAGTACACATACAGTATATTGTGCTTATAAATACATTAGTTAGCAACAAACATCTTGTGTTCAGTTCAGTGTACTGTCTTCTATCCTTACCTCTGCATTGTGGTCTGGTCCAACCGTTTTCCCGACAGTCCACAATACCACTTCCTTTATAACCTTCGGTGCATTCATATCTGACCCTTTCATTGTATTTGAATTTGAGCTTTTGGCTGTCAATAAGTGCATTGTCAAAAAGAGGTTTGCCACATGTTATTTCTGAAAGAACAAAAGAAATGAAGTTAATACAGTACACATATACTGTTACTGTAGTATGAACAACTGCTTCCACAGTATATTACATAAGGAGGATACATTAACTTCACACTTAATGCTTGAATTACACTACTCTTAAGCATGTGTGTTTCTTTTATAGATGATTGGATCAAATATATCGCATGTGTCCACTAGGGGCAATGTCACGAGTAGTAAAATATGAATTATAGGATACCTGAAACACATTTGGAAACAGTTATTTACAACTAACGAACACATCATGACAATTATCCATGAAGAAAACTTTAGGCAGAAATGGAGGTGAAGACTGGTTATGATATTTAACGCTGCCCAATTTGACATACAAATGTTTATACTTTCTAACCTTGTCTGCAGTGAGAGGGACCAGGCTGCAGACAAAGATGGCACATTGTGACCAAGGCAGACTGTCACCTTCTACTGGAAACTGACAACTTTTTCCAGAAGTTGGGTTATGGTTAGTGTTAATGTTAACGGTAATCCCAATCCTTACTGTAACCCCAATTCTGCTGAGGTAAAAACCTTGACAACTTCCAGCCAGCCAGTCAATCAGCTATTAGATTCTGTGTTTGTGTGGATAGGACTGGATGTCCTGTCTTGTCCAGTGTCAACAAGGCAAAATGGCACATACTTTATATATTCCAGTTTTGGTTTGCACCACTTATGTTTTAACACTACAGACTGGAACCAGGACTGGACTGAAACATACTGAAGTGACTTTAGACAGACCAGAAACTTCTTCCCCACTTTCACAAATATGGACAGAAAATGAAAAAATGTTACAAACACAAAGTTAACTTTACAGTACCTTCACAAAGAGGATTTGGAAACCACTCATTTCTGGTGCATTTGGCATCGGTGATGCCATCTGGCTTCCGGTAACCACTTCTACATCTATAATTTACAGTCCGATCCAGTGTTATTTTTTCGTTCCACCCGACCGACCAGGAATATACACCCATTTCCTTCTCATTGCTGCATGTAACCTCTAGAATGAGAGAGACACTTGTTTATCTGAAGCAGCCAATATAAGACATAATCCTCATCATAATGTGAATCAGGAAAGAGCAACACTCTCATAGTCTGTCTCTGAGACGGTCTGTCTAAACCCCAATGCGTGTTATACCTCTGCATAGCGGATCGACAGTCCACTCTCCGTTATCGTCACATGTAGTTTCTTGTGAGGTGATCTTTTTGTTAATTATCCAATGCCTCTCTGTACAAATGACTTGTACTGACTCTCCAGGGTAAAATACATTTTTCTGAGGCTGAAACTTGGTTCCCTCAGATGATACCTGTGGCAGTCTGCATTTTACCACTGAGTTTGTTGGAAAATGAAGCATATTTAGTTAGTTTGTTGTCTTAACACAGACTATAATACTATCATTGTCAGGATGATAACGTGTTTTATACTTACTTTCACATGTAGGTGTAGGGATCCATTCAGCTCTTATTCCTACTTTGGTGCATTTTGATGGTCTGTCATCACTACGCTTATACGTATGTTTACAGTCAAAATACAGGATTTCATGTTCTTTGTATTCTGTCTTAGCCTGTCTCACGTTACCGTGATCGATAACAGGCGCTGGACACTTTATCTCTGTTGAAGAAGCCACACACAAGCGTGAATATAACTACAACGTTTGTGTAAAGACATATGTATGCAAAGACATGACGATGACTGAAGAGTCAAATTATGGGCTTGTTTTACAATATTCGATGAGACTGAGATGAAATCATGAAATCAGATTGAACTCAGAGTTAATATTAATAAAGGACAGTACAGGCTACATGTTCATGTTTTACTTTACATTTTCATGGAATTAATTCTGATGAACAGATTACCTGAATAGATTCTGTAGTTAGTGATGTGTTTAGTTTGGCTGTGAAGGAACTGTTAATGAGAGTCAACACTCTCCGACAGGGTCTAAAAACACTGACCGTGAGTTTGTAATGTTCCTTGTTTTGACAGCAGCTGGAGCATGTGATCTCTACTTTCTTCTTGCATATTTTCTACATTTCTCTTGTCAATCATCCAAATTAAGAACAAAGGGGTGAGGGGCAGGGGGTGCTTGCCAGACTATTGACCAGATGTGGGGACGACTTATGTGTGCTGAGACTTAGTACAGCCATTTTGCTTTGGGTGAAGTGTTTGTGCTAAGCTCAAGTACCTGTCCAGTGGTCGCAATGTCACACTGGATCTGCAGATGTTGGAGTGGTTAATGTGACTGAGCTCACATCAAGAAGGTGAAAAAGTAAATAATCATTATACTTTCAGGGGTATTAGTCTATGAATAATAACAGAATACCTGAGGCACACTGGGCATTGTGGTTTTGGGTCAATCCCATTTCAACACTATGAGCCCAAAGCTGATTTTCTGTTGCCTGTACTGTAGGTGATGTATTGTGTGTAAAGTATTTGCTATGGTGTTTCCATCATCCCCCTTCTGTCTCTTGTCTTCCTTTCAGTGTGATGTACCTTTACATTTCGGAGGTTGACTACTCCACTGTCCATGTTCATCACAATAGGCCTCAGCTGAACCATCCAGTATTTCACTGCTGGACTTGCAGCTAAATCGAAGCACATTGCCAAAGGTTGCTTCCTCTGGGTCCCCAGTCACCTGAACATTATTGTCCACATGAATTACTGGGCATTGTTGGGCTGGAAGGAAAAAGAGCAAAGCAAGATTTTCATATGTATCGACCTATAAAGAATTGCTGTCGAGGAGATGACACAAACTATTAACACAGAGTTAACTGTGTGTGAATAAGATCCTTTATTTCAGCTCTTACCTTCACAGACAGGAACCACACCATCCCAGCCTTCAGCCATACAACGGCGGACGTTTGAGCGACTGACCATTTGATAACTGAAACAAGAATAACAGAAAATAGAAAATGGAAATATCTTACAAAGCAAAGGGAAGAAATTTAAATTGCACTTCTTGTCACTCAGGTTAAAGTTACATAATATAGTCAGGTCCCAAAACTTGACTCGTCTGAAAATCAATGGAGTGAGAAAACAGGGATTTCTTATGATTGACTGTTAATGTAAATCTATAAGCTGAACATAACTTACACCAGCCTTGATGAAGACTGATCAGACTGTTTGATCCGCAGAGATGAGCTATGAACACTCTAGTTAACCTTGGAAACTTATGTATTTGGGCAATGGTGCCCACAGCCTGAATTCTGTAGGCACTAAAACTAAAATATTCCGTAATAATGAGAAAAATCATATTATAGCATGAACGTATCTCATAAGTGGCCACTCACCACAGCAGAGACTGACATCTATAATTCTATATTATAGAATTCTATAACAACAGAATAAATTAGTGATTTATGACATATTAGTATTAGTGACATATTTTCCTACCCCTTGTGGCAGGTGTACACAACTTTTGACCCAAAGACAAAATCATCTCCCATTTGCAGTTGAAAATCTGCAAACTGTGCATCGCCGGGATGCCCACATGATCTCGCTTAAAACATGAAAGAGAAATAACATAAGGGCATATATTGCAGTGACATACATTGGCCCAAGTAACAGTGATGGTTGTTCTATTCAATAGTAATGCACTCTATTTTATTAAATACCATATCATAGTATAAATTCTACAGTCCTAACACAAGTTTGACCTGCTCTAGTATTGCTCACAACACTGTACATTACATTTAAGAGAATATACATTGAGCAGCAGGACATGTTGCATGTTACAGTCTGTATCCAAGGGTTTAATCACGCGTAATGACAGAAAAAAATATTGAATTGAAAGTGTAACAGAGAGTAACTTACGTTGACATTTAGTGCCTTTAGATTGCCATTTTCCCTCAATACACTGCAGTTTGAAAAAGCCACTGAAGCCAATGCTGCAGGCCACTCTTACTTGTTTTCCAGCAGCGTAGCTGGGCTCCAGTTCAGATACATCAAAATGTCTATCATATAGGTCGCTATTTAAAAACTGCTCAAGTGTGCAACCTGTGGAACAATAATAAACAATCCAAAATGTAAACAATTTGACATGTTCAAATAAACTAGATGGATAAAAGTATCACAGAACTGACATGAATTACTCAGACTTACCTTGACTTTTCACAAAGGTCAGTGTATGCATCCACACAAACAGGACACAGCTTTTGGTTATTATGTGCATTTTATCTTCATTACCCTGACCCACCAAACGCAAGAAGAATTTGGAGACTGAAACACTGTGAGACTCAGAAAGTCTGGTGGATTTCACAGGCAAATACAGATTGCTCAATGATTTCGCAAGTCTGTTCCAGTCTCCAAATACAATCTCAGTCTCACAGGGAAGAGAAAAAAAACAAGTGAGCAAATATGAGGATGTGACCTTATATCATGTATAGCAATGCCAGATTTATAGAGCAGAATAAGCTCAACGAATCGTGCACATTCTTTTATATAACTGTATTATTTACTAGTATTGAAAGGGTCATTTTTCTGGTTTCATGTCATTGTGTAGTCAGGGTTTGGTGTGTTTGTCATTCAGTGACACAACAGAGCATTCCTGTAAAGGTTTATTTGTTTTTTTTGTTTTTTTTTTTGCTTTCCTGGTAATCATTCACAGCAATCAATTGAGCAAATAACAAGTTGGCTAAGGGACTTCTCATCTAAAGTGTATATGAAATGATATAAGCAGGATCAGAAATAGACCATAAGTATGACCAGGAGACACTAGCCTGGGTTTCTTTAATCTGTATATACGTCACTGTCTCAGCCACACTTAGGCACGGATGAACAACTCTAAGTTTGTTGATGGCTTTGTAAGGGCAAGAAGCTGCCAAAAGGCTGGGAAACAAATAATGCAGATTCTGACCTCAGTTTATAAATTATTTAACAAAATGCATCTATTGAGCAACGCAAGCTTTGCCTTCATTTCCCAATAGGCCATTATGTTATTTGTAATATTTATTTTGAACAGATCAAAGTGTTTATCACTGAAAAACGCAAACTGTGCAAAGCAGTATATTTCTTCAGAATATTCATTACGCATGTGATGGGAAACTATGCCGACATTCGATCGGTGGGTGGGTCTGTGTATCACATATGAAGAAAATATTCAGAGACAGAAATATGTTTACAGCTTTTGGAAGGGTTGCAGTTTACACTGAACTTAAAGGCAGAGATATTTTATGTGCTGACGTTTAGGATCGTTGCATGTAAAGAACTTCATGAGAGAATATTACTTCTTCTCCCAATAGTTTTTCCCTGTCAGAGTCCAAAACCCTGTGAGCAAAACATATCATGGGACCATACAACCAAAAAGTACCAGTTTTATATAAACATCTTAATTAGAAAGGTTTTCCTTTATAGACACTTGCCTATAGAGAACAGAGATGATTAAGTGGGATGAGAGAAATGGAGGAAGAAAAGCATCAAAAATGTCATTGCAAGTCACAACAGCAACTCCCCATAGTCTTTTTTTTTTTTGGAAACAAATGAAAAGACTGAAATACATTATTACCTTAAAAAGCAAAAATCTATACAAAAAACATAAACTTCACTGATATTAACCAACAGGTCATCTATTAAGGATATACTCTGATTTAGTCACAACAACCAGCATCATTTGAAGTCAGTTAAGGGCAGTGTGCTGGAGTTTGCATGTTCTGTTCTCATGGGCTGTCTGCGAGTACCGGCTTCCTCCTACAGTCTGAACACCTGCAGGTTAGCTTGACCCGTGACTCTAAATTGCTTACAAAAAATATCTGTTAAGAAAAAAAAAAAAAAAAAAAACAACTCAGCCAGTGTCTAATTGAATTTGTCCTTCCCACATACAGACACACTCCCAAAAAGGTGCAGCTGCCCCATGAGCTGCTAAGCAGTGACCTCCTGAGGTGCTGAATAGATGCTGCTCCACAGACACAGAAAATACATAAAGTGAAAAGTCAGTCTTCTTATGTTAGGAAACCTTTCTGTTTTTCTATCTGTCCCAGAAAACACTAACATTCGCACATTTCTTTCTGTTTTTTGCTGCACATTACCACTAATGTCTAGACTTAAAAAGTTCCTTGAATCTGGTTTATGAAGTTGATCATTGGAGCTGAGAAGCAGACAGCACAGAGGTTAAAACAGATGGCTCTGAATATTCAAATTACACACAATTACAGACAACCAGAATGCAACAAACAAAGTAAGATGTATTTGGTTCACATGAACGCAGTTATGGAAATTATTTAGTAAGCACATGCAGAAGAAAAAAAAAAAAAGAAAGAAAAAAGTCCCAAGTCATTTTTTTTGGCTCAGATGAGCTTGAGCATATTGGCTCTTGATGAGCAAAAAATTTTTAGACACCTGTGGTTTTTGTTTGCATGCTTTCCACATTTCTCCACTAGAGGACAGAAGTGATCCATAAGGATGCTGGGCCAGCAAACTGGAGGGGAAGTGAGAAAAAAAAGGTAACTAAATAAATAAATAAAACAAGAATCAACTGGAATATTTTAACACAAATTTTCTATTATTAAGGGCATGGTTGGAGTGGAATAAAAATGGACACCAGCTGGTTTTATTACTTGCAGTAACTCTGTTATTGACCTGATCTTTCGTGTTCAGTCCAGTGGTTCTGGTGCACTGTTAAGAAAAATATGCAAAGGATGTAAAGGGAAAGCAATTCCTGCTTTCTGACCTTTACACTGTTTATGTTTTTAATTGAGTGCATTTCCTCTGCTCAGTTTCAGCAGCTTTGTGCTTCATGTTCCTTTAGTTCCATTTATCCACAGAGTGGACTGAAAGAGCTGAATTCTGACTATTTAGGCTTCAGGTCGATATAACTAGAGCAAACATTACAGACCATGCATCATTCACATTAGCAGAGAGAGAACTTATAGCAAGTTCATAATTCAGTATATATAAAATATACATGATCTGCACATGATATCAGTTATTTAGATAACTGCCATAACTAACTCAACTACTACTAATCTAATTTGTGAAAAGTTTAACTGTTTTGTGTGAACAAACTTTCAGTGCTGGTTAAACAGCATATGTCTTTCTGTATGTGCCATCTACAAATACTGTAATGCTCCTGGTGAGCAGGGCTTCTTAGTGAATCTGTTTGAGGTTGCTGCTGGAGCAGTTAGCATGTTGTCTTTGGCTGTGAGGATAATCCGAGCCCGTTTATTCAACAGGATGCGTATGAATGTTTAAGCCTACAGCAAACAAACAGTCAAGCCCACCCTAAGGATTTCAGCTTAATGCTAATGATATGAAGGAAGTAATAAAAAAAAAAAAAAAAAAAAATCATGGGTTAATGAACTGGGTGTTTTTCAGCCAAGTGAGAGACTTCACCACAATGGCTAATGATAGACTGTCACGATAACTCAGTCTGAGCTGCCAATGGCTTTCTGCACAGTCAACACTCATTTATGTTCCGGTGCTTCTCCTACTTAGATCCTTATGGTTCTCACAGTGGGCTGTCAAAAAGAGAGGCCTTGTTATAACACATGGCTGACCGACTCAAATCCCGTCTCTGCTGCTCTTTGCTCACAAAGGAATACCAAATGATTCAGAGTGATGAAACTGGATTTCACTGCAGAGTTTAGATCCTTGTTTCAAAAGAAGCCAAATGGGGTCCAGCACACGGGAAACCTTACTTACTGAAAACATGTAGAGACAGCAGTGTAATTATCAAATAATCATGTCTCAAAACAAAAACATTTGTCAGTCTAGTTTTACACCTGCTTCCAACAGTTATCTACTTGTTTTCTAGGAGGTTTTGTTCTGGGTTTTTTAGACCAAGTTCCTGTACTTCAACACCTTCCACCCCCTTTACAGCCCTGAAGGGTTACTGTGAAAGGAGCTATAAACTAGACCAGTGGGGACTGCGGGGTGTTTCCGTGCATTTCCTTCCCTGACAAGGATAAAACTGCAGGAAAAACAGAATATTTTGAAGGGTCAAATTGTTAAGATCTTAAATGTATTCTAAAAATACTGTAAGTGTGTCATCAAAATCCCCTCAGTCAAAGCCTGGTTCATATCTTTCTCCTTTTCCCTGCTTTGTCAGCAGTACAGAAACCTAAAAGCTTGCAAAGCTCTCAGCTCTCACAGTTCTAAGTCTACAGGAATAATTTAACAATGCAGCATGCCAAGCTGATGTAACCCAATGAACTTCATTTCCTGAAGGCCAATGTCGTGACTGACAGGATCATGCCATTTTACAACCTGAAGAGAAATGTTATGTGCTAACAAGTCCATCTTAAAAGTAGCTACAAAGGCCCAAGACCTAAAACTAAAGTTAATGGTTCAGTTGGAACAAGAGTGAAAAAGGCTGCAGGTAGAAGACCTACTCAGGACGCACTGAGCCATGATCCCTGAGGAAAACAACCCGACTGTCAACCATCACATTTACTGTATGTACCTTTAAGATAAATCAGAAAACAGTCAGGGTTTGACTCGATACAATTCAAATCAACTCAGTTAATTAATTTGTATAATGCCAAAACAAATCAAATCAAATCAATAACATCATCTCAAGGCACTTTACATAGATTAAATCCTATAGAAGCAGCACTTGGCCACTGTGGAGAAGCTCAGTCTGGGCGGCCATCTGCCTCAACTGGTTGGGGTGAGTGGATTAGAGGAGAGAGAAAAAAAAAACAGCAACAAGAAACATCAGCAATAAGCAGTTCCAGGACCAGCAATACCTGAAAAGACAGTCTAGGTCTATAGCAACATAACTAAAGGATGCTCAGGGTCACCTGAGCCAGCCCTAACTATACGCTTTGTCAAAAAGGAAGGTTTTAAGTCTAGCCTTAAAAGTACAGAGAGTGTCTGCCTCCTGAACCCAGACTGGGAGCTGGTTCCACAGGAGAGGAGCTTGACAGCTAAAGGCTCTGCCTCCCATTCTGCTTTTGGAAACTCAGGGAACCACAAGTAGACCTGCACTCTGAGAGTGAAGTGCTCTATTGGGATGATACGGTACTATGAGGTCTTTAAGGTATGAAGGAGCTTGATCATGAAGGGATTTGTATGTGAGAAGAAGGATTTTAAATTCTATTCTGGATTTTATAGGGAGCCGATGAAGAGATGCTCATATAGGACAAATATGATCTCTCTCGTTGGTTCCTGACAGGACTCTGGCTGCACTGGGAGACCCTGCACTGGCTTCGCATCTTTAACACAACACACTTTGTCCTGTGCTGTGTATTTGTGATTACAGGCTGAAAGTAAGTTGCTGTTTAAGGTGCTTGCACTAAACCAAAAGAAGCCACTTTCTGTGTATCTGCTGGAAATACAGTCTGGTGAGGATGTGACAGTGACTACCAGTCCATTTATGACTTTTATTGTGGCCATTTGTTTTGTAGCTGTGCCAGCAGTTCTCCTTCAGTACAAGAAGGTCTGGTGGATGTGTCTGTATACAAGATGTATCCCAATTCCCTTACTTTATCATTATTTGATTGACCCAGAAGTCCTTCCGGTCTGCCATGAAGAAGGATGTCCCAAACCCCTTATTTCTGCTCTGAAGACTGAGGATCTATAAGCGAAGATACATGAATGCATCCTTCACAGAAAAATGTTACAGACTGACACGCACCTTTATTGGACATCAGTTTGGGATTGGACATTAAGGAAAGGTCGTCTCAGGTCCCTTAAAACATGTTTCCCAGCTCGTGTGCCTATGCCCCTTTTCCTTGCATCTAACTTGGGTAAGAAAAAGATGCAAGTGATGGAAACATAATGGCAGTTAGCGGAAGTGAGATTCACTCAGTCACAGCTCTGCTTTCCATCACAGTAAACAATACAGTAAACAATACAGTTTGTCAGCCCTAAACCTGCTTATGAATTAGTCTGGTTGGGACCAGAGCTGATCGGTTTTCCTGAAAATCATTAAAGACATCCATATTTTGCTTCTCTCTTTCAACTGATTGGAAGTATATTGAGATGAAAGGGACTAAAGAAAAAAAGCAAAGCAAAACACACCAATGCATTATTGCCACTAAACATGCTAAAAGTGACAAAAATATAGAAGGCAATGATGTTATATGGTTTGAAAGTAATTCTTCCATTTGAGAATATGGGATGATTTTGCACCTCAGACAGAAGACTGATTTTGGTCTGACCCACACCTAATCCCCGGTACAGTCAATTAACTTTAATTCGCCAGTGAGAGAGACAGCGACAGGGTTTTCCTGTGGTCGACTAACCTCAGTAATAACTCTTCATTAGTTCAGAGAGGGCTGAAAGGGAATGAAAGGATTGCTGTGTGCAATTCTCCCACTGAGCTTAATAACGTTGTTCCTCATTCGTGTGATGAATGCCTCATATGTCCGTAAGAAATACTTGTCAGTTAGTTTAGGATTGTAGTTTTGTCACAGAGTTGGGAAATTGCACCCAGTGGGTTTACGTGCGTAGGAAATTGTGTTAAATGGGTGTAGATGACATGAGCAATATATGTGAACTTGTAGGTTCTTTTTGCCAACAATTGCTTTGTAATTGAAATTGTAGAAAAAAATGTAATGAGCCCATTGTATTAGATCAATCCATGAAAATATTTTTCAGAGGCAGAGCTTGAGTTAAACGTTTCTCACACTTAAGACTAAGCCTAATAATAATAATAACAACAAGCTATTAATGACAATGCCGAATAAGAAAAAATAAATGTGTTTTACATGGGCAGAGATGGAAACCACAAATTTTCTATTTCTGAGAGTTATGTGTCAAATGCCAGGCCAATAAATGTTGTGTTTGCCTCAGTGTCATCTTCATAGCTCATGTTTTGGAGGAAAGTTTATCCACAGCTGTTTTAGGGCAATAAATTGAATAGTCACTAACATTACTTCCTCATCCGTTGAGAAACGGCGCTACAACTCAAACTTTGATGCAGCCAGTGTAAATGACCAACCAGCTGTTACAAACACATACTAACATGCAGGATAGATGCATTAACAATTTAGAGTCACCAGTTAAAGCCCCAACCTGTATGTCATTGGACTGTAGAAGGAACCTGGAACCTTCTTGGTGTGAGGCAATAGTACTAACCACTACCCCACAATGTTGCACTGTTCCCACACATTTTCCATCAAAATATCAGCTCTCACAGGACAACGGTCCTGTATAGGCAACAGCATTTGTTAAAAGTAGCTGTGGTCTGGTTTAATACAGAAGACATTAGGTGACTTGAGTCAACGGGCTATTGAACATAAACAAGGCCCTGTCTTATTTTTAACTAAGTGCTTTAGTCTAAACTCACAGGCAGGAGTCAGGATGCAACCCTGAGTCTCAGGCGTCAACCAGCTGCATCACATGACCCAGCCAGACTACATTTAACAACTACATGTGAAATGATAAACATATGAATGCAATGTAACACTTCACTTTTAACATCATAGTAAGTATCTGCCTGGAATTTTTAGTGACTTACTGTTGCTGATCCAATAACACACTCTTGTTGTTACTGTTGAAATCCCTGCACTGGCCAAATGCTTGTGTATACTGTATGTATGTGAGTGTTTATTTTTGTCTCTGCATGAGTGAGAAGCATTGCTCTCGGTTCCATCATCAACTATGTAATTTCTTAATACCCTTAAGCAAGGCACTCAACCTGCTAGATACTCCAAAAGCAGGAGAACTGTAACCGGATCCAATAAAACCATGCAAGTGTGCATCTCACTGATGCTAAAATGTGTGTTTACATATATATAAAGGTAATGCAGGGCTTCCCAGTGGTGGCAGGTCTGAGGGGGTGGCAGGACAGGTGAATTTTTCTGTTCTTTTACCTTACGAAAATTATGACGACCTGTAGCCTTTAAAATTCTGGGTGCTCATGAAGAAGACAACAAAGGAGGGATTAGACAGTAATGACTTTACAGTTGCAAATCACTTCTCTCCTGAGGCAACAGGAATCCTACTGTAACTTTCAAACTCAAATCTCTTGCACAACACATGCTGAGACTAAAAACATTAGAAAAATTCAGTAGGTTTAGAACAAAATGAAGCCAATGCACAGCTCAACTATTATCGAACATTGTTGGTAATGCAGTCAGGCAGGGATATGTGCACTGGAGTCATCGCTGGTGCTGCTGAGACACTGTGAACATGTAAACACTGACAGAACGTAGGTGCTTTTGATAAGATGACACAAAGACCTGACAAATCGATTTAAATGTGGTTTCAACTAGAGCTGCTGTGACTAGTTGCCACTACTGATGGGAAAAATACTTTGACATCAATACTTTTCATTGATGCATAATTTTGGATTGTTAGTCCCTTGTTTACAAGATGTGTTATACATGATTGATTTATAACTCCACAATTCCTTCCATCTCTCTATGTATCTATGCATCAGTTGTTTTTGGCAACAGTCATTGGTCAGCTCTAGGTTACAGCACGACGCTACAGTTTGAAAATATCTTGGCAGCTGCAGCAGAGTTGATGACACGTTTTCAAAAGAGGTTCATTGGAAAAGTTTGAGCCTCAGGACGTATGGGACTATTTTGACTGATCAGAAAACAAAACTGGGATAGGCTCCAGCAGATCCCGGGGATCCTGGTTAAGGAATAAGCGGGTATAGATAATGGATGGATGGATAGATGGATGGATGAATCTTTTAGACTAGTTAACTAAAACAGAATAATCAGAAAAATGGTCATTAGTGGGAGCCTTAGATTACATGTCAACAAAATTCCTTTTGCTGATCAGACGGCTCAACTTTCTTGTAGAATAATACAGATTCCTCTGTGTGTATTATCACAGTCTGTCAACATTTGTGGTTGAACAGCATCCAGTCACTCTACCTACAGTTTTCTGTGCTTTAACTTATTTATATTTCATACAAACATAAACAATAAATATAGACACAAGCAGCGATGAATGGCCCTCCCCTCATTCATTGTAAATGAACTTGATACTTTCATGTATTTTAGTTTATGTCTCTGTCTGAATTCAGTTTAATTCTAATGCTTCAGTTTATCTCAGGTAATATGAAACTGAGTCAAACTTTAGCCACAGTGTGTCTTTCTTCTGACGAATAATTGATCTGATGTTTTTTGTTGTTTCATTTTTTTTTTTTTTTTTTTGCTATTGGGTTCGTATTTGGTCCCCTGGTTTGATAAAGGCCCCCGCAGCCAACACTGGCATTTTATCTTCTGACCTTTGATGTTGTTTTTAATATTTTCTCTCTTGAATCTTTAAAAGAAAACTGCCTCAAGTCTTTGTTACTGTCACCTAAATCCAACCTGTGTTATCTTCAGACTGTGCTGCCATTTCTTATCTGCTTTTTCGGCGATTAG
This sequence comes from Mastacembelus armatus, assembly GCF_900324485.2. Lineage (NCBI taxonomy): Eukaryota > Metazoa > Chordata > Actinopteri > Synbranchiformes > Mastacembelidae > Mastacembelus > Mastacembelus armatus. Next base: position 3,682,256 of record NC_046636.1, on the reverse strand, counting down.
GTCGAACAAGTATCTTCCAGACTGTATCTCCTGAATGCCATGATGGCACTGTCTGCAGAAGCATCAAAAACCTTTTCATGAGAGCGGGAATTAACAGCTGATCGAATGCACCATGTGATTTCAAAAGCACAAGAAACGAAGGTTTAGTTTTTCTGTTTCGAATTAAAGTGGCAGCTGTGCCTAAGTACCTTACAACACCCCTTTACTTGCTCCTCCAACAATTCTGCCCAGTCCTGGTCAATAGTACGGGAAGAGTGTTGACTATACTATAGTACAGGAATATGACCAAGGCTAACTTTAAAGATAAACCAAGCAGGAATAAGACAAAACGTATGTAAACACACAAACGTTAGCAGAGAAAAAAGCCTCCAGCTCCCACAGACTGTATAATTTGTGATTTGAAATGACTCACTTCTCATTGCATTTCATCAGGTGACAAGCCTCTGAAAAAGGAAAATTATGTGCTGTCGGTGGGAGTAGAAATGATCTCATCTGAATCCAAATTTAAATTTATCAAATTTCAGGGATGACAAGAAACCATGCAGCCAGGTTTAACACACAAAAGGGGGAGTTGTTGGTTCCCACTGAAGCAGTATTATTAAAATATGTCACCTGCTACACGTGTCCTGATGAAAAGACATTTAAAGTGCTTCAATGAAAAGACAGTTCACACCTGTCATATTAAAGGGTCATTTCAGCCAAATTAAAAAATAAAACTATATTTGGGATTCTGAAGGAAAGTACTGATATATGAATGGGGGGAAAAAATATAGCGATGATGTGGTGCCTTTGATTTGACCTATTCAATCCTGATTAGGAAGCACCAACTCAGCAGAACAGGTCTGGCAGAACTAACTCATATGCTTTGCTCTATGTTTAATATTATATGCAGATGTTTTCAGCTGTCTGCCTATTGCTTGTGGTGCTCAGAAGTATTGACGAGTGACGTTTCTTTTCAATAATTTTTCAATTTCCAATTTCCAATTTCTGGGGATTCTCCTTGACCTCACTGTTTGTTTAGTCCTCAGGTAGAAGGTTAGTTTAAAAGGTGTCCACACAAAGCTCAGTGGATTCTGGAAAATCAAGATACTGTTTCTTAAATGGTAAAGTGTTGAGTATTATAGTTACACTAGCAGTGTCTTCTCTTAGGATGCCAGTACGGGTTGGACGGGTGGTCTGATTTCTTACTTATTTGTTGTACGCATTCATAATATCCAGAAGAGAAATCAAATCGCCTTTAACAGCCCAAACCTTTTTGCTAGGGCCACCATGAGGTTGAAACGTAGCTACTGCTGAGACTCTCTCAGGATGAATTACGCTAATGATACTGATGATCCCCTCTGGTTTTATCTACTGCTTGAATCGTTTACAAACTTGAAGTTTGGTGTCTGTACTGTATATTACCAAAACTACTGACAAGGGTCAACTCTCTGTTTACTAACTTCCTAAACTAAGAGCAAGTTAATATAGTAAACATTATACCTGCTAAACAGCAGCATTCTAGCATAGGCACTGTGAGCATGTTAGAATGCTGAAAACACTGTCAGCTACACGACAAGGGGAAGCTGTAAAAGGCTCAATTTTATGCAAATATCCTGTGATACAGAGCGGCAGAAGGGCGAGAGCAAATTGCAATCATCTTGATTCCAGTGGAAACAGACGCTCAGCCTTTTACTCCACTTCGCCCAGAACGTTTTCAAACAGGATGGAGGAAACACTGATCATCACAGTCTCTGGCTTCCCAACTCTCAGTGGCACATTTTTAATGAGACAGTGTGACATAAAATGAAGAAAAATGAGGTGTGGAAACATATCTTTTGCTGGTGTGTCTGAAGGAGGTGGCTACATCAGGAACAAGTGGCCTGTTGGAGCAGAGTATGCAAAACGCTCAGAACAACACACCACCAGAACCAGATACCGACAACATTCAGGGCTCACCCTCATTTTGTAGTTGTGGCAGCAGACAGACTTTGTCAAAACTACAGCTCATAAATCCAAAACAACCTACATGGCTGGAGACAAATATACTGTAGATGTTATGGAAAACCTCATTTTGGTAACATGACCCTTACATAAGTAAATCTTATTAAATTAAACAGTACCTTTGTCAAACGAGTGTAATACTTGCAGCATCCCCTGCCATAGGAGCCGACAGCACCTGTCTACAATATCATGTGATTAGTTGCATTGCCTTGTGGGAAAACATGTCCAACTTTGTTTCTGGTTCACTGCATCTGTTTACAAATACCTACTAACATCTTGTGACCAGCTCATCACACCTTTGCCAGGGAACGTCAGCGAAAAGAAAAACTACAAAGCTGCAGAGAAGTCAAACGCATTAGTATGCTGCAACACACCCGCCTGGACATGTATACAGTAACAATCACCCGCTGTAAGAGACTGGGGGCAAAAAAAGGGTGGAGGAAAATCCACGAGAAGCTGTTGAGCCTCATGGCTCCTCTCCAGTCTGAACATGCTACAGAGCTTTCAGTTCTCAGAGCTCAATGTCTCTGCTTTTGATCCTGTCGGCTCTGCAGCTCCCTCAGACCGGTCACAGGATGAGAGCTTTGGGTCTGGCTCCTCCGCAGGGAGGAAATCTGGACCTCAAAAGAGAGGTCAGAAAGAAAAACTCAAACCCCAGGTCCTTGGGGAGAGGGGACACACTGCTTATCAGGAGCTTATCAAGGTATGTAGGGTTATGAGAACAGTTAGGCCTCTGAGAATTGGCATTAAAACTGAAGAAGCAGAACAAAAGGGGAAGGATGGAAGGAAAAGAGAGTGATGGGTCAGTGGAGGGGTGTGGGATTGGGTCTCTGAGGAAGAGAATAAAAAGGATTAGTTTTAGATTAGATGGGCTTCATTGTCATCAAGCCAGAAATTTCTTTGTCTCCTTAATCAGCTTCTCCTCTTCTTTCTCAAAACAGACACAGAGCAAGAAAGAATAGTTGGGCTAAGATTTAATTCTATTGCAGGAATATAAACACTAGAGGGGCCGTTTAATTTTCATTAGAGGCCCTGATGCTCATCTACAAATTCAATATGTTTGCAGTGAATCATGGGGATTCAGTGGCTGACACCCTAAAAAGGTAGGGACTAAAATTTAATTCAGTCTGTTCTGTGTGGAGCTTTTCATGCTTTCCCCAATTTCAGTTGGATCATCTGCCATGTTCCAAAAATGTGTGCAGAATAATAAAGCTCACAGAATAGAGGGGAAGGCACAGAGCGTCCAAAAAAAAAAAATACACACCTGGTTTTCAAAGGACCAACTTTTAAATACAATTTCTAAACACACAGAGATTGCCTTCACAGATTTAGTTTTAAATCATAAGCGATGAGTTTTGATATTGTTAAATGTTCCCTGACAACACGTTTCTGTCAGTTTTCCTCAGTATGTCCACACAATAACTAAAGCGTTATTTAACAGCAACAAACAAGCTTAAGGTTTTGGAAAAACAAGATTTAACACCCAAAACGCTGATTTGTCACACAGCACAAGACACGTATCTCAGGAACACAGCACCACCTGCCTGAAAACAAATTAATAGTATATAATAATAATAAAAGTATACTACCCAAATTTCACAGGAGTGTTTATTTTTATTATTGACCACATTATCATGTGAACAATTGTCTAACAGTGAAATATAATACTACACTCCATCACTCTTGGCCTGATGATATATGGCCTTCTTGGTTCTTGGGCCCTTTAACACAAAAGCTGTTTTTATTATAACTTTTATTATCTGACCAATTCAGTTATATGGTTAAACACAGTTGATGTTAAAAACAGCAGCAGAGAACATCCAAAATGAAGCTTCTGGTTTAAGCCTTGCACCTCAGACAGAGTATAATATTTTTTTGTGAAATAATCAGATACATACATTTTGCATCACAACTCTCCTTGACACTGAATTTCATCAAAACCAAACAGACACTACAAGCTGTTGACTGGCTGGTTGTTATGCTGGCGACCTTTAGAATCTAAACTTCTTCAAAGGCGTCTGGTTCCTCCACGTGTCAGTGGGTAAAGCAGTTCTGATTTGTGTATGTGTGTGGGTAAGCTTCTGCAGTTTTATGATGCCCATTCATGATGAGAGAGAAACTTGATCTCCTGCATGAGCATGGATGGATCGAAAACAAGTGGAGCTGAGAAACATCCACACACAAACTTCCTGTTAATGATGCAACCATAACTGTATTTGTGGCAATTAGATCATCTTTCCAGTAGGGAAACTTAAGTGTATATCGTGCTTGAAACCAGCCACAGAAAAAAAAATGCCTTACAGATGCACAGATGTGAACATCAAACTGCATCAATATCAATGCTGGAAAAGTGGAGGCCTCCGAATCCTGCGGGGATACAAAGAGACTGTTTTAGTAGCAAAGAGAAAACAAACAAACATTCTGCTTGTGCAGAAGGTTGCACACAAAGTGCTCAAAATAGAGCCATCATTCCACATTTCACTTCCATCTCACACAGGAAAGATGCAGTTAAGGCTCTGCAATGTTTCTGCAAACTGATTCAAGTTTAAAATCTTTTAATGGGACAGGAACTCAAAGTTGACCAAACAGTGTCAAAGTTGTCTTTCTCAGTGACAGCAGCAGCTTCTAGCAGAGTGCTGCTGTTTGCTGGATGCAAGGACTAGGGGTCTTACACAGCTCATTCTGGTTAATCCAACATGCTGAGGCAGTCACACCAGAAAATCCTGTAACTATTACGCCTACACTGCAGTCTCATTGCTGACAAACCCTTTATATCGCCCAATTGATGAGTCTATTTTGTGTATGTGTCTAGTTTATCCTTCAGGGCATATTTATTGTTGTTGTTTTATGGTTTAACATAAATAGTTTGTCACACATTGTTTGAATGTAACTTGGCTTTTAAATCTCATGATTCACCTCATGTCAAAGACATTTGGACATGGACTTAAATCTTAAATTACAAAGTTAATCATCTAACTTTTTCTAACACTCATAGATGTTTAGTCTTTTCAAAATACATAAAACTACAGAAAAGTTATGAAATACAAGTTATAAAGCTCTAGTTTGAAGGGAGCAAATGAGTATAATTGGCTCTGAATTACCGAGCACAGCATTTATACTGATTCACACCTGTGCTACAAAAATATCTCATTACTATAGTAATTACACTTTGCTGTCACTGTGGTGCTTTTAATTGTGCCAGAAGTATTATTCCAGTGAAACTCACATGTTTGGCTAATTTATTAGCCCCTGTATGATTGAACACAAACATTGAGTTGGCACCCAAAAAAATAAAAATAAATAAATACAATGATCATCACCAGATATTTACTACTGCATGTGCACTATCACAGCAGTAGATGGCTTTCAAAGATGAGGGGCTCGTGATCATATTGTACAATGATTTAATAAATTGACTGTACTCTCATACAAAAGTCAGTAACAGAAGCAGCAGAGGTGGGAAAACAGTTAATAGTTTTCAGGCTAGTAGGCAAACTGGTACAAATAGAGTAATGGCAGAGCCTTCATTTTATGGCTTTTTATGTCTAGACATAAAACATTACTGCAAAAACCTACACATTAACTTTAAAAAGTGCAGATAATGTAATCTGCAGGTGCCATAGACTACACTGACATATCATCACTTTTAAGTTGAAATAGCAAACAGCAGCTTATGTACACATCCAGCAGTTATGAAACAACAAATTTAATTGGAGTTTTAGTCCAAAGTTTTAGCTCCGTTTTTGGTCTCTACCATGTCCTGAGAGCAATATCTGGCTTTATGGCTACTAAATGCTGCCCTGTGTTCACCAGCTAAAGATGTGTCTGTCGTTTGATGCTCTTTCACTGCAAACAGGCGCCTGCTGTGGCAAAACTGATTCAGAAAGCTAAAACTGAACTGAAACTTGCTCCGTAAAGCCCAGAAGATTCAAGCAAAACTTTCTGTAGGTTCATCTCTAAAAACCATCTGTTTCGCATGATTTTCACGTTGTCACACAAATGCCACATTTCGAAGAGCTGGTGCTGAGGTAAATCATTTAAATGAGTAATTACAAAGCACAAATTTGGTAAAGCATATGTACTCATCTGACTTAATTTCATACAACTGTGTCCTATTTATCCTTTACCAGGGGTTAATTGATAGCTTGCAAATGCAATCAGCAGGAGCAGAATGCAGCTCTAACTGTCAGATGTCAGTTGCCACAAAGCACAAACAAAACAAAAACAGCTCACACAGATGGCACAACCTTAAATCCTCATTTCATACATTTTACCTTTCCCTCTATCTGCTAAAATGACACAGCCCCTGCAAGTAAACATGGTTATAATAAAGATTTTAATTATTTACCCAAAGTGAAGCATCAAAACACTGTGCAAATGAGAGTCAACAGGTGCAGACGGACAGTAAAGGTCATTTTCGATGCGATTATGATTTAACATTCATATTCCCATGATCAGAAAGCCTTGGTCTCTCAATCAGTATTCCATCTGGCAGCAGCGCAGCAAATCAAACAACCACAATTAGCACACAACTCGTTAGGCTCATGAAAGTGTATGTGTTTCATCTTGTTCCTCTGTCGCTGCTAGTACTATTGCTGAAGGTACGGCTGAGCCGGATGTTAACAGGCACAAGATGGTTTGCCTTCTTTGGGCTGTTGGAAAAGCATCAGGCCCCTGCACTCAGACTGTCTTCCAACACCTCGGCTCTTCTGCTTTGAGAGATGGCAGCTCTAATGGGAGCCAATGGTTAATGCATGAGAGATGGTACTTTAAACTAATGGCTGCTGCAAAGTGCAAAATCAGGGCAGATGAGGAGAAAGAGCACTAAGAAGAATAAAGTGAGGGAGAAAGTAAGAAATGACAGTGAAAGATTTAAAAAGAGCAGCAGAAAAAAGTGAGCAAAGAAAATGTGGCAAAAAAAAAAAAAAAAAAAAAGGGGCACATTTCTAAGATGACTCACACTGGTTGTTGGCAATAATAAGCTGTATATAGTAAATAAAGACACTGGTCATTCAGTGTAATAAATTGCCAACTAATTGAATAGATATTCTAATAAGTTTTCTACAACAAATAGTCTCTTGGATGGATATGACAAAGAGCCAACGACGATGAGACACCAATCCCGTCGTTTGTCGTCGTTTCAAATAAAAATGTGTAAAAATGTCCAGGGACCCTGGGCCGGTTCAGCAACAGGACCCCTGATACTTACAAACCAATCGCTGTCTCTTATTGACAGGAGCCATGTGTCTGCCCATATTCACAGGTTTCAGGTTGCAGGGAGGTGAAAGGAGGTGCTGCTGTGCAGGACACGGTCATATATACACAGAGGTGACATATTAAAGTGTGTGCGTGTCACAGGAGACCTGCTTTAGAAACAGTGATTAGCTGTGGAGCCAGAAATAAACAGGCCATGGTGATGGGTGTGGTGGGGGTTTGATCAGGGGTGGAGCAAATATTCATAACTCAAACTAAATAAGCTTTTTGCACTGCAGCATTCATCATGTGTTAATGAACAGCTGAAAGGGTACAAATGCAAATGTGGGGAATGGAAACAGGGAAAGAGCGAGACAGATGGGGAGAGAGAGAGAAAGAGATGGGGAAAAAAGAGCAACCATCATCGCTGAGATGAATGAGGGTGGTGGCAGAAGCCCTCAAGCGATCACTCAGTCACTGAGGCAGGCTTCTGTGGCCCAGACTTCATTATCATGACACAGTCACATCAACACACTCCTTCAGATAAGAGCAAGGCAGAAAGGATCAGTTAAACTGGTCGGGGCTCAGTGGCTTGTCACTGATCGAGGGGACGGCTCAGCTCTATTCAGGCTTCCTGTCAAGGCTTCCGGTTCACTATGTGGAAGTTTTGACATACTGCATGTCAGGGTTATACTGATATGAGGAAAAAATAAGTCAAATTATGATGTAGTCTTATGAAGAAGTAAAGGAATACAAAGCTTCTCTCCATGATGATTTAAATGAAAACTTGAGACAAAAAACAGTTCTAAAGGGGAAAAATTCAGCGGGAACTGACTGGTACTAAAATTGAGACTGAACATGTGTAGGCAACTCATTCAGAAATGGATGTTAGGCTGCTGCCTGTGCTTTGGTTTAAAAGCTGCTTCATTAATCCTACACTGATTTTATTCTGGTCATTTAAAGCAGAAGACAAACACTACATTACCAGCGCACCATAACAATATGTCAAACAACTGACTTTCACACGTCTGCTTTGGACTGGGAGGCTGAAAAAAATGGAGCTGAAAGATGCTGAAAAGCTGTGCAAGGCTGAGGCGACGGCACTAGAGAGTGATAATTCAGTCTGTGTGTCACTGAACAACACACCTCAGTCATCTTTTCCACCATTAATACATAAATACTGACTAGTGATGATTTACAGTTGAGCAAAGGTCATTCTCATGGTCAGTCTCACACTTTACAACCTCAACTGTTAACATTTGGGATATAGTGACAATATAAATCCAAATTTACAATACGACCAATTTTTTTTAAACCTACACCCATTTCTAATGAAATAATAGTGCATCTCTTATTTTTATTTACTTTGTGTGCCATTTTTTTTAATGTGTAAAGCAACAATCAGACTTAAAAACCTCCCACGTGTAACATTTAGTAATCAGATACTACAAAGTGTCACTTCAGTGGCAGGTGCTGAAAGGAGCCCTATCTACAAACTGACCTGTGTGCTGTTTACTTTATATTACAGTGTGCAGAATGACCTGCTGCATCATAATCCCTCCCAGCTGGGATCCAGTTTACAAGGTGAACACAGACACTTCATTTCTTATTGGCCCTGAGACCGCTCCATACTCCATATCAACCCATGCAGAACAGTTCCACTTGGCATCCTTCAAAGAATCCAGTGCCAACAAACAAGCCCTTGCGCCTTTAGCTGTGGTATTTATCATAATTGGGATTCATATCCAATTTTGTACCAGTTGTTTCATCTTTGTCAGTTTTGTCCCTGGGTTAATTTTGCTTTACATTAATTCCTATCCTCCTAGGGTGATTTCATGCAACCTGTGTCTGATCGCTCTCAGCTTGATTGATGAGGCGCTGTGGCCTCTTGCTTCTCTGATCTTACAGTGCAACCACGCAGGTGGTACTGCAAGATGTGATGACATGTAAAACTGTGACCACTGGTCTCACCATCATCAGAAATTTAAAGTGTGCCCACGGCCCACGTTGAAGTGTGCTTAACATGGTCAACAGGGGTAGCTTGCAGAGGCTTTCAGAAGGTTAATCAGTGGGTAATGCATTCTTCCTCATGCTTTGTGATGACTTTTCTTACAGAAGCATAACAAACATAAAGGTAATGAAGGGAACCGTTTCCATGGTGGCTAGCAAAGCTGTCAATTGTGAGCCCTAAGACACATATTGCAGTTAATTGAAATGTGTGAGGTGGGAATATAAAAAGGTTCATATCAAATATTTATGCTGCAAATTAGCCTCTTTTCAAATGTGAATGAGAACATTGCATAAAATATGCATGAGAGGAAAGGTCATTAGGAAGTAACTTACATCATTTTTAGAGCAATGGAAAATTGTAGAGGAAAAGACAGAGCAAAAAAAAATGATATTAGGATTGAACATAAGGAGATCGATTCTAAATAAAATGTGGTATATGCATTTATGTACACTGGGTTTGACAGAGAATTGTAAACATGTAAATTGCAGATTACATTCTGCTGTTATCTAATGTTCAAACTAAATATTAAGTGGTGAGATTTCATTTACACGCTCCCTTGTGTTGATTTCCTGATAATGCAGAATACCAAAGGGTCCTGACTAATACCAGAAATGAGCAGTTCTGACAAAACTGCCCCTTAAATTACTGACATCTGTGTAAGGGAAAGCAAGAAAAGGTTATTTCAGAAAATGTAATCATCATAAAGCCAATGAGCCGCTCAGACCACACAGCTCACTGGTTGGGGGAGCCAGGATGAAATGCATTGCAGCCGTTTAGAGCAGGTGTTTGTAAATGCTCACACAACTAAAGCACTTTAAGTAATGCAGAGGCTGCAGCGGCTGCTGTGTACAGAGAGAACAACTGCAAGTGTGCTTATTACAGCCCATGCTCAAATATCTACAGTTTCATTTTAGATCTGCCAGTTGAAACAAATTGGATAAAACAAGGGTGAATCGTGTTTTCATTAGCCCATGACAAGAGGATGATAAATCCTGCTTTTAAAGGGAAAAGACTAAGACTCTATAGTCACCTCAGTGGCTGTGAGGCTGTTGTTGTGTGGCAGGGTCAGTGAAATCGTTCAATCTTTAATATCTCTTGCTTCCCTCCATCCTCCCATATTGCTGGCTTTATTTCCACTTTCCATAGTAAGATAAAACCACCCTGGCATATGCAGTGGAAGAGGTGTGTCTTGGAAACTAGTACATTTTCCAAGTACATTTAAAAGGAAGGAGGTCCAGGTGTGCAGAATGCTAAAACCTTCATGCTGAAATTCTGGTTATAATCTTGACTGACAGGAGTTTGAGTTTAAGTAAATTATGTTATAGTGACATTTTCCACCATAACTGACTGGTAATGCTTCGACAATTTCATATTTATGTCAGGACAGTTTGGCTTTGTAGCTTCTTTTGTTTTAGAGTTACCTTTATGTGATCGTATCTTCATTTGTGTATCCAGGCTGGATGGATGCCAGCTTGGAATTTGTTATCCATTCCTATTAACTAACTCATTCATGTTTAGAAGTGCCAGCATACTGGTACCGAAGGCACAGGAGGCAGATGAGAATGTGGCATTTTTGTATTGGGTCATAGAAACAGTACAATACAGAACCGATAATGGAGCTATAAGTTAAAGATTTAGACATTCTGTGAAATAATGTTCATTCCATTTCTTGTTGCATTAGATGAGAAGATTGATAAGACTAATGCCTGGACATACAATGCATTACATGATAAAACATGGACTGGACTATTCCCAGTTTGCCAGGCAACCAGTGCTCTCAAAATGTCAAGCTATTTCTGTAAGGGATTAGCCTAGTTATTACAATTTATTCTGGGGGGGGGGGGGGGGGGGGGGCACAAATGTCTGAACAAAATGTCACAGCAATACCTCTCTGTTTTTAAATATTTCACTAAAAAACAAATATCAACCTCATGATGGTGCTAGAGACAACTCACGGGTTGAGCAGAGTTAGTTTAATCTACTGTTTAACTTTAAGGTTTGATGAATATGTGCACCAAATGTCATTTCATCTATTTGAAGACTGCTGAGATATTTCAATCCATCACAGCTACAGCAATTCTGCTAGCATAGCACAGATATCACTACAGAGGGTTTTCAAACTTGGAGGATAAGCTCTACACACTCAGGTGTTCCTGGGGATGTGGCAACCAAGACAGTGATTACTCAGCTTATGGTAAGGTCACCACCCTGCAGACAGTAATCCCAAGAGGTCTGAGGCACTCTGAGACCAGTTAAAAGTCCTTTATTAAAGCATGAGGGACCAGTGTCTTTCAACTGCCCTGACAGAGTCTCCTGAGCCCAAAAGCAGGGTTCCGCATGCTTAATAAAGGACTTTCTAAGTGCCACAGATCTCTCGGGACTGCCGTCAACAGAGTCAGGGGCTAAATGTGAACATAGCAATCTCTGGGGTTATCTCTACAATCCTGGTTTTAGTTGCCCTCTTGTGGTGAACCTAGCAGATCTACTAATACTCTCAAAGGATTTAAGATTGTAGTTAGTCTCATATTTATATCATAAGCCTGTAGGATTGCTGAAAATAAATGGAGGACCTTTAAAGGCCAAACCTGTTCTCTTTATGAGTCAACTGTGGCCTCACCTCATTGACAAGTGGTCCTCAGGAGTTATGACCGACAACATTAGGTTACAGTTCTCAAAGTCATATTTCTGTAAAGCCTTAGTAGAAAACATCAAATGCCCCAGTGGATGTTACACTGGAGGAGATATATTCAACACTTTATTTGACCTTAACAGCAGTTCTTCTAACCTTTTGTTTAAGGGTATATGCATTCATCTTAGTCATGTTTGGACTATTATAAAAAAACAATGACATTTTTGCAAGTGGAAGTTGTACTAAGTTTGGTAAAAGTATATGCCTTGTTGAAATAACACTCATGCAGTTACAATAGAGTTTATTAAGAGTAATGACTGTGGTGAGTAATGATTAATGATCAGTACTAAATGTCACATTGTCCAGTCCCTAATTCCCTGATGGCCTTGTTCTTAGGCTGCACTGTCGTGCAGCAGCACAGGAGATATTCATCACAGAAAAGGGTGTTCTACACTGAGCAGCCCCAACAAACCACAATGCACTGCAGCCACATGCCATGTTGTGGCGCAGACCGAGGTATTTCAGAAAAACTAACAAGTTCCACATAAATAGATTAAGATAAATTGAGGGAAACTGGATTTAGTAAAAACAGCTCATTATAACGCTGCTGCAATGCATTGAGCTTTGCAACCCGAGGGTGTTTTCACAGTGCAACTACAGCAGCAAGAATGAGAAGGAAGGAAATAAAAGATACATTTCCATGACTTCTGATGTCAGTCAGAGGCTGCTGAGCTCAACAGAAATTCTGCATTTATGTCATAATTGTAATTACGAGTATTGGAATGGGAAAACACTCACACATCAGGCTCTGATTTATTGATCCAAGCCAGAAATGTCCTCTGACTCCCACTTGATGAAATGCTTGTTGACAGAGTGGTTTAATCTAATATTAACACCAAAACAATGAATTCAGCTAATTTTATATGAGTAACATGCTGCAACATAAATGTATTTATCTGGTGGGGCCACCAATGTATGAATAGTCAGAATAAGGCCTGTTCTTTTGATTCTACAAACAATGTGTGAATCCAGCTGGACATACACAGACTTCGGCAGCTGCCTTACACCTCTGTGCAGTGCAGTGGTAAGTAGTTTAACATGTTTTACCCCCTAAAACTGGGGGACTGTGTACGGAAAAGGAGTACAACTCCTCTGTTTATCTGGTTACCTTTGAAGACAGATACAGCTTTAGTTAAATTTAATTACATAAACATTATGATTTTTCAAGAGAAAAGTGGCTGTTACCACATAAAGCATTTTACACCTACGGCCCCACAATCCTTCACCAACAAGGCTGAACAACCTGCATGGAGCCTGGGAGGCAAAACCCAGGGCAAAATGTGCTGCTCATTATTTTCTGCTCTGAACTCACTGTAATAACAGAAGGCAACTCATTTGAAAATCAGCTGTAGTTAAGGCCAGAGGTGAAAACATGCATCATTTGTTACCACCCGCAATGCTCAAACATAAAACAGTCTCACACAGTCCAGGACTGAGCTTGTAATACTAGACTTTCTTGTCCCCCTTTTCTACTGCTATTTGTTAACAGCTCAAACTTGAGTTAGTGAGAGTTTCTGACATATCAGATTCACGAAAAGAGGCTGTGGCTGTAGTAGTGCTGACCCAGTAAATACCAGATGTTCATTTTTGCCAGCACTACTGAGGACTTCCTTCCATTCATCCCTCTATATAAAAACAGAAAACTGAAAATCTGTCTTTGACAGAAACAGGAACACTTTAACAAACCCATACAGGCTCAGCGTGCACATCGTCTCCCGTTATGCGCTCATATCTTTCCCACCAAGTGGCTGTGCATCAGTCAGTGACTTTCTGACAGCTCAAATGAGGCATGGTCTTTATATCAGGATAAGGAAAAAATCAAAACAGCAAAGAAGTCTCTAACTCTAATCAGCAGTTGCTTCCATGGCAAGGGACAACGAGAAGAAAGGCTCCCCAGTGTGTCTCGAAGCTTATCAAAGCACTCACATATACAAAAAAGATTTTGTTTCAAACGCCCACACTCATTCACTCTGCTCGCCAGCACTCACACACAAACACAGGTTCCCAAACCTCCTGGGCACCAGAAACCCTGTGACAACAGCAAACACTCCACACCCACATCAATATTACGGTCCCATCTGAGCCAACCAGCAAGAAATTCTTTTTTTTAACCTACGATTAACAAAAATTTGTCATTTTGAACATCACACACTCTTTCACTCTTTATGTTAATCTGCACTAGTTTTTGTGACAGATGACGAAATAAACTTGAAAACAATCAAACCTGATGACAAAAAGCTTAAGATAATCTCTAATGCAGGTCAGGAAACACTTAACAGGGTCTGAACCAGCAGGTGACAGGCGTGTTTCCCTCAGAGATACAGTTTGACACGTTTAAGACTGAAAAAAAACGACAATATAGATTTTTCTGTAAAAGGAACCAAAATCATAAAATGTTTTGCTACAAGGAAAATCTAACCACTACAAGGTCCAAATCCATGAGTTTATTGTGCACAGTAAAGAGTTTAACAATGTCTACTATAAAGCTATAAAAGTGCTAAACTAATAGTTATTTCATTATGTTGCTTTTAGGTGATCTGCCCTGCACTGGCATTAACTGTATGTGAGACTAGACAAGTGTAAGTGAGGCCTTTGTATCAGTAGTAATCCTGTTTACATTTTGGCAAATCTGCACCATGAAGCTGCTGCATTTGCTGCACTTCCTGTCTTGAACCCACAATCCATGCAAACATTTGTCAGAGACACTTTCATTAAAGAACTGACAAATTACAGCAAATGATTATACAGGTATTTCCCGCAGAGTGGAAAAAAATCAAAGTGGGAGATCAGTGCCAATATCCAGCCCTATTATAAACCCAGCATTATTGATTATTCTGAGGAACATATGGCAAGAACGTAACAGCTTTAATCAAAGAAGCAAACCAAGCTGGAGTGAAGCAGTGAACTGCTAAAACAGCATGCAGAAGCTAAAAAACACAGTAGTGTCCAGTCTCCACTAATCACTGTTTGCTTATGAGCAACAAGGCAGGCAGGGGCCAAACGCCACAGGCAATGCGCTCAACTCAGGGTGTGATAATGATCCTTGCAAATAAATGCGCATATACGACAAATGATCCTACAAATGCGTAAAGGAGCAGCCAACAGCGGCACATTACCTGCAGGCTCCGCATGTTTATAAACCCCACAGTGACACAGCAACAACACAGCAGCGAGGAACCGCCAACAACACAGCAGCCAGAAAACAACCCGCACTGAGCCAAACCAGGGGATGGAAGAAGACGCAGCGGGCACTTAGCTTTGTGAAATCCGGTGGGTAGGCCTCTGACAGGGTGGACGCGTTTCCTCAGCAAACACAGGACAACTGGGCCTCTGTCCGGCTGGCATCACGCACCGAAGACTGACAACCACAGTCATTTACTCCTTTAACAAGCTGCCCGGGCGTCGAAGCACTGAGCCGTCTGGACAACTTCACAAACAAACACAGCAAACAAGAGGACCAGTCAGGTTGTAATGTCCGCGGCCTACACCTGGATGAATTTGATTGGTTCCTACTAGCAGCAGTTCTGAGTGAGCCAATGGTTCCTACTAGCAGCAGTTCTGAGTGAGCCAATCATTGTAAAGCAAACAGGTGAAGCCAAACAGCCAATAGATCCATCCATCCATGGGCTGCAGTGTGAAGTGTGTGCACAGGAAGCCACAGCCTTTATCAGGGAGCTGACAGATGACAGATGGACTTTTTTATGCTTCAGACCTTTGAAATGCTTTCACTCATCAGTGATGGAACACAAACAGCAGAATAATGACATTTGCGTTTGAGATATTCCTTCAAATACAGTAAAAAAAAGACCCCATATTCTAAAGCACAGCAGCAGAAAGTCACTGCTCCTGATTGATATACATTTTACACAAGTGGCCGCTGAGGCAGAACAGTCAAGGATCATCATCACCAGTCCAGTGCTGTGGACATCTCTGTAATGTGTCTTCAACTTATCCTCATTTTGCTGAAAGCAATGTCCCTGCTGAGGTTAGTGACCATGAAAGGACCCTTGAGTCCGACCCTGACCTGTTGGAGCTACAGCTGAACGATTACTCATCCTTGAGGCGTGTGGTATGAATTCTAATCAGGCAGAGCTGAGGCGCTGCCACTTAATGAAAACAGCCGCTCAGGTACACTGTCATCTGGACCTCCACCGAAAAGGCCCTATCACAGCTATGTTTCCAGGAATCCAGAACCCAGGACCTGCATTTCAACATAAGAACCAGGGTCTAAATTTAGTATTTTCCAGTGATCCAGGAACTCTCAGGGAGGGGTCTGTGCTGACTGACTGATTACCAGTACTAGCAATAAAACAAGGAAGGGGAACACTTATTGATGTTTCAACAGTCTTAGGCTGCTTTATTTCAGTACTTCACTTTATATTCATACTTTTCAAAAGTAAACATTCTTTTTTTCCTCTACATGTTTTTTATAGCTATAGTTACACTGCAGATTTTCATTCATAAAACCAGCTCGAGGATGAACACATCAATGATTAATACAATTATTATTGATCCAATAATATAGCATAATATTACAGCTGGCTGAATCTATCCCGGGTTATTTGTCTGGTCTTTATGGTTCCACAGAAACATTAAAGTGCACAAATATATTTAAGTATAGGAGTCTTCTTAGGTCCTGTCTTGGTTCCTAAGTGTACTTCCTGAACTGCTTGTTAGTATCTGAGACAGTTTGGTCATAAAGTACCAATGCATAGTGAGACAGCTGAGTCCATCTGCAAAATGTTAGCTTGTTAAATAACTACAGCCTGGTATTCAGCTTAACAGGCAGCCAGACTGCTGCAGAACAAACAGCCAAGACAGGCTGGCAGCTAAATCGTCAAACAGTGTCATCTCAGGTAAGTAGTCCATTAAAAAACAAGCCTGCATCCCTTTCTGTCATTTTCACAGTGAATTGAAAAGTGTGCATGTGTTCCACCATAGAGCTGCCAGGGAAAGAGAAAAGGCCCAGGAAGTGATAAAGCACTGGCATGGATACAGCAGCTTGAGACTGTAGCACAAAAAAGCGGAGAGTGGGGAGGGTCAAACTCTTTCAACTCATACTCGCCAGTACTCAAAACCACATTGTAGTGAGCTACAGCAGTTATGAATAGGGGATTTGTTATGATTGTGTGGCTGCTCACAGGTGTTATTCTCTGTCATTTCTAAAACCTGAGACAGATTTAAATAATAAAAATTTTAAAAAAACTGTCTGGCTTTTAAGCATCTCACCCTTTTGTCAGTTCTGCAGAGCCATGAGTCTAAGCAGATTTTCACAAGCTCTCAGAATCATTTGGTGCAGGATGTGGACAAAGCTTAGAAGCTGAGTGGAACCAAATTTGTTCAATAAATGTTCGGGGAATAAAATGACACACTCACTGTCTAAAAAGTCCTTTTAATGAAGCCTTTGTGATTTAAAAGTGGATTTTCTGATACTAGCCATCAATCATATTTTGTGCTTTTAGTAGAAGTGTGGGTAGAACGTTGGAGCAGTGCATTGCACCTTTGCAGTCCAAAGACATGCAGTTTAGTGTTAGGTTAATCGCTCACTGTTCATATCCTGTAGGTGTGCATGTGAGTGTTACTATGGGACATGATTATGACTTGGCCAGGGGATTTGTGGAGAATGAAAACTCACTAACAACACATTTATCCACTGCACAGAAAATTGCCATGCATACAGCATGGTATTTTCAAAGAGTGTTATTTGTACACACTGGTGTGAGATCAGGCTTCATCCAGAAATCTGAAATTCACATTTGCTCTGTTAAACTTTAGCCAAAAGACACTGCATCATTACTGTTAATATTGGCATTCAAAATCTGCTTAATTGGCACTTTAGGGCAAAGACTTAACAATAAATAAACCTCAACATTGATCTTTCCTCATTAACAAACAACAACAGGCACCATAAGCTAATTCCCCTTGATGTATTTCACTTTGGCATGTGTGGTCAGGTCATGAAAAACTGAATTGATGAGGTCCTGAAGGACAGGAGGAGTTTTGGGTTTCTCTTTCAGAACAGGGTCTGCCAACTTTGAAGTGAGACTTTTAACAGAACGCCCTGAGGCCTGTAGTTATTCATTAAAGGTAAGGGACATCTATTTTTAATGTTAGCAGAACTCTGTCAACAAAGAATTCTTTTGATGTACATTAAAGAACCCGGGTCTTGATTCCCAAAATATAAATGGGGAGAGAAAGACTGCCTTTGGTATATTACATCATTACACACAAAAAAGCAGCAATACAGTCAGTTTCAGAAATTCATCTGTAGCCAGTCTTTACCTTACTTCAGAAAGTGATTAGGGTGCAGCCATAGAGTAGCCTCATTTCAACAGGTGAGAATAAAGTAACTCGCCATCATACTTGTGAAGAACAGTTCTGTAAGCACTTTCTTTTATCCATGATCTAAGAACATACAAATATAGACAGAACATGAAAATATATGATGGTGCAACATTTTCCATGTGCTTCCACAGCTTACCATGTGACCGTCACAACAACCCCATAAGGAGTTGACTTTTTCCTGAATGAAATTATCAAGTCTGGGATAATAAATAGTGTTCGTCAACAGTGTTGACAAACGTGCATTGGAGCAAGTGTCCCAAATTTGTCCCAAATTGCTCATTTCAAACTGATGAGCACGTCCAGATCATGAGAAGCTCCATTTGCTACAGTATAATGTTGCAGAAGGCTTCCTGTTCTGCTCTATTCAAAGGCAACTTTCTTTAAAAAAAAAAGAAGTCATCCAATAACGAAATAATTTGTGGAGCTTGAAATTCTACTACCAGAATTAAGTGTAACAAACATAATAAATTTAGCATTATCTGTATTAAAGGACCAAAAAACAACTACATGACACCCTGTCATCGCTGTATTTTCACAATAAAATTGGCTAACGTGACAAGTTCTCTATAACTGCTCGTATTTGCCGCCTGAGAACAAATCTGAACTATCTCTTCTTTCATGAGACACATTTTCTTCTATTTATACGTCCTTACAAACATACATGTTTTTGGACTGTGGGAGGAAACCAGAGTACCTGGAGAAAACCCACTCAAGCACAGGGAGAACATGCAAACTCCACACAGAAAGGCCCCTGATGGGTTTCAAACCAGGAACCTTCTTGCTGTGAGGCAACAGTGCAGACCGCTAAGCCACTGTGCTGCTCTTCAGATCATGTTATCATGAATATTTTAGATTTTTGGCAACTGTATCTTTGTTATTGCATGGCATTTCCTGGTTTTCTTTTTCATCTTTGTTGGATTCATCATTTCTCTCTGTGTTTTATGAACATTTCCAACACTTTTCAGTTTCGACTATTCTACCTCAGATATTTTGCTGAAATGTGCCTTGTGAATAGCCCAGCCAAACGGCTCTGTGATGGACAAAGAAAAGAAGTGCAGCACAGGGCAAGAGCAAGGATATTCTTTTGTAGCTGCCTTTATTACAGAGAAGATGAGCCTAAGCCCAGCAGACAGTGTGAAAGCGGCAAGGTTACACAGAGGTTCCCTCTGAAAACGTTTACTCAGATGCAATTTTAACAGGCCTTTCTGTAACTAATCCATGAAATAAGCAAAATCCAGACTATCTCCTAACAGAAGGGATGGGAAGGCTTGAGCTGATGTCTGTGTGAATGACCCTGTGGTGGAAGAAAGAGAGAGAAAGCTGATTTTCATGCTTTTGAAGCATTTACTTGATGCTCTCCAGGGTGTTGCAAGTTGCACCAGTAAACATGTGGATTTATGTGTCACTAGCACTATTGTCTTCCTCCTGCAGACAATACAGGGAGCCTTTACAAACGTTCACAATCACACAGCACCTCAAACCTGTTCCAGTCCACCGCTGAGCCAGTCTAGAACTGGTCTCATTCCAACATGGTAAACATTACCCCTATGGAACATCTGGACATCACTTGACTCTTGACAGTTTTAGCATTTTTCAGCGTAATGTTTTGGTATTATAGTTGGCAACAGTTTCACTATCACCACTCTATAGCAATCACAGTTAGCAACATGCTGGTGGAGCATTTGACAGCTAAAGGGCATATAATGTCTTTCAAATATGGAAGGGAGCAAAAAAGAGCTTCAGTAAGAGGCAGGTGGATAGAAACATGACTCCAGTGATGTTAAGTCTGCTGCATATGAAGGCAACAGGTTTTTGACATATTTCACTTACATGACAATACATCAGTGTTTTGCTTACAACTTGTTTTCTCCAAGTGGTTAAAACCACTTTATTCATGTTTAAGATAAAATAATACTGAAGAACATTGAGCTGATGCAAAGAGATTCTTTTAGTATTAAAAAGGTCACTGCTCATTGGCTTGGCCTATTGAACAGTAACAATATGCCCCACTGTGTTTAGTAAACCATTCACTGAACCAACCTGGCAACAGACAGGGGCCCTTCGGACGTTAGCAGTTCTTCAGATGTTCCTTGTGTCGCAGGCGTTGAAGGGGCAGTAGTGTGCTGATGAAGAGACTGCAAGAAAGCAGTTATTTCCTCAATATTATTGACCCGACCAGTGAGTTTTTGAAATTTTTTAAATTCAACTTCACACAGTGATTCATACAGTTGTGCCCCTGCAGGCCAGTCTGTGTCAGATCAAGGTCTCACTTTTAAGGGCACAGCAGCGTGAATCACATCTGAAAGAGCTTTTTTGACTGGGAGTGTAAGGAATTGAGGAGGTAGGACGAGAAGACAGAATCTCAATATCAAAGGAATAATTATTTGTAGAAAAGTGGGAGAATAAATTCAGTGGTGGGATGAAGCGATTGAAGGTTCATAGAGAGAAGGATGGATGGATGGATGGATGGATGGATGGATGGATGGATGGATGGATGGATGGATGGATGGATGGATAGAAGGACATAACGTGCTGGTTGAGGATGTTTTACCAGTTTTCTTTTTTTTTACATTCATCACAGGTGCAAATGAAAAGCAGGAAGGTGGCATTGATTTTGTTTGCAATCATTGCCCAGTGAGGTATTAAACTCTCCTTATTATAGGATTTCTCTGAGTGTCATCAACAATGGCAGATTTTTTTCCTTTTGGTTTTCTTTTTAAAAAAAATTTAATTCCCTCTTTTATTGATCCCCTTTTTCTTTCTGATAAACACACTAATATACATTGTTGTTACTTTCACTATTAGAAATGACAGAATTTAATTAAACATTAAAAAGATCCCTCACTATACTTTTAATGTTTTGTGAGACAAAGAGAGCACAGCGAACAAAGAGGACATAACAAAAAGACCTTGAAACAGATTGGTGGAGCGTGGACAGCACCAGGACAGTCCAGCGTGTAAAGGATGATGGACAGGCAATGTAGCTGACATGAGGGCCCTGGACATTGTCTGGGTCTGAGTGGGGGGCGTACAACAATGTTAAGAGCAGCTTTCACTCAATGGTGCAGGATCTCACCTTGGACTGTCTGCTCTGCTCTGTTTGTGGCTCACTGCCTGTGTCCAGGGTTGCACGTTTACACGCCTGCCCTGTTCTCTTGGGGAGCCATGCGAGGCAGTCGCTGCACAAGGTGCTGAACCTACACTGATGCATTGTGGGTCCTGTGTCCTGATGGTGAGCTTTGTCACTGCTCTCACTTCAAACAAAATCAATCACTTTTTTTTGGTCAGTGCTTTCAGGTTTTCTGCTTAAACATCTTCTTTTTCGCCTCATTCTCTTTGTTCTTATATGTATCTTCTTTTAACTGTTCTAGTGCAGCTTATTGTGCAAAGTTAATCTGAATGTAAATTTTTACCATGTATTAAAAATTGTAACGATAACCAATAAGATATCTTAGATAACTACAGCATAACATGTAAATTTTGATCTAATTTAAGAACTAAAGAAATCCAAGGTCAGTCATATTCTACTTGTTACTGTGAAGGTTATGTTAATGTTATGACCTATTTGAAACTGTCCTTCCATGTTTTTAAAATCAGTCACGATTTGAAAATTGTCTAGTGTTTAGCCAGCTTAAAGAAAGAAAATAAATATAAGCCATATTTCACTGACCTTTTCGTTTAATCACTGGGGCGTGTTTTTATATTTAACTCAGACTGGAAAATGTCAGATTCATTTAACGTAGCATTAATTCAGGAAGTGATTTTGCTTAAACTTGGAACTGCAGTTTAGTTTTTCATCCAATGTCTTACATGCCTTGACAAATAGTTGAATTTGAAGGAAAAGGGCATAAAAGTTTAAGCTTAACCAGAACTAATCTTCATCTAAGTTGTGACCTTGACTCAAGCAATTGTACTTGCTTCTTGTCTTTTAGCATTTAGACATTTTCAGCTCATAACTTTCTCTTTACCACAAACTACAGAACATCATAATCAAGTAAGAGATTCTTATAATGAAACTATTCAAAGCCAGAGACTCTTGACAATGCAAACTGCCATCAGAATATTCATCCAGTATTTTGAGAAAAACTACAAATATTTGACAGGGAACCTCGGTGGAGGTTAAAGCCCATAGTCTCTGTGGTAGACCTCATTTTGAGTGGCATCTGCTGGCTTTCCAGACAGAGCTCAGTGGTATTCTGTATGCAGTAATTTCAGGAAATAAATCCAGCTCCTTTATCTCACACAAGGGGGTTGTGAAGTTCAAGAGGTCCTGATAATTTCTCCCTGCTTTGCAGAGAATTGTAGACCATCAGCACTTGCAGCACCGCAGAGACACAAGAGCACAAGGATGTCGTGAAGGAAACAGGCATGGATGCATCTCTGGAGAAGAGCACACAGCTGTTAATTACTAATGAAGGACATGGGGATTTCAGACTCAAGGTCGATGAAATGAGAGAAAGAAACACAAACAGGGCTAAAAAAACCCAGTGGATATATTAGCATGCAATTAAACCAGACATAATGAACCTAATATTATTGATTTAATTAAAATACAGTTAAATTACATTCAGCCTATGAACAGCAGGGACAATGTTTAAGTAAATAACTTTGCTACTGTTGCTCATACAGCTGTAATGAATCTGAACCATTTAATTGATTAAATGCAAAGAAAAGATTACAACTAAATAGAGATTATGACTAAATACATTAGTGCAAGAAGATTTCAGTTTCATCATGTTCCGTGGCACAAACCATTTAGTAGAGCCTTTATTGAGCATATAAACATCATGTGCTGACATTATTTATTGTGCACCAAACAGCATATGTAGAATATGTAAATCCTGTGCAGTGGAGGATGAGGTATCTATGCAAAAAAGTAGGGCAGAGCCAGTTTTAGGTTAATTGCATGGTCTAAATTAGTAGTAACAGAAAGAGGAAAACATTTATTATGTGAAAGGAGGTAAAGTGAAGTAGTCTGTAGCAGGAAGTTAGATGAAATTGATTCACAGTTAATGATTTTTCGCTCTGCCTAATGAGCTTTGTTTAACCCTTTAACACCCTCAGTAAGAAAACAGCAATGGAAAAAATGATTTGCTGTTTTTATGTCCATGGAGACAGCAAATCATTTTTTTTCCATTGCTGATGGCAAACCGTCCGGCACCTAAGGAGGGGGAAGCAGTGCTCTGCCAACACTGTTTACAGTGGAAGTGGGGAGCTGCTGACCTCGACTGGGGATATTGTCAGACGGTGGAAGGAATACTTTGAGGATCTCCTTAACCCCGCCAACACGTCTTCCATAAAGGAGGCAGGGGCTGGGGATTCGGAAGCTTATCCATACATCACTCAAGCCGAGGTCACTGAGGTAGTTCGGCAGGTCCTCCATGGCAAAGCACCGGGGGTGGATGAGATCCGCCCCGGGTACCTCAAGTCTCTGGATGTTGTTGGGCTGTCATGGCTGACATGCCTGTGCAACATTGCGTAGCGTTCGGGGACAGTACCTCTGGATCTTTTTAAGAAAGGAGACCGGAGGGTGTGTTCCACTCCTCAGCCTCCCTGGGAAGGTCTATGCCAGGGTGCTGGAGAGGAGGATCCGGCCGGTGGTCGAACCTCAGATCCAGGAGGAACAATGTGGTTTCCATCCCGGTCGTGGAACACTGGACCAGCTCTATACCCTCTCGAGGGTGCTCGAGGGCTCATGGGAATTTGCCCAACCAGTTCATATGTGCTTTGTGGACTTGGAGAAGGCATTCAACCGGGTCCCTCGCGACATCCTGTGGGAGGTGCTCCAGGAGTAGGGGTCCAGGGCCCTTTGCTGAGGGCTATCCGGTCTCTGTACAAATGGAGCAGGAGCTTGGTTTGCATTGCCGGCAGTAAGTCAGACCTGTTCCCAGTGCACGTTGGACTCTGGCAGGGCTGCCCTTTGTCACCGGTTCTGTTCATTATTTTTATGGACAGAATTTCTCGGCGCAGCCAGGGGCTGGAGGGAGTCCAGTTCGGGGACCACAGGATTTCACCTCCGCTTTTTGCAGATGATGTTGTCCTGTTGGTTCCATTGAGCCACGACCTCCAGCGTGCGTTGGGGCAGTTTGCAACCGAGTGTGAAGCAGCTGGGATGAGAATCAGCACCTTCAAGTCCGAGGCCATGGTACTCAACCAGAAAAAGGTGGCTTGCCATCTCCAGGCCAGGGGAGAGAGGTGGAGGAGTTTAAATATCTTGGGGTCCCAAGTCCGGGTAAATGCAGAGGGTTATGTCAGGAAGGGCATCTGATGTAAAATTTAAGCCAAATCAAACATGCAAATCACAAATATGACTTCCATACCAGATCGGACGCGGCCCAGGCTAACAACGACCGCCATTGGTGCTGTTGACTTACAGGGTGTCAGTGGAAATTAGACTACTGTTGGTCGAAGGAGAGGAGGAAGGTGTGTTCATAGGCAAAGATAGAAGAGGAAGGGCAGGAGTGTAGGACTTAGAGTAGGGACTTTGAATGTAGGGACTTTGTCAGGGAAGCTAGAGAGTTGGCTGATATGATGGAGAGAAGAAAGGTGGATATCTTGTGTGTTCAGGAGACCAGGTGGAAAGGTAGCAAGGCCTATAGATTAGGAGCAGGGTTCAAGCTGTTTTATCATGGTGTGGATGGAAAGAGGAATGGAGTAGGGGTTATCCTGAAGGAGGATTTTGCTAGGAATGTTCTGGAGGTAAAGACAGTGTCAGATAGGGTGATGAGTCTGAAGCTGGAAGTTGAAGGTGTGATGTTGAATGTTGTCAGTGGTTATGCCCCACAGGTAGGATGTGAGTTAGAAGAGAAGGAGAAATTCTGGAGGGAGATGGATGAGGTGATTCAGGGTATCCCTTGTGGTGAGAGAGTGGTGATTGGGGCAGACTTCAACAGACATGTTGGTGTGTATGAGGATTTGTATGATAGGTTGGACAGTAAGGAGGGAGAGGTGGATTTGTACAGGTTGGCGAGGCAGAGAGACAGAGATGGGAAGGATGTGCAGCAGGTTAGGGTGATCAAGGACAGGGATGGAAATGTGTTGACAGGTGCCACAAGTGTGATGGAAAGATGGAAGGAATACTTTGAAGAGTTTGATGAATGAGGAAAATGTCAGAGAGCACAGAGAATAAGAGGTGACTGTTGTGGAGCAGGAAGTAGCAAAGATCAGTAAGGATGAAGTGAGGAAGGCGTTGAAGAGGATGAAGAGTGGAAAGGCAATTGGTCCTGACGACATACCTGTGGAGGTATGGAAGTGTTTAGGAGAGGTGGCAGTAGAGTTTTTGACTGGGCTACTTAACAAGATCTTGGAGAATGAGAGGATGCCTGAGGAATGGAGGAGAAGTGTACTGGTGCCCATCTTTAAGAACAAGGGAGACGTGCAGAGCTGTGGAAACTACAGAGGAATAAAGCTGATGTTCTTGTCTGGTTTAGAGACAGTGGCACTGAGACAAAGAGGAGGCAGAGCTGGAGGTAGCAGAGCTGAAGATGTTGAGGTTCTCTCTGGGAGTGACGAGGATGGATAGGATCAGGAATGAGGACATCAGAGGGACAGCTCATGTTAGATGTTTTGGAGAAAAAGCCAGGGAAGCCAGACTGAGATGGTTTGGACATGTTCAGAGGAGGGACAGTGAATACATTGGTAAAAGGATGCTGAGGTTAGAGCTGCCAGGAAGGAGGCCTAGAGGAAGACCAAAGAGGAGGTTCTTGGATGTAGTGAAGGAGGACATGAGGATAGTTGGTGTGGGTGAGGAGGACACAGAAGATAGGGTTAAATGGAGGCAGATGATTCGCTGTGGTGACCCCTGAAGGGAGCAGCTGAAAGGAAAAGAAAGAAGATCTTTGTTCAGCCTTGTTTTTGTTTTCTAGTTTCCCCACTTAAGTACAAGTTACTTCTAAGATCAAAATTTTACATATAACATATTTTATCAATTTATAAAATGATGTTGTAAATAAAGTTATACAACTGCATGTACAATTGTTAACCTCAGCTTCATTTAACCAGTTACAACCTAAAACGCTGCAGACGGTGATTCATTCAGAAAAAGTCCAATGATATAATATCACGCTGACAGAGGTAATTCTGTTTTTTTGCTCTTGATATGTTTAATTACTTTAAGCATATTTTGCTGATAATAGTGCTGCATGTTTACCAATGGTGAAAGCAGACATACAACAGTACAACAATATTTGGAAGAGAAATCATTCCCCTGGCCAGTATTTGAAAACATAGAAAATTAAGTACTTTAAAATAGGTCGCCCATGTTCCAGTGAAATAATTAGAGATTTTTACAGGAATATGGAGACAGACTGTGACTGTGAGATGATTTTAAATTGGTAGCAGAAAGACAGAGATTTATCCTCAAAAATATTATCACTAAATATCTTTCATGTTTTCAGCAGGTTAAACGAAATGTTTGGGTCACACATGGTGAATACAGAATAAACAGTCTTGTTTTTGATTCCAAATGGCCACAAAGAGAAAAATGATGATACTACTCTAAGTATTGGATGTATATATGGACGTGGATATATTGTGGACAGCATAAAAATGATGATACTAATGAGCTCATATAGCTGACCTTTTGACTGATGCGCTGTGCGTCCAAATCATCATCAGGAGGGTTGTAAAGTCTTTTATCTTCTTTACTGAACACAGCATATCCTTTACAGCACCTGTCCAGACAGTGGTGCTTGAGGAGATCAGAGAGACTTTATAATAAGTTGAGTATTACTGAGAAAAAGACACCTCTGACACCTGGTTGATCTCTTACTGCCTTGCCTGTGGAGGGCTAATATCTGATCTATGCATATTAATAAACACTTTCACAGAAAGCCTATGCAGAAGTCATGCAGAGCAGAAATTATTAATCAAATGATAATGATTTTTAAGAAGACTGAAGGGGGACTGTAAATGGAAGAACAGTGGGCTATAAAGTCCATTAGCATCCCTGCAGTCTTCACATGACCACTGATCCACTGAGGCGCCTGTAATATTAGTATTCAAAGTGAACATTTTATAGCTTTGCTCGGGGAAAGAGCCTGTAGTTTCAAGGATTTCGTAAAGGACTCAGTCATGTTTCTTCCCACTGAAAGCGGCGACTCCCATTTTGCCTCTGAGTTTCCTGGTGCAGACTTTGCTCTCAAATCACTTCAAATTAATTTCCTACCGCCTTGTTTTCATTAGTTTGCCATGTGCAGCAGGATTTCATACTTTGATTTAAATTCTTTCATATACCCCAAGGGAGGGGAAAAACAGCCTCATTAGAGTGACAGATAAACTGCAAATACTAGGGCAGTTGATAAAGGGCTTGCAGAAAGAAATTTAATTACCTAAAAAAAATGGGAAAAACAAGAGCTGCACTCCCAGGAAAGTGATCACAATGCCCTGACTTCTTAAAAGCAACACAATGCCAACATATTGGCAGGAGAGATACACTGTGGTTGCAAAGCATTAATAAAGCTGCCCAATTAGACTGCCCTCTGACCGTTTCATGTGCCAACATGGTAAAGTTATAAGTCTGTGAAATGAAATGGTGCAAAGTCTAAGTGCTAATGAGTGATGATGAAAAATGCAATCTATGGGCTGTTTGCAGCTTTCTGTTGGGTTGCAGCTATTTCATTATTCTGTGACAGTTGTTCACACGAGGGGTGATCTGTAATCTC
Organism: Mastacembelus armatus; assembly: GCF_900324485.2. Lineage (NCBI taxonomy): Eukaryota > Metazoa > Chordata > Actinopteri > Synbranchiformes > Mastacembelidae > Mastacembelus > Mastacembelus armatus. The sequence goes on along the minus strand of NC_046636.1, from coordinate 3,654,373 downwards.
CCTGTTCAGATGATGTTTCATGTGTTATTTCTGCACTGTTAAAGGAACTTTCTGGCTTTTCCTCCTGCTACATGTTGCCTCATTTCATTTCAATAATGGCTGTCACAGTAATGAGCAACTGACAGGACAGACACGGCACGGTAGAGGTTTGCATCATCCACATACAATACTCTGACCATTAAAGTAAATTCTCTTCCATTTGCTCTTCATTTCAAGTTTCCATTTATGTATAATAGATGAGTCAGAGGCGTCACTGCTCATTCAAGCTGAGTCAGAAAACATTTGGGCCCTTAAGATGGCAGTCCTGTTCATTTCTTCAAGAAAAACATTGCGTTTACATCCTATTTCAAGACATGTATATAATGGTCTATTTAAATCTATCATTTGAGCATGAGATACTCTCCTCTGTCTCTCATGCACACACACAAAGGTGTGTCACCAAGGTAACCTATTTTTTAGCACACGCAAACACGTAATCAGACAGTTTGTTTTACTACCCAAACACAGATTCATCGCAGTTTCCAGACTTAGCTCCTTGTTCAAATTTGACCCATTATACTACACATAACTGTGCACAGCCACTGTTCTCCTACACAAAGACATCTTTATTACTGACATCTGTGGTTTTACCTCTGCATGAAGTAGTAACTAATCTGACGAAACCACAAATGATTTTCTGGCAAAAAACATGTGGAAATGATGCAGTCCTGTCCCTAAACACCAACCATCCTCCAACAGCCAAGGAGCACCAGTATGATTATTAAGTTTGCACAGAATAACTCATATATTTCCTTTTTTACATTAATCATGCCAAACAAATACAAAGAAACTGAAAACTGCACATCATTAATTATGTTACCTTTAGAAAACAATGGTGGTGTAATGTAAAGCAGTTAAATCATAGTGTGATTTTCACTGTGCTACTGCAGCTGATACTGAAGACGCTTTTGATTTCCTCACAGCCTCCACTTTCACAACATCCCTTTTTTCTATTTAGAGATGATGTGGAGATTATGTGAAAGCTGTCAGATGGAATCAGGTTAGTCACCAGCGAGCTTGCCGTTCAGAGCTGTGACAGTGTCGCGGTGACACATACAGTACTGTGCCACAGAAACATATCTCTGGCTGATCGCACTTTTGTTATGATCGCAGCATATAGAAAGTCAAGACAGGCAAATATGTGAGATGGGGGGAGGCATGAAAGTAGGTACTATATGTGATAAAATTTCACACTTCCAGTCTGTAATCAGCAGCAACAAACTGAAATTCAAATGCAAAGGTGGACAATTGCTGTGTACTCATCTATCTATCTATAATAAATATACTTATTTAGTATTTTTGTACTGACATTGGCTCAAATGATGAAGTATTGTGAAAGCAGTTCTTGCTTGTAGAGAAACACATTTCTCAGATGATCGTTTTGTTTTCATGCACATGCTTTTGCTCACTTTCTTTGTCCATCATTTCCAGCATCTGTCAGCTGCTGTTTTCAGTAAAGAAATCGGCTAAAAAAAAGTCAGCTAGTAGCTAGAGCACAGAGCAACTGCTTTTTGTCTGTAAGCAGCTGTTTATGAACATGTTTGTTATATCACTTCATAAGGAGAAAATACAATAGGGTTGTTTTGTTTACAGTCTGTTGTGCTGCTCTCAAACAGCCAAAGATTCTACATTAATTACTGAGGATCTATGTAATTCAATTAATCATTCTGATTAGTCCATTGTATGTATTTATTTTTTAATTATCATTCTGTTTCATCATTTGTTTTGTAGCTTTTGATTCTGATAGTTACATTATGTCCCTTTGAATAAAGTTTATTCTTTTTTAGCTGTTATTTTTGGCAGCAACATATTTTTTGTTGAGTGATCTTGAAAGTTTAGCATGGGACTGATTTATTCCTAGCTGGGGCTTTTGTCTTGTGCGTCTCTACCGCACTAAAAAAACAAACAAAACAAACAACTGAAAAGCAAAAGTGAAAGTAAAATGAAGCGTTCTTTCTACTTTGCTTTACAAGTGAAAATCTGACAAACTAAGTTCTAAAGAGGCCTGACAACGCACGCATGTCTGTCCGGACAAATGAAAGCAAACACATTGGCTGGGAAGGAGCTGCACTTTTAAACACACACTTAATAAATCCGATGCAACATTATCGATAATACATAGGGGATACTTGTACGGTCGGGCTGCCACAGGAGCATAGAGAGCTTCGCAATTAAATTCTTATACCGTGGTGCTGAGTCAACAATCATGACCGGAGCTATCCATCCAGTAATAAGCCCTGGGTGCATAACAAATGAGTCCACATTAAACAGAGAATGCTGTGTTTGACACATGGAGGAGTGGCTCACTGTTTCTCAGGACTAATTGTCTCTCATTAGTATGAAAAGGTTGACATAATGTGATTTATGCAGTGCAGCGTGGTGGAGCTGTTTACCCATGTGCTGTCTTGTTTTCATTTCTTTTCTTTACACTAGAGTGAGCAGTCTATGTTTTGATTCTTGGGATTAAATAATGCTGAGAGCGACTTTAAATATCTGAGAAAGTAGTGAAGTTTCTTGGTGCTAAACGAAATTGCATTTAAAGGTAGAATGAGTAAAATTTAGAGGGTTCCATTAGCAGAAATAGATTATAATGTTCAGAAATATTCTGTTATTAGTGTGTAATCACTGGAAAATACCAACTGTTGCATTTCTTTAATTTGAGAATAAGTCTTTTAAATCTACATAGGGAGCGGGTCTCTATTTATGGAGGCAGCCATGTTGCGCCACCATGATTCTACAGTAGCCCAGAGTGGACAAACCAAACACTGGCTCTAGAAAGGGAATGTGATTTGTTCAAATGGCCACCATACCCTACCTTGCTTGTGCCTGGAAACGGGGGTGGTCACAGGGTTGCATTTTGCAATCTCACCACTAGGTGCTGCTAAATCTTTCACATTTTACCCACTGCAACATTTATTATATACTCTCATCTAAAACTATTAAGAATAAATTGTAAAGGCAAGCGTACCCCTTACTGAAGTGCCCTTTAGCAAACTACTGAATCTCTCCAAAGCCACTCCAGCGTCATAATATACAGCAGAGCCTGACCTCTGACCTCCCTGTGGAGATTCTTGTGCTTGTTCTTTCTCTTGGTGTGAGGATCAACAGAATGTCAAGACCAAAACATGTTTGAACTTCACTTGCAGTGTATCTGAGGTTTATATGCTTTTAAAAATATATCTTACAAAATCAAATGTGACAGCAGCAGGGAGTCAAAGGAGAGAACAAACTCAAAGGAGTAAAACTCACCGAGCCCAGTTTCACTAGTAATCATGTTGATTTATAGATTTATTGTTGTTGAAATGCTGATTTATAGATTTATTATACAGATGTCTAGTCAACATAAGAGGTTATGAGAGTCTCTCTGTAGGTCACTGTACGTTGTTTCGTAAATAAATGAGATAGTTATGTGCAGTCAGTCCACAGAGTTGGTTTCATTTACTTTGCAGAATTTAAAGAGAATAAAATTACTGAGGCTTTTTTAAAATGTGTTGTCTTATGTTGTATTCACTCCGGACAGTCTCACTTGCATCAGAAACTAGCTGCAGGCCTTAAGCATAGATGAAGTGTTGCTGCCAAGCACAGATATAGTACAAAAAAAGAATGTAATCTGTAATCGTCTAATATCAAACACCTTTCCTGGTCATAGGATTGAACATGTCTGTGCATGCTTTGGAAACTAATCACCTGTTATTGATTTTAAACAGCAAACCCAGCTCTGACCTTGTAGGTTTGCAGTTTTATTATAACAATCTACATGTCATTATGTTGTTTTCTCACTGTGCAGAGTTTGTTCATAGTTTCTCATTAAGGCCGGTCCTTAGAAAGTGCTGTGTCTCTAAGCAGTCCCTGCAGTCTGAATAGTTTTGCCAATATTTAAACACTGGCAGGCAGTGAATACTTGAACTCTAAGATTTTTGTATCCACAGTGGAACACTAAAATGCATAAATAGTGTGTGTCTTCTTTCACTCTGAAAGTCATAGGAATCTTTGTGGCTCATAAAAATGAATAATTTTGAATAAATATGCATTATTCCCTGGGGCACAGTTGTGGGTGTATATTCATTTGGCATAGTTGATTGCCTTTTTCATAACCTTTGCTACCCTCATCTGTGTGTTTTATGGCAAATAGTTAAACTATGACAAATCTATTCCTCAAGCAATGCAAAAGCCATACATGAGATCATCCCACGTCAGAACTGGCTCTCGAGAATCTTCTTGAAGCTTTTACATCAAAGGAACTGAGTTATATTTAAGGTTGCTCTGTTTCTTCTTTAATGACATGTTCAACATCTTGTTAGACTTTTGTCGTGGCTAATGAAAGCAACAACTAATGTGTTGCAGAAGAATAATGAGACATATAATTTGAAGCTATTTAGAGTTTCATGTCATTCTGTAAATAGCCCTCTACAGTATCATATCAGCCTCATTTTCAGTTCTGGGTTGTTTAACAGTATCTGATAGACCTCAAGGCATTGTTAATAATCTTCTGTGAATGAGAAATGTACAACGTGTAATCACTACTGGGGATAATTCCTGATAGTATCTCACAATCTTTATCTCTTCCTTCCTACCACCATCATCAAATCTCATTTTTACATCCAAACGTGCACACAAATACACTTCAGATCTGAGCAACTCTGGCAAAAAGAGGCAAAGTTTTATGTAAGTGTACTGTTGATGAGCCCGACATGAATAAATGAACAGGTTTGAACTGAGTTCGTTTTGGTCCCAGAGTTATTCTACAGCATCAATTTAACAGGCCCCAGTTGCTGCATCAAACAGGGTCATGGCTAATTACTATTCACTTTGAATAGAACTAAATAATAAATAGACTATATGCTTATATAACTGAAAACAGGGGGCGATACCAAGCAGCTATAACACAACTGAAAACAGTATCCTGCACACTAAAGTAACATTAAACTATCCTAAAAATAATAGGGGAGTAATTTGCATCAGCTCTTGGAGACATACTATAAAATAATACAATTTATATATTGTGCAGTGTAATTTCCATTTCAGAAGAAAGTCATTGACCTGCCTGATGAACGTACTGTAACCGCTTGTGTTTTTCACTTAGTAACTTAAAACACAAATGATCTGTCTACTTCTCTGCTTCTAACCTTCAACATTCACACTCAGAGTCTTGCCACTGTGTTTGGCTGGGGTAATTGCTGCAATCTGACCACCCACCACAGCCCACGGTAAAGGCAAAATACCAATATGTGCCCCATCCTTGTGTGCCTTTATTTGCAGGGCTAATTATGAGAAGTTTTGTCTGGCAGTACACAAAATTTGCATTCTCTGTTACATAATGAGCTCCCTTTCTCCCAGCTTACTATGAATCCATGAATGTTTCTTCTTTCAGTACAGTGACATTGTCTTCATTTTGTACACACCAAGCTACTGTAGCTAATTAGTGACTTAACATATCTGCTTTTTATGCTAATGGTTGACTATTCTGCATTTAAACAAAACGAGTAATACTGTGGCGATAACAAGGTACTGGGATACACTGAATGGGTGATACACTGTCTGCACAGGTAAGGGAGCAAGGAATCCATAAACACTGTAACACAACAATATAAAAACAATACTAGGCACATATTTCTACATTGTATGATTCATTATGGAGCAAGAGGCAGGAGGCAATTAGCTGTTAGCATAATGACTGGAAAACAGCTTTGCCTACCTGCACCTCTAATGCTGACTCAACTTGCTGAGTGTCTCCCGTTTCCAGTTTTTATGCAAAGATGATCTAATGGCCTCATAACCTGAACGCAATAATAATACATCAAAATGAATGAAATTAATCTTTTCATCTAGCTTTCAGCAAAAAACAAACAAACAAACAAATAAGTGCATTTACCAAGTGAGCTGCAGTTTAAATAATCTTAGTGAAATTAATAAATTTAATCCAGCTATCAAAGCAAGTGTTGGCTATACTCTTTCAATTAGAGCTCTAGTGTAAACTGAAATGCTACTCCAATATTAATCTCTGCAGAGCATCATTCATGTGGAAAATAAAGGTTTTAAATTGTGATACAAATGTACCTTTTCATTTTAATAATGGTGGAAGTTCGTTTAAAGCTGTATTATTATTTTTTTGACCACCAGGGGGCAGGAGAACTTACAATACTCAGCTTTTCCAAATATACATAATGCCATAGTTTTACACTGTACATCCCTGCTGGTTATACTGCATGTAACATAGGCAGAGTTATTTACAGAATAAACAAACAATATAATATAATTGCATTATGGGCATAACATAGCATAACATTCCTTTTCTTTATGCAGTTTGATGCCAAACTGCATCAGCTGTGAATCAGTGGTGGTGCTTTGTTGTTTATCTGCTTTGCCTTTGATTGCATGATAACTACAGAGTCATTCTCCTGTTAGTTTGACTTGCTTTTGCTGCTGAAGTATCACTTTATTTGCACAAAGGAACTCTAAAACTCTAAAAGCCCTCATAGATTGTGGGTTGAGTCACTCTTTTGTTATATGAAACAGTCAGAAAATTATAGATCTATATTAAAATGTTTGAGATGATCACTTAAAAACAAGTAGATTAGATGTTTTACTTGTTGTTCCTATCCAATGATCCAAATAATAGACACTTACCATTAATTATTATAATGGTACTGTACCATTGATTACTGACCCAAAGTCGACCCTCCCCTGCACTTGTCTTATTCCTCCTAATGTTGCATGTGTCCTCTATAATTAGTTCGTCATCTGCTCTGCTCCATCTGGATTGCAGGGATCATAACACTGTGAGCCACAGACCTCTAAACCAGTCTGGTAATCTGTTTTCTCCGGTTATGGGCATGCATGCAGCAGAGCAGTAAAGTCCGAGATGGTATCTAGTGATATCATATCTGTGACTACTCACACACACCTCCTAGAAGTCACCTTGGACAGACGGCCAGGCTGTTTCCTGAACGCTGTACTGATCTCTGTCATTTTTTCCTTTGATGATGAGCACAAAACCACATTCACACAGAAATGTACAAATACACAGGCACACCCCATGGCCAAAAGTATGTGGACATCTTACTATTAACACAATATGATTGGTGAAGATCTGTTCCACCAGTATTAATATGATACAGCCTATCATAGCCCCCACTCTTCTAGCTTCAGGCTTTCCACCTGATTGTGGATCCTGGCTGCAGGGATTTGCTCCCATTCTGTCACAAAAGCTCAAGTTAGCAGTTAAAAGTGAAGTCTGGTAATACTCTATATTTTTATATTTGTTTTTGCCAACAAATCCCATGAAAAGACTGAACGTAACAGTGAGTTGATCATTTTAACAGGTATTGCCTGTGTAGTCAAAGCCTGATGTATCCTATTTCTCTATGCCATAAACTCCATTATTGTCAATGAGCAATACCAGTGCATGTTTCTTCCCTCCTGCTGTAGTTTATTGTTTATTGAGTTGATCCCATATACACTGTCCTGCTGTTGTAAATCCTTACTAGCAGAAATGAGTCCTCGACACATACATGATTTACTCATATTTAAGTAAAGTTTGCTGCAGACCACAGTTTCCAGCTGGTGTAGAAAATGATTGAACCTTTATTAAAAAATGCTATATTGTCTACACACATGCATACATAAACACACATGCAGAATTAGACGCTCCCAAATAAAGTCTTGTTCATTTGTCACTGTATCATAAAAATGTCCTCTGGCTGTACACACACTCGCGACTCATCTCTGCTGCACTATAAAGCTTACAAATCTAATCTGACATGTACATGCACACACACACATTTTAGTACCTGTAGCACTATGCCACATTAATTTTGGACAAACACACACACACACACACACACACACACACACACACACACAATACCTTAACAACAGCAGGTTGACAATGACGACCAGGTATGGCTGAATATTTGTAGTTGTGAAGAAAAGAAAAAAAGAAATACACAGTTTTTTCATATCAAAAATAGATGAATGCACTGAGTTCAGTGGCTTTCAAAAATGGATAATTCGCCTGTATTATTTTTGAACACTTAGACATCTTGGTCTGGAAAATATTCTGTTAGCACTACACTGCATAGAAAACATTGCAAATATGGTTTTGCACAATATTAGCACTTGAGTGGACAAAATGATCAACTGTCTAGAAGTATTATTATAACATTTAACTGATATACAGTGTATATTAACAGCTATTAAAATGTTGGGCTAATTTAGCATTGTAGAAGAAGACAATGCTAAATTAGCCCAACATTTCAATTGAAGTATGAGTGTTTTAATATAGTTTCACAAATTCTCCAACTCCTGTGTTTTAGTCTTCAGTGTTGATATTGAACTTCAAAATTCACTGCACCCACATCCTCAGACCTCCCATATAGACCTCCCATATAGACCTTTCACACACTAAGTTATGTGGTCAGAGACATTTGAGCATTATTTCTTAGAGTCTTTCTTCTGGGTGTTGGACTTCAAACACGCCAACCATTGAACCCACAACCTCAAAGAACTCTGGTCAAAAACTAAGGTGCAGTATTTCTTTGAGTATGAGTGTTTAACATGCTGAGCTATTTAGTTAAAGACTTTCTTAGAGTTGGGACCACCTTTGGCAGGTCGTGGTGGCTTAGTGACAAAGTCCTGGAGGAAGACAACCATGTTTTGTGAATTTGGAATTCACTTGTCTTTATCAAATAATGGGCTAGGCTCAGGTTTACCACAGAAAATCAATCTGGTGAAGGACAAAGAATGAATCTGGCAAATAATAAACTGGAGACACCACAAAGAAACGAGAGAAAAGCTCAGCAAAAATAGGCAGGAGACGATGGAATATGACATTTACATTTCTCTTATATTAATAAGAGTTTGGTACAACTCTGTGAATAAGACCTTCACCTTTGTGTTACCTCTCTGACCTTCACTTCATTCCAGAGCACATTCAGACATGTTGTTGCTCATTAAAATATGATCATTAGGTTTGCTGCTGGCAGAGAAAATGATGTCATTGTCCTAACTTCCTCAGAAAGCTACAACTCCACACACTGTCTTTGTAATGCTCTGAGTTAAGGATGTCTTAAACTTTTAACTTGTGCAGCATCCCACAATGATTTAATGGGAAAACACAAAAAAACATGGATCTATTTTGGTAATGGGTTGAAATGCCCTCAGCAATGTCACAACGACAGCTTGTTTGCCGCATATGTGTCCTCATTTGTCACCGTAAACTGAATATGTGATTTTGTCTTCTCTTTTCCTGCATCAATGCAGGTTCACTGTGCACACATGGAGGAGAGGGATGCTGTGTGAGGAGCCAGTTTGGAAGTGGGGGTGTATATAATTATCTGCTTCAGTGCATTAGCCTTTGGAAACTGAGATGGAGGGAGGGGGGATAAATTAGTGACTGTAATGTGTAAGATTGAGCTGGAAAGAAGAAGAGCAGGCGGCGAGGGAGCCTGGGAATCAGAAGTGAAGCTGCAGATATTTCATTTCATACTAAACTACATTAATGTGCATGAAATACTTTGCCCAGTCTGAAGAAGGTGTGACCATAACTGTATTATGGCATTCAAGGACATGAGCTCGTAGAAATTTCTCAAGGGAGGATGGACCTGACACTGTGTTTCTCACATGCATATTTTACTGTGGCTTTGCAGCAGTTTAACATTTGTACTAACACGTTGACTTTGTATTAGTGTTAATTCATTTTTTAGGTGAAAATAATAATGTAATTACTCGAAATATTTTATCCAAAATTGTTTTATATGTTTTATGTTTTTTACTTTTAGCTTTAATTTTCACATCTGCATATGGATCTAAAGGTGCATTCGTTTCTTTCTTAGTTACTTGGCTCATGAGGAGTGACACTGAACCAATGCGTCAGTTGCTCTAGCACACATCATCAGTTCAATATCATGTTTATAAGTCAGTCCCCAGAGAGTATGTCAACTACACAACATCCTCTATGCTTAACTTTGCTGAGAGGATGATGGAGCAGTGTCTCTTCTGACCCAGAGACCCTAAGCCAACATACACAGCCAGAGCCCATGTAGCCAATCAGAAGGGCTGCTTGCTCGCTTTGGGCACATAAAAGAGAGAAATCAATAAAAAAAAAAAAAAAAAAAAAAAATCAATACAAAATTGTTTTCAAATTCATATCACTGCAGTGGGTGGAATAGACAGTGTAGATCCTAGTGTAATGGTTTTGTCTGTCTGCATCATGTTGATGGACAGTCAGCGACAGCAGTGACGTCAAGCTGTAATGAACTGTCCAATCAAAGCCACATGTGATTGTTATGCAGTGTACATGTATCCGCTGTGGAGCTGCTCTTGAAGGCAGCCACTGCCTGTAGCCTGCAGCTAAAGATAGCGCCATTCAACACAGATGAAATAAGGTTTGGAAAAAAAATGAGTGAAAATCCAAATGGCCTGGAGATAAAACTGTGTGCCTGTTGTTCACAGAAATGGCTCTTACAACAGCAATGAGGCTAGGGGAAGAAAAGGATGGAAAAGAATAGACTTAACAATGTTGAGGCGCCATTATCAGTGTTGTTACCTGCAAATGTAGCAGTGCAATGGCTTATATTTATCACTAATGAAATAAAAATAATGCAGCTATTTGTCCACTGCTTAGCCCTGGAGAACCACATCAGCTCAGAGAAAAGAGAATTCTTGGATGTAGCAACAAAACAACACTAAGCGGGTGTATGGTAAAACAGGCCACACATGAACAAATAGAAATGAACGTTACACAGGTAAATGTGTGAAAATAGCCACAAACACATAAACCTGCACACAGAAACCATAAGATGTAAATAAAAATGACTGAAGAGGAACATAAAGTATAAAATGGATACAGCATATTAAAATTAAAAATAATAAAATGACTGTACTTACAATTACATGCATAATTAAGATTAACACTTTACTTCCAGACTGCCTGCTGACAAATCTATATATAGCTGGAGTGCTGCATCTAAAGAGTCAATGTCCGGATGAAACTTCAACTTCAATCATGCCAACAGCTGTCACTCATCCTGACTGTGGCATGTGATCGAATCAATAACAGAGACAAATAAAGAAGGGCATCCATCAGCCAGCACGCCAGGGTTTTAACAAGTATTCCAGTTAACACTGGTTTCAGTGCTGCCTCAGGATCGGTATTTCCAGAAAATCTCAACAGACTCACAGGGGACAAGTGACAAACAAATTTGTGATATTAAAATAAAATACATAAAATGCAATTTATACCTAATTTAATAATTTTATTTCTATGTGCTCTCATCTCTCTCCCTGGTTGCTGAGCTTCATTCATTTTGAAAAATGAAAAATGAAACTTTGATGTTATATAACATATAATATAATGTCTGTCCTCCCATAACTACAAGCAGCAGTGTAGATATCATTCTGCAATATGTGCTGTTTTTTTGTCTTATTTTTTTTTTTGTCTACCTTTATTGTAGAGTTTAGCAGTAACCACATGAAGAGAATATACATATATACACACACACACATATATATATATATATATATATATATATATATATATAATGAATGTATGTCAATATCTGAATGGCAGCAGTCGATACAAAACTGACCCTTAACAGTTTCATTTTATTTAATCTTTATTCACGGTTTACTCTTAAGAGGATCTTTGGGTATGACATGGATCTGTAACTGTTAAGTGCAGGTTTGTATAAATCAATAAAATCTAGTGATTGGAAAATGATGGTGAAAACAAGGAATCCCCTGTCGCTGTGGCATCATGTGATTATTGTGTGCTAGTTTGAATTTATGATGCTGTGTCAGTAAAACATTTGCTGACAATTTCTTTGCACAGTGTCAATGTCAGTATTATTAAACTTTGGCTGGTAAACTCAGCCTTTGGTTAAGTGTAAGGAAACGCAACATGCTTATTTACAGTTAACCAAACCACGACCTTCCTCTAACAGAACCACAGACAGGATCCTACAGACATGGTTCCTTCATAAACACATAAAAAAATGCTTTGCATCTAGATCTAATTGTGCATCACAGCGACACAGTGACAATCCTGGGACATACAGTATACAATTATTTTCAAGTAAATAAATGAAAAAGAAAGTTTCAAAAATGCCCTCATGATGTTATCCTTTAAATATCACTATGGTAAAGGTCAACAGCACTGAGGTACAGTTTCAGGAGTTTAGCTTTGTTGCGCAAGTTAAATAGGTTGAGTTGCTGCTGTGACTGTGTTGAGATAAAAATGTAGCATATGGAAAAGATTGAAATCAGACTTTTTACCACCTCATACAGAATGCAGTGCTGTAGTTCTGTTCTCCCAGAGCACCTGTGACCTTTCAGTGGCAGCCCAGCCAGCCGGGGAGACGCCACAGGGCCAATTTATTGGCAGGCACAAGGCCGGGAAAACAGAATTAGCTAGCAGAAGACCTCCCACCCTGAACAAACCCTCATTCTACACAGACAAACACACCCTCTGACCTCCATGACCTCAGCCACCTCTCTGTTTATCTCTGCTCCACTCAGGAAATGTCCCCACATTCACCACTGATTTACCGCATGTGCATGCAGGGGTAGTCATGCACGTCATTACACTGTGTGGAGTTTTTATATGCCTGTGGTTCTCTCCCCCACAGGAGGAAGAAAGCCAGGTTCCCTGTGGGCTGCAGTGTGTGTGCAGAGGAAGAGCATGCATTTTTAAAAACTCAACCCTGACACACTGCTGTCCTGTTCCTTTCCTCCTGATTAGCCAAGGATGTGGGGGATTATCAGGGCCTGGGGACAAAACTACAGAAAACGCATGGTGGTGTTTTAAAAGAAGGTTTCCTTCTTGAACATTTTGATTAGTGTGTGGAGCAGGGGACATGCATGTTGGAGGCCCTACAGCCAAAAGCATGTCGAAGGCAGAACTGGGGAAAAAAATGTGGTGACTCAGATATGAAAGAGTGAGAGAAACAGAGTGCAGTGGTTTTTTATTTGCACATATGATAAAATAATTTTTTATTACATTACTGCTATAAATTTCCACGTGAATCCTCTATATATGGAGTGATCACATGAGAACAACATATTCTGACAAGTGGGAGGGCTCATTCAGAAAAAGGTGAGGTCACACACTTCCATGAACCAACTAGGATGAGACGTTTAAGTTGATACCGTCAGTCCTGATGATTTTCTCACAGTTAAACCCTCAATAAGTAATGTGCCATTAGTGTTTGTTTTTTAACTTTCATCATTGCTCATTTATCAGTGAATATTTAATGTTAGACAGAAAGCAATCTGCCCAAAATGTGTCTTGCTTTGTTACTGGATGATTGAGCTCAGTGTGCAGAGTGATGGATGTCTAAGATGCATGAGCCTGACACGTAGAGGCTGTTTTCATATTCATCTGCTGATGAGGGAACATTTCTCTGTGCTCACATTAACTTGAAGATGTTCATGTATATGAGCATGACTTGGTGACATCAGAAGTTTGGAAGCCAATCACAATCCAGTTTGCTACTTACACAAGTGTGACGTGGAAACGTAAATCTTTTATACATGGACTGAGAATGAACTTTTCAGATTAGTGGGGAACACTGTGTCCAAAAAAACCACTGTACCTTTGTCCGTCCACTAGTGGGAGAAACTGGAAAATCCTGCAGTGTTTTTGACAGCTACACCAGACTCTGTGTGATGACTACTACTGTCATCTGAGTGAAAACTAATAAATCTAAATCTAACTGGTACCGCATGTAAATGTAGACTCTGTAGAAGTATGGGAGTGACACTGTTTCCTTGTACATTTCCCAGGGGACATTTTAGAGAGCAGAAACATACATTGTAAAGTCCCTGTGGTTTTAAATAAAGTGTCTGTTGATCATATTATGACACATGCCTCATGATGTATTACTGTGTGCTGATTCTACAATAAGTCTCCAAAGCTTGAAAACACACAGACAATTAATAACATTTGTTCTGACTCGCACTGAAATGAGAAATTCACTTGCCTCTGCATGGTATTGATGACATAAATTAACTCTGAGGTCAATCCGTATTGTTTCATCAAATGAACAAACAGAGCTCATTTATCCTGCAGCTGAGACAAGCTGAGCATCCTGTTTTTTTGCTGTTTTTTAACTTCCAGAACCAGTCAATAAGGATTTGATCAAATGTGTGATGCCACTGCTGCTGCGATTAATCTTTGCCACCTTTTCCTGGTCCCTGTCTGCCGCCCACTCGCATCCTGGCATCCCTATGAGGCCAACTGACTGACAGCAACATAAGTCACAAGGCTGCATTAAAAACACATTAGGCCAGCGGAAGGAATTAACGTTGTTGGTATCTGACGGGGAATACCTGCTCTGGAATGAACTGCACACCGGCGTCCTCATGCATCACCATCGCCTCTCTGACAATGTTGTGACTTATGGACTCTCAGAATGCACTCCCAAGCACTTCTAGACAATATGAATACACTTAATTTATGAGATCTCAAAGGACTGACACCTTTTCTATTTTCTCCTATGTGTTTTCTTGTTCCACAGAAGAGTCACAGCATTAAAGAGAACAAAAAAGATTGAAGGATGGGTAAACAGGGCCAAGGCCACACGGCCCTCTCTAAAATCTGATTGCCAACTCCCTGTCAGGGTCAGAAGGTGATGGTAGCTGTGATTAGTGTCATGGATGGATTACAAAAAGGGTCTACTGGTTACTGGACCAATTCCCTGAACTGAACCTTTGTATGAATTAACTGTTTACATTCATTATTGAAAATCAATCAGACAACCACTAAAAGGCCACAGACAAATGACCACAAATAGCTGTAAAATGACCCAAAGAGATGTGACCACAAAGAGAATAATTACCAAAAAGGGACAAAGAAATGTTGATGTAATTTCTAGTTGCTTTGTGTCTCTGTGTCTCACAGCAGTACATGGTCCATCCGTGGCTGTGGACTATTTAAAGCTGATTGTTTAATAAATGTTCTTCTTCCTTTAAAACTGTGACCTGGATTGACTCAGTGATTTAAACATCACTAAACCCGTCCCTGATGGTAGACGCAAAGGCAGCAAAAAGGACCAAGAGGAAAAGGAAGATGAGATGATAGGGGAGAGAGAAAGAGAAAGAGAAAGAGAGAGGGCACATGGCGGGTGAGAAGAGTGAACCTCCTCTTGAGTGGTAATTTGATTTCATGTGGCTCACAGTGCTCCGCTGTGCAGAGGGAAGGTCGTAATGGCAGCCATCTACCATCCATTATTACACTACTGGAGAGCGGTGCGATGTGTTAAGGGTGGATGATCACATCTCCACCGCACGTGGCTTCGGTAAATTTCCACCTCTGTTGTTCATTAGTCACCAGAACGCAAGATTAATGGTTAAATTGAGATTGGCTTTAGGTTCAGGGTTGATCCTCACTGATGGAGCATACAAGCTGCTGGTCACACTCACTGAGTTTACACAGTTTACATGAACCTTTGGTGCCATGAGACTGAATTTGTAAATTAGAAGAAGAGAAAACATAGGGTGCTAATTATACTGGCATTAGAAAGTACCTGTGCTGGTATTGATCTCATCACTTGGATTCCTGATATACTAATTTAAGAAGAAATGAAAATATACTGACAAAACCTACATTTTCATCACATTTATCCGATTTATAAACAGCTGAATGGGATACTCTGCAGTGTTTTGTCATACACAGACTGACCAAGCACTGTTTTGTCATCCTTTTTGCTTGCAGCTGTTAGTCTGCTTTGAAACTCCCATTAGTGCAAATCTAACACTTCTGTTGCTGCTTCCAGTATCCAATCTGATTGCACAGCTTTTATTGCAAAGCAGCCACGGATTTTCTGCTGCTCGGTGGGAAAAAGACGTCATAAAAGCTCAACAAAAATCTCACTTTAATGCGCTTCAAATCTCAGCAACGTGTCCAACAAAACAGTAACTGATTAGAACCCACCGACTCTGCTTGTAAAAAAGTTACCAAATGTATAAATGGGAAATTACATTACTTGTCAGACAAAAGGTGCATCCATCCTTTATTTTTATTGTTTCCTCACTTCTCATATGTCAGTGTAGTTTGTGCGAGTACATTTTCCACAACTTTTCATAAAGCCTTTGCTCTACATAAATATTTGCAACCCACTTGACTATTGCCTCCCCTTCAAAAACCTTTTTCAGTACATGATAACAATGTTTTTCAGTATCTATGTTTATGTATAAAGGACATTTAACTGTTCTTTTGAAATTAACTCTCAGTGGATTTCTCAGCCAGACAATCATCGTCCTTATCCTCCCAAACATCTTACTAGTCACCTTTCAGTCAGATACTGGCCTCATTTATGGAATTCTTATTTTAAGTTTGTGAAAATGTTCATCCATCCATTATCTATACTGCTTATACTATTGAGGGTCAATGGGGTCTTGGGGCTGGAGCTGACACTGGGCGAGAGGCAGGGTCCACACTGGACAGATCAGCATCTATCACAGGGCTGACTCACACTGACATTCATACCTTTGGGCAATTTAGAGTCACCATCCAACCCAAGCTGCATTTGTTGGACTGTGGGAGGAGAAAACCCACACAGACACATGGAGAACATGTAGGCTCCACACAGAAAGGTCCTGGCTGGAATGCAGCTTGAACCCAGCTCCTCCTTGCTGTGATCCTTAAAGCCTCAACCTTAAAAGTCTTAGAACAAATCCACAAATACTTTGGTCTTTTGGTTTTGAGGGGAACACATGCTGATTGGGCTAACAAGCCTCCAAACGTGCATGAAAAACACTCCCACTATGATATTTTCTAAAGTTTTATAGCAGTTCTAGTCCAACATTGTTGAAAACAGTGGTGTGGTGTGTTACATGCCCAGACCTTGCAGTAAGAGGTTCTTATACAGAATATTGGACCTGTTTGTCATAACATTTGAACCAAATCATGACTAAAACAGCATCCTCCCAGCCCAGTCTTTTCCCCTTGGCATCAAATACTGATGCTTTGTCTAGTACATAAAAGGGTTCCTTTGGTGTCCATTGGAGATGCACATGGTTTTCATGTAGTGTAATTACTCACAAAAGATAACTACACTGTTCAACAAAACCTCTGCATCACTTTTTTGTACGCTGAAACTGTACCCTTCAATCATACTCCTGCTGACGAGCTTCAGTGAATAAATAGCGCTGTCACATTTGGACCGAATAAGCATTCTGGCCCCGGCTACAGGACAGGTTACAGATTTCCGGTGTCCATTAGGAGGTATTGACTTTGTCTCTTTGACTGCTGTGAGCTGTGATTGCAAATGACACGTTCTTACGTGGGCTTTGTTCTGAGATGCCAAGTACAATTCTGCCGCTTGCTATTTAGTCACCCCCCATGAAAGGCTAATGAGGATATGATAAACAAACACAACAAACAGACCATGTAATTAGGAGACTACTTAATCCAGCCAAAACCTGATACATCCATAAGACGGACACAAAAAAGCTTCTCTTGCCTGCTTCTCCTGTTTATCTTAAATACACCACACACACATAATCCCACCTGCAAACACCCAGTTTCTCCATTAAGGGATTGCTTCATTATACTATATAAAGTTTCAAACCTTGTGGGAAATTCTCAGTTTGCATCACGTCAGCTCTCTATGGCAATATTTGTTGTCTGGGCTCACAGAGCACATTCATGTATACAAATCAAAACGAACCCCTTACATACAGATGTTGCCATTGTATGTAAGTTCTGCTTTCTACAGCATGTGTGTGCACTATGGGCAACTGTGCACGGCTGTAGCACTTAGACTCCTCGTCCCTGACTATATTAAAAAGCAGAAAGAAAATTCAAATTTTGTCTTGTTTTCCAAGCAGAGGAAGGCATCAGGGAGGTTTCCTGGGAGACCCGTGCAATGCAGGCAGAATTTCACTGCGTTTATTAAAGATGACTTCTACACCTACTGAGAATATGAATGACACATTATAGGGAATTAGTGCTGGGTTGTTCTGAATGTTTCTGATTTGACCTCTCTTACTGCCCCCTCCTCTTACTGAACATTTCCATCTTTTCTAATCAGAGCTTTGGCTTGTACTATACATGTTCACACATTCCTCCCTGCCATGACCTGTCGGTGTATTAACTGATTAGAATAGATTGATTTTCTGCCAGTAAATGTAGCTGTGGCAGATGAAAACCTTTCCTATGATAAATGGGTTTCAGAGTTATCGGAGTGGATGAGTCGATGTACTGATCAATGCTGAAACTCAACAAGGTCATTCCTGCTGAAGCATTTGTTATGCAGCTTTATCCAAAAAGAACCACAGTGTGAGGTCCAGCTGACGGAAAAAAAAAAACGCATCAGCTACAACAGCTCAAAATTCATGTTAGGAGTCCAAGAAAGTATCTAGGTGCATATTAGGTGCATGATATTTTTACTCCACTATATTTATATGACAGATGTGGCTGATTTTATAGAAGAAAAACGTAATAAATGTTAAGAGTTCAAACTGCTCAAACATTAATAACTAATTATATATAACATGGGCCATTTTCTGCAAAATTACCATTTTTACTCTGATACTTTACATTGAACATTGAATCTAGTACTTTTACTTGCAGTGCAGTCACTCTACATTATTGTATTGGTACTTGTACTTAATGATCTGAGTATTTACTAGTGCTCATGATCATGTCCTGCTGCACTTTGGAAGTCATGTCTTTTTTAGAACAAAACAAACAAAAATGCAAGCAACATGATTCAATTTTATCATTGATCAGTTATTATTATTCATAGCAATATTATTATAAATAAGAAACAACAGCAGGTTTGCACATCATGTATCCAGGTCATTATAACCACCTAACCCATAAAAGAAACATTAAGCACAAGTGCTAAAATGATAAAATATCGAAACAGGTGCAGGGGCAGGAACATCTTGTATCTAATCAGGAGGTAGCTGCTTTGAAGCCTGCAGTGACACATTATTTAGGACATACATGATTAAGATATTTATATCGCATCTTTTTTGCATTTTGCATAATGCATTATGCATGAGAACATGAAACTGCTGGTAATTTCAAGCCAGGATTAGCCTACTTCACATCAATCATATAGCCCTGCAATAGTGTCAATCACAAACATTATCTCATTTCCAGTTCTACTCCTTTTGTCCACACTGTCAGATTATCAGATACTGATAACATTTCTGAAAGGTCAGACATGGATTTTTACATGATGACAGTTTCAAAGATAAATGTGTTTTTTTTTTTTTTTTTTTTTTTTTACAACAGCTGTAGCTCAACACAAACGCCTCATTTAAAAGCACCAATCCTTTGCAAATGCCAGCAGGCTCTTTTATCAAAATGCCTCTACAGCAGTGCGTATGCTACATGGAAATACTTTAGCCTACTTGAATTTACCCCTCACCCAGACATATGCTACAACAACAAGGTCAATTACTCCCACCCCTAGCCCCATCATGTCAAGAGTCAAGCCGGGTTTGTCTGCCTGAAAATTAATTTCTCAAATGAAAGTGCACTAGTGGTTTCATTTCACCTGGAGGGAAAACTGCAGGGGAAATGCATCTTGATAATTAAATTCAGGACCAAAGAAGGAAAAAAGGGAATTAGATACAAGAGATCAATCAGTTAATTTCTCGAGGGAGTATAACATGGTGTGAAGCCATATTGATAGAAGTGAAATTAGCAATCAGAGGGCTTAGGAAGAGCAACCATTATGACAGTATCTGCAATACACCAGGTTGCCTCAACATGTTCATGACATTACATATTTGAACGGAGCACGCTGCAGTCACAGCAGCGATAGGCAATATAATAAAGAAAATGTGGCAGCAATCAGCAGATGTGTGCCAGGCAAGAGGAAGTTAATAATCAAACTATGGTTAAACTGAATGTATTGAGTGCAAGTCTTTTTTATTTATATTTAAGTTCATTTTTGTCTGTGTATGTACTGCTGTTGGTCACCATATTGGCAGTGTGGCTTTAGGGGTAATGGTGAAAATATATATCTGAGTCCTAATGACTGTAGAGTCAAACAGCTCAACATTTACTGGACTGACTGGCACAGATTTTGGACAAACACTCAGATGATGAATCCCAGTGACTTGGCTGGTCTCTTACCTTATTAGTGCACTTTCATTACAACTTCAAAGAGGTTGGCATTTTTCTTTTCGGGTGAAATACGTCAACAGATATTGGATGAACTGCTGTAAAATTTGATACTGACACATCACACTCAGAATGAATTGTAGTAATTCTAATGATCCCACGACTTTTCCTTTAGTGATGTCAAACTTTAGCCAATACCAGCATATTGGTAATGATTAGCACTGACTGAATCTTATTAAAGTCTGATTCTGACGAGCTTTTCCTGTCTCCCCCTTACCCTGTCCTTGACTTGTTATGTAATAAATATCAGCCATATAGATGAAAGTATATATCACCCTCAATAGTATCACAAACTCACCTAAGTACTATGTGACAATATAACTTTAAGAAGTGCAGGTGACTGACTGAATCAAGTTTTCCTGCCAGCTGTTAGTCATTGAGCAGCGGGCCTGGCTTTGCAGCTCTGTGCATGGAGTCTTCACTTGTTTACTTTCAAACTGTCAGAAGCTAATGTTAGTATTTTCAGACACACAACAAACTTTGGTCTTTTCTCCTTACCCACCGTTGCACTGGTGAATCCCAGGGCAATGTGCGCCTCATCATGTTCTGTTGTCTTTGTTTTGGAAGTTGTGCTTGGTGGTGGTGGGATGTGTCTTCTTGTGCCTTCACACCACCAGTAGGAAAGCTGACATAATGTAAGCTGGCTGATGTCACTTCTGCAAGACGTTCAACAACACTGCTACAAAAACCTTCACGTTTTGCTTTAATCCATCAAGATGTCTCTGAAATTTCTCCATTGCCTTGGAGGTGAAAACTTGTTTATGCTGATAAAATTAACTTTTGTGAATGCCGCTTGCCAGTGTTGTATTGGCTTAGTCTAGGAATTACTAAAGTTCCCCCAAAACTTCTAAGTTCTAAGAACTATTACAGTTCCGTTTTTTGTGTCTGTGTGGACACAAAAAGGGGAACGTCCTCCAAAGGCTCCAAGAATTAGATCCTAGGGGTCCCACCACTAACTTTGGGAGCCAGTGATGTAAGCCCACTAAAAGCAGAGCATGTAAATAACATGTTCAACAGCTGACACTGTTCATTACTACAAACCCCAATGGAAACCTTGGTAACTCAACCAGACTCTGCTCTGGTACAGGCTTGCTCCTCTCAATATTATTTATACATGTCGACCTACAGCCAAGAACTGAACACACTGCAAAATAATGGCATTCCTGTCAGACACGGCCATATTGTTAACAGACTGTTTGTTTACATGGAGACACACATACAAACAATCTAGAGTCACGAATCAACCTAACCTGAGGGGTTGGTGAGAGGCAGGGCACACTCTGGACAGATCGCCAGTCTATCACTGGGCTGACACATAGAGACAGACTGATACTCACATTCACACCTACAAGCAATTCAAATTCACCAATCAACCTACCCTTCATGTGTTTGGACTGTGGAAGGAGAAAAAACACATAGACAAAGTCATAATTCATGACTGCAAGAGATTATTCTAACAACAATCTAAAGACAGGCTTGAGCAATTGCCCAGTGGTGTAATTTTTCTGGGGAACAAGGTTTTCCAGATGCGTAAATGCAGTAACATCAATTAAATCCCATCTTGTCCTTTTGTGTGTAACATATGTACATTTTGTAAGAACCAAAAAACAACCAAAATATAAGCTTTTATTGTACAGCGCTGTTATGGTTCCAAACTTGGCTATCATCACATTAGAATACGCAGGACAGGACATGCAAATGTTAGTTGTTTTTTTTTCTGTTTATGAGTATCATAAGTATCATCACTGCTTTACTCTTTTTTCAACGGTTCACCTTTTAATGTGCAGAAAATTCCTGTTGGCTCGAGCCAAAATCTAAAGTTTCAGATATCTGACCTTAGTGAAAGTTATGAAAGAAGAACTGTTCATCACACCACTTTCCTGCTGCTTAGTGTACCATAAAAAAACTGTTTATATCCAAAAAGAAAACTGCAGTGTTTACCCTGCCAAAACCCAACCCCAGCTCAATAAATTATTTCAAAGTTGATTTTACATAAGCCAAATCTTTAAGAGAAAGCTGCCAAGGCTGCATGTCTGTCCCGATGCCAAAGCAGGAACCAGTCCCATTCTTTTAAAAATAAAAGAAGACAGAGAGGCAACAGACACAGGCAGAGGAAAACAGGAAAGAGAAGTAAATGTAGCGTGGGATCACACAGTGCAAGATAATGAGGGTGTCAAGACGGCTCAGAGGAGGCGAGATCTCACCACACTATAACTCTGGAGAAGTGTCAATCAGATCTTATGCAAAATAAGAAAAAACAGGGCTGATAAATGACACAAGAAGACAGTGAATCCAGTGCTAAATTACATAATTAGATATTTATTTCTTATGGAATTAAATCATAATCCTTTTTACTTGCTGTGCTACCAACCTTCATGGCTTAGTGAGGGAGAAACAACTGCCCTCAAAACAATAAAATGAGTAAATCTTCAACTTGCATGTCTTCTGGATAAAACTGTATATTATGTAATTGTCTGTATCACCACCACTTTTCTTTTTCTTTTTTATATCTGTTGGTCACAAGGTTAAGAAGATCAGTTCACTGTGTCCATGAAAAGATAAACAGAATTAGTATTCAGACAGAAGAGCACTGGTGGTTTATCTTTGTGCTGGCCATCGATTTGAGTACAAATCTCACCAGGCTGTGGAAGGTTAGAATATTTTCAATATATCATATTAAGGTGCAACACACATGCAAAAGTTTAACCGTAGCAGCATTTATTTCATGAACAGCAGAATGAGTACTGTCATTATTGATTAGACTGTCAAGTCTATAAATTGTCAGAAGGTAGTTGGATGTTTTTTCAGACGTAAAAATGGTGTTCACCTTATAATATAAAGCAGACAACATCCTTGTAAATGTGCCTATCTGGGAAAATCGGAGACAATTGAGGTCAAGACTGCAAAAAAAGTATGGAAAGACTCAACAAGCATAAAGATGCCACAGCTGGTAATGTGTCTCATGAAATAACGTCAGTAACTATGTGTTGACAGAGAGGCTGCAACAAGCACTCCAGTGTATGAAAGTGCATATAGTACAAAATGACTTTCCACACTATTTCATGTCCACAGAAACGTATGTGAACAGGCGGGAGCTTTGAGAGTGCAACCTCACTCCTCACACTCTCCTTCACACAGACACCGATGGCGATCATACAGGTGAGGTCTGTTAAAATCCATTATGGCTCAGTGCGTAGCGCTTAGGATGGACTTTACAACTGGGCCAAAATGTTCCAGCATTTCCACCTAACACTATCACAGTGTCCTCCATCACCTCCCCCTTTACTTTCCTGCAGACTCTTTTCTTCCTATTACAGGTGTCACTTTTGTGGAATTTTTTGATATTCTAGGCTGCTTCACCTCCTTCAGTGATTTTTTTTCACTCCTCTTCACCTGAGCTAAAAAGTTTATATACGCAGTATCCAGAGGCCACTGTTGCCATACGTTCCCAGAGTGTTTTAGTGTTACATCTGTTTGCTGGAAACCTTTTGTATAGTCTGTCTAAATGCTGCCAATGCTGTCTCTAATTTTTGATTACCTTTCTTCCTGATTCAACCTCTTTGCCTAATTATTATGTGTGACAAACCTTTTGTGTTTGTGACCCCATCTGTGGTGTTTGGAGCTGGACAAATTCATGACCAAAAGCTGAAAAACATGGTCTATCAAACAAAACATCAGGAGAAGTGAGAAAGCCATGTCTGCTGAATGTCTGTTGAATTGTATTGGTCCTATAAACACTTAGGTAACAATCTGGAAACGCTGTATAATAAAGCCAATTAACTATGTGAGTACAGAAAAGATAAAAGGCAGATTACTGATTATTCTCTATAATTTATCACATCATTAACATGTAACGATAAAAAGTACTTGTCAGGTTT
Organism: Mastacembelus armatus; assembly: GCF_900324485.2. Classification (NCBI taxonomy): domain Eukaryota; kingdom Metazoa; phylum Chordata; class Actinopteri; order Synbranchiformes; family Mastacembelidae; genus Mastacembelus; species Mastacembelus armatus. Next base: position 3,630,313 of record NC_046636.1, on the reverse strand, counting down.
CTGGAGTAGATGTTAAATGCAGGGTAAGCAACTGAAATTGTCAAAAACTCAACAACCATTTGAATATAGTCATAATTCACCAGGAATATAGAAAGCAATGATTTCTAACAACACAGGAAACAGTCAGGAAGTTTACAGATGATTATTACTGCCATGTGTTCATTTATCATCCTGAAGTGCAAACAGATGTCACTGAAAAATTCAGATGGAACAGATTATGATAGTTGCTGTTGTTTTTAATACTCACACGCTGCAGTCTAGTGAGTCGAACTGGTTGAAAGCAGGTCAAACTAATCAGGAAGTCTGACCTTAAAGTCATCACTTCTTTAGCTGGTGATACAAGCTGCCACACTTAGGTCAGCCGAGGGCTTCATTACATTTCTAGTCAGGAGTTTATAATATGCAGTGTTTTAGAGCACCCATGCTTGTCTGGTCTGGTCTACCACCATCCCTGTTCTCATTTCCCACTGTAAGCAGCATCACACCTGTCTGGCCAGGTAAGCACCTGAAACAAAGCCCCACAGAGACTGGCTGACCTGGACTGGCTTTGTCAACAGTGAGATTAGGAGAAAAATCAAGAAAAGATCAAGCAGTAAATGTGATTAAATGGAGGATAAACAATCTTTCATCTTAATTTTCTTTATGAGCTCATAAAATGAAACACTCACCCACACATGATTTCGTTACATGTAATTTCTGATGTTAGCACTTGCTATCAATCTAATGATATAAGGTGTTTTTGCATTATAAGACAGAGAAAGTGTGGTTTTCAACTTTTGCAGTGGGTCATGGATGGAGTGGCAGAGTGTACATTTTTTCTTCTATTCTCTATTTTGATGTTTGTCAGCTTTGTTATGTTTGTCTTTGGTTGTTAGACAAGTCAACATAGCAGTTAAGCTAACTGATGTTAAATGTATTGTATAAGACCCAGTGATGGTGCGTTCAAGGAGTCTGTGCTTGAATTGCCTTGCATTGGGACACATTTATAGACATATATATACTGGAGCAGTGAGATAAAAGCCTGGACAGAAACTTATTAACAATGTGCTATGATCTGTATTTTGCAAAAAAATAAAATAAAATAAAATAAAATAAAATAAATAAAATTATATATATATATATATATATATATATATAATGCCTTGTTTCTATTTCACAGATGCTACAGATGGGATTTAAAATCCCACCCAAAATGTGCCTAACCTGATCGCTTGACCTAAATAATGAATGTTTTTTTTCTCTGTTCAACACGTGACCTGTGCTTCATCTCTAAAATTATCCTTCTCTCTTTTGTGCAGATAGAAAACACTAGACCCAGGTCTACAGCAGGTTTAACAGTGTGCTGTCATGAGATAGCATACAGGCATTTTGGAAATTCAAAGCGTAACAAGTAATGCATGGTGGGCTGAGCTGTGTGCAGAAGTCATTGCCATCCACAACAACACACACACACACACACACACACACACACACACACACACACACACACACACACACACACACACACACACACACACACACACACACACACACACACACACACACACACACACACACACAAACAACACACACACACACACACACACACACACAAACCCATAGTGGCTTTATTTTAAATACTGTATCCATCCATCCATCCATCCATCCATCATCTGTACCCCCTTAGTCCTAACCAGGGTCCCAGGGATCAGCTGGAGCCTATCCCAGCTCTCTTTGGGTGAAAGGCAGGGGTCCACCCTGGACAGGTCCCCAGTCCATCACAGGGCCACACAGAGACAAACAACCTCACACACTCACACTCACTCCTATGGGCAATTTAGAGTCACCAATCAACCTGACATACATGTTTTTGGACTGTGGGAGGAAACCAGAGTACCTGGAGAAAACCCACACAAGCACAGGGAGAACATGCAGACTCCACACAGAAAGGCCCCTGATGGGTTTCAAACCAGGAACCTTCTCGCTGTGAGGCAACAGCGCTAATACTGTATGTATATATAGAGAATTATGATTACTACAATTATATACCCAGATAGTTAGGAAGGAAAATTGTCTGTTGGTAGGAGACAAACCCAAGCCTCCTCTTTCTATGTGGACTTTGTCATTCTGTAATAACATCACTGCTGCTAAACAGTCACTCAAATGTAATTCTGAGGCACTTGCTGGAATAATGAGTTTCTTTTCTCAAAAGGATAGTATCAGAAAGGTGCTAGTGGTGTGTGCAGGATTAAATAAGACTGTAGATGATGGGAAAAGTGTTGAAAAACTTTTTTAAGTTAAGAAAAAATAGTTGTGCTGCCTTAAGTAGTATCCACTCTCATTTCTTATTACCACAGTAAACAGGTGTCACTAAATGAACCAGGACTAAAATCTTAGCAATACTAACCTTTGTGCTTCTGCACTGTGAGGTCCCTGGTCATAATGCAGCTCCCAGTGTGAACCTGATTTTAACATTAACATTTAAAACTGAGTCTTAACCTTGAGCAAGGGAAAGCTGTTCCACTCTACACTATTACACTCAAGGTCTACAACACAAACTGATCCTTGAAAAGGCGGCGCACACACATGCAAACAAACAGCGCTCATCAGAAATATGCAGAGACTGTTATTATTTCGCGACAGTGAAGAAAAAAGCTGCTGCCAAATTCGGTTAATTTCTCCTCCTCAATGCGACACTTGTCTTAGAGACATATCACAGTTGCTGTCCAGTTCCTCTGTGATTTCCCCAGGACTGCTAATTATCCACCCACCACGTTCTTAACAGACAATGGCACAATTAAAACTTTATCGCTGAATAATCGCTTTACTGGGCACTGGGGTTTAATGACAGTGGGTGTTAAGGAGCAAATGAACCCGCTGGAACAGAATTACTCCTTGGCAGCCTGGACAGTAATCACAGCCCTTGTTTCAGAGATGGTAATAACCCACAGCTTAGACTGACAGACAGAATAGTGTACATGCCATTTTTATGCACATCTTGGGGCAAAATGAGCCACCTTCATTACAACATTTTATTTCATAATTAAAAGGACATGCCACCAATTTTACACAGTGCATAACACACCCTTGTGGTTGAGTTTGAAACAAGTGAGCATTTAATAATCATAAAGGTTCGAACAGAGGGCAAGGGTGAGATTCGCTTCTGAATCTGAGTCATGGTATATAACCTGCTCTGTTTTAGCTTCTTTTTATTTCTGTTCTTGTATTTCACGCTGACATTATGCATACTAAATATGGTCCATTTTTGAGCGTGCTGCTGATGGATACTATTTGCTCACAATGCACAAAAGAAGTTGAGTTTACATAAATTACAGGTGGTGTTAAAACAGTTCCTAAAAAATCTTCTGATTGGCTGATTGGCAGTAGCTTTCCGAAGTTGAATATACTGTCACACTATGCAGGCTATAATTTCTTGCAAGTATATAAGAAAAACTTTGGTGGTGACAACATTAGAGTACAAACACAAAGTACAGTGCAAGGTCACCATCACTCACCTATATCAGGATTCATTCAGCTATCAGGCCAAACTGGTTGCACTGCTGTGAAACTAAGTCAGGCTGTGCCACAAAACAATAAGCGGTAAATTACTTTTGCAATACATATGTCGTACCCTAATAAAACATCTGACTTTTAGCCACATTTGAAGCTGCATCCTCATGTTGTTCTGAAGTGATTTTCACCTGTAGCTTCTTCCAAGTAATTTTTATATATGATCAGGGTAAAAACTGCTGTATGTCACATTGTTAACATAAAATGTTTGGCAGTCTAGAGGTACAACTTGTTTATTTTGACTATATTTAGGAAATGTTTTGTATATTGTTTATATTAAATGACCAGAACATCCTTGCCTACAGTATCATCACTATCAGTATCATTCTGGCAGCCATTAACATCAATAACTCACTGACAGAAAGCGTTAAACATGCATACTATCTATAGTTTTGTACCGCGGAATCTGCTGCCACACTATATTTCATTGATGCAAATTTGCCATGAGATTGCACAAAATCCATCGCTTTTTCTGTTCAGAGGACTGTCGAAAAGTTCCAGTAGCCTTGCTATAAAGATGTAAGGCCATCAGGACCTTGCAAAGTAGAGCTGAACTCTATTCCCAGACACACAAACATTTCACTCACCTCCACCCAGACTTCAGAAAAGTTTAAATTGAGAGGATATGTATGCTTTATGAATCTCAATAAACCAGCTGTGTATGTGCATTTGTCAGATGTGCTCATGTCATTATGCGAGTCACAACTTGAGGTCTCTGCAGTTAATACTTTCCCCTCCTCCCCATCTATCAAAGGGAATGCTAAGCAGACAGAAAATGCAGCTGTCTCTGGTCAAATATTGACAAACGGCTCCTGTTGTGACACTGACTGTGGTAAATTACATTTTCACACTATAAAGTAAATACAATGGCCAGAAAGAAACTGCTACATTGACTCTCAAAATGCTGAGTATTTATGTGAAAAATGTTCAGTATATATGTGGCCATATCCTGTTAGGCTGATCATTCTTGAACACTCATCAAGTCTAGCTGATATCATTTTAACACTTCCTATATGGGCCTGATCAAATGGAAGATACGGCAGGTGACACAGCAGTCCTTAAAACTATAATCTATATAGGTCACTGCATTTTCTTTATCGACTGTATTTCCTTAAAATTGTGTATAAATGTACCTTTGGATAAATATAACAACAGATATGTTTTGGGGGAAACATGATTTCATAAAAGAAACATGTTTTATTCTCCATATGACTACTGTATTAGAGGAAACATTTTAGTTAAAATTCAACACAGTAGCTGCTTGCAATGACTAGAGCTTTATTAAAACTTGTTATCATTTAAAGCACCCATATTAAATCAGATCAGTGTCCTGGATTTATATGAACAAAAGTCCACAGTGACTTTAAGAATGAAACATAACATGATTGACCAAAAAAAAACTGGAGACAAGAATGAGAGAGACGAGACAGAGGCAGAGAAGGGAGGGAAAACATTCACACTGCGACTGGTGGCTGTAGGGTGTCATCACACCACACTGCAGCCTACCTTCTTATATGAGCTGGCCTCTGGTGGTTTTTAAAGACCACCATGGCTTGTCCCTCTTGTCCTGGAGAACATAAAACCACATGACTGCCTGTTGTCCTGTTTGCACCTCTTGCAGACAAATAGCAGAGCAGTAAAGTTCTCACCAATGCATGAGAGAAAAAGCATTATTTTACTTCAGGAGGAGGGCACATCCACCCACAGTGATAGTTTTACCCTCCAGCCAGCATTTTCGGCCGCATATGTGGAAGAGAGGTCAGATAATAGCTCTCACTTTGGGCCACTCGGCCCCACTCCACATGGGATCAGAACCAGACACCTCATGATTACTGCTACCAAGTCTCTGGAGGTCCATTCCTCTCAGCTGCCCAGTTCAATTACACAGTGTGCAGTGAAGAAATGCAAGGTAATGTTGTTGTGCCCTGAGTCATAGAGACATAAGATTCTGAGGGTCAGCAAGTCTGTCAACACCTACACATCTCTGCACCATGCATGGCTGTGTTATTGCTTATTGATTGCAGATTTATTAATGATGAGCTTTTTAAATGCCCATAGATGGATTATATTTTGTTTAATGGCAAGAGTGCTTCTATCCAAAGCGCTTTACAAATTGCCTCTCATTCACCCATTCACCCTCACACCTATAATAGCCAACTACCATTACGTGATGCTAGGCTGCCCATTGGGAGCAATTTCAGTGTCTTTCTCAAGGACACTTTAAGATGTGGATGGGAGGAGCTAAGGCCTGAACTGTCCTGTGATTAGTGCGTTACTCATTTGACCTCCTGATCCAAGACAGCAAAGCTTAATAATGACGAACAGCCAGGAGCTGACCAGTGATACTACATCTTAATGACAAAAAGCTTTTAGTAGCTGGAGTTTATACTGGAGGAGCTACTGTACATTGTGTAGCATGTCAGGATTGGTCTGCAGAAAATAATACACAGGTGAAATATGTTGCTCAACAATATGCAAATGAAACAGGTTGAACGCTTTAACGTTACAGCATTATGAATGATGATGCATTTGTTTATCTTAAAAAATGGACAACCTACACGGTGACTCTGAACCTTCTGTTACATTCTGGTCAAAGTGTTTCACCTCTCTCCTACACAAGCATTACTGAGGTCAGCTGGTGTTGAGGGAAGAGGGCCTGGCTGGTGCTGTGAGATTCAGCTGAGCACAAAGCTGAGATCGGCACCCAGTCAGGTTCATACAGGTTCATACATCAACCTGGTAAAACTCTTTCTCCATGGGCCTGGCTTTATAGATGGCAACATGTTACAACTGCACCTTCCCCGGATGGTTGATGCAAGACTGGAAAAACACTAATATTTCTAATTGTATACTGTAATATAAAGATTTTACATAACTGGAACCAAGAGGCATAGAAACAACCTTGAAAAAATCTAGTATACTAAGGTGTGTATATAAAGTATATAAGGACATGTGTGTTCACGTGCTTTTGGTCCCAGAGTGCAGATACAGTTTTGGTGGCTAAGAGTTGTGTATAAGTTAATGCTGAATTGCTTCAAAATTATATTTTTAGAAAAATGATTTTAAATAATTTAGCATATTTAATATTACCCATATGTTTGTGTATTTTGCATCACTCCTCAAAATTTGTATATTTATTTTCACCTATGGTTTTTATATTATCTATACAAATGCTATATAATTTCATGTTTTTGTTTGGTATTATACAGAACAGTACAACTGGTAAAATCTCCTAGGCATGGTGAGCAAGAGACAATAAGTACCACAGGATCATGAATTCCAACGTGCCTAAGGGGCTGTGTTTGTGTATGACACGTTCTTCTGACTTTAAAATAAAATCTTTCTGGAGGAGTTTCTACCTGCAGAAACAATTCACATCTTTTGTTTATATTTTATTATGCAAAGCATACACTCATCCCCGTGCCTGCAGTGGGTCCCTCACCTGCAGGTGGAACGGTTCATGGGTTGTGATGCTCATCACTGACTGTGCAAACCGACACACAAAACACCATAACAGACCCACTTCTGTGACTTGATTATGCAACGGATGCATTAATTTTACTCTGTTTCAAAATGTGCAACACTCCCTTTTCTTGAGTAGCTCAGTGTTTTTCAAGCATGAAAAACAGCTTCTGACATCAACATCTCTAGTGTGCTATAGTCCTGAGTCATGCTGCATTGATCTGCCACTGCAGCAAACACTAAAAGCCACCACAAACCCCCTGGGAGTCCGACTTCTCCAACTATATGTACTCAGCCTGATAGCATGTGTTGTCTTTTCGTCAAAGCAAATAGAAGACTTCCTGAAGATGTGAGTCATAGAAGCAGCTGAGCACTGTCAAGCTTTGATGGCATCCTAAATCTTTAGGTCAGAGTTCTTGGCCATTTATATGCTGAGGATGTGATTGGTTCTCCATCCTCAAAGGTCACACTATTCCATCCTCTTAGACATAGTAATGCACTGTTCTCTACCTGTACTGTTTGTAAGTGCAGCAAACAAGCAGGAAATACTTTAAACCAGTTTAGTCAGCAGTCTGGTGGTTTTTGAATAAAGTGGAAATTGTAAAGCATCACAACTCACTGTTTGCTAAACCTATAACTTTAGATACTGTTGGAACCTGTGCAGTCTACAGTGTTACCAGCAGTATATTCACATTACCATCAAACTTCATTAACACATCTGACACATTTGACACAGTGGAACAGTTGAAGTCTTAACTTTCTCAATGAAGTGACAATTCATGTGGGCCTAGCTCCAAGACCTTAAGGCACAGTATTTCTGCTGTAGTACCATTAAAGATAAACCTAGAGTACAGCACACAATAAAACAAAATCAACAGTCCAGGAGGACAACAGTATAAACAGCCATGTAGACACACAATGTCACAGACCCACGGAAGCACAACCGCTCTAAACAGCACAGCAATCAACTAAATGGCAGCACAGCAAGGGCCATGATGACTGCACTGTTATTATTTATTCAGTTGTGTTAGTGCGATAGCTCAGTTCAGTTTGGGTCTCAATGCTGATGCTCTGATGTCAGGTTTTATCAAACTGACAGATAAGAAGTGTGATACTACTGTCACATGGCCTGATTAAGGCCTGTAGGACATCATTCATCTTGGAAAATATGTCAGTGCAGCTTAGCATGACGTCCAGTAGGCTACTTCAAGTCCACAGCTGCAGAACAATATCTGCTGCAGGTAGATTTCAGGCTGAATTACTCCCCAGAATGACTGTTTACTGTCTGATGGGGAAAATAATGGTGGTTATGGCACAGCTCTGAGAGTGATGAGTGAATATTAATCTTTTTCTTCTTCACTGTGTTGTCATGTGACAAACTGAAGCAGTATGCTTGGTTTCACAGTCATTTCCTCTTGAGGCTAATTTAAAGAAGCTAGCTTGGCAGAATCACACGGATCTGAGCAGGGCAGTCGCTGCACACTGCACCGCCAAGTGCCCCCAAAAAACAAAACAAAACCTTTTTGCAGGTTTGAAACCCCATAGAATGAAACCAGTTATAAAGCTCCAATCCTGCATGTTGTTATGAATTTTAAAGGCATTCAATTATTCTAAAAAACAGTACTCTTCATAGGATTGTATGCTCACTGGTTCATTTGCCATATCTGGTCAGCTGGTAAATGATGCTTTAGAAGCACAAAGACTGAGAACAAATTAAATCAGGTGATTAATAATAAATAAGACTTTGTAATTTGCTTCAGGAAAGCAGGTCAGCCATCAGTTACCTGGCACAGCAAGTCTTGGCAGGACATTATATTGACCAGCGCTGTGCTGGGTGTACGAAATCAATTATTGACACACTGACACAACATTTAGCTCCGCTGCTTTATATGAAAGGCCACATTCATTCATATTATTGATGCAGAACCAGTTTAACTTTACTTGGACTAAAAATCTAAAACTGATCAGTTTATTCCTACTTTTACTACTAAAACAATCTGACTGTACTGTTTAATCAAACTCATGTTACCCACGTCATTTTTTGATTTTATGCCTGTGTAGTGATGTTTTTCACCAGATGTTATGTCAACTCTTTCATGCTCATTATCAGAAACTATATGCCACCCAGATGGAATGTAGTAATTCAGACGTGTTAAACTGCTGCATGTGAAATGGTAACAGTGCAGTACGTGACATATGTGTCATGCATTTAATATATTGTGTGTTTGGCTTGTGATCAGATTCATCATCATCAGGTAACAGGCAGCCTGTGGTTAGAGTCTCTCAGGGTTCAGGTAGCCAGCTCTGCTTGATTGTTACAATCAGACTGAAGAAGTGGCATGTGGCAATGAAGTGGTCCTCGATTCAAAATGATCTTCACAATGATTTCTGAGTATGATTAGTGAGGCATGAGACTGGAGAGACATGACTCCAGTATTTATTTTGAAATCAGGGGATGATAACACAACCAGGACAAAGGGCAGGGCTATGTTTCAGTCATCAGAAATAACACTTCATATGAATGGAGCTAAAATTTTTCTCTGAGGCCTGAAATGTCACTTTACACATTTATCTTCTGTAGAGTTTAGATCTATGATGTCAGTCAGTTACTGCTTTGATCTGCAACATAATTAGCTGCCTGGTATTTTCTCCACATTTCCCCTTGAACTGTCTATTATCAAGAGTAATATGAGTTGTCCTCACCAAAGACAGCATCCAGAAAAGTTTCTTTAACAGTGCTGTCTAGCACAAGAAGTTTTGCTCTTGGGAACAGAATACCATAGGTCAAAATCAGCGTTAAATATCTTGTTTCTTTTAAAGTGAAAATCTGTTAAAATCCAATGCGTCTTAAGCCATTTTTGGACAGGAATAACATGATGAGAGGAAGTGGGGAATAAAATATTCACTGTGCTTCTCAATAATTTAACTGAGTGTCCTGGTTGGCATTTTTTTTAAACTGGATGCAGTCTGTAATACAGAGGGACATGCCTGAGAATTCATTCTCTTTTTTAGCTTTCTTAAGTATCAGACTAATCCCGTAGTCTGTACAGTAAATGTTGGTGTTGGTATGATTCCAACTTTGAGATACGGAAAATATTCTGCTTCATTTTCACACAAAAGTAAAATTCCACTCTAACCTAAAAAATAAAAAAGCAGCCATTAGAAAAAACAGAGAAATGCACATTAAAACACAAAAACGTTGCTCTAGACAGGATTTAAGTTACAGGCGGTCCAGTGTTTTCATAGCAAAACTGGAAGGCAGGAGAGAAATTAACCACATGTTGTATCTGTTCACGACACAATTAAAATCACTGACAAGCACAGGTACCATTAAATCACCTCATCTCCCCTAGAGAAATAATCCCATCTGAATTTAAAGTACTATAGTTTACACAGGCAGTGAATCCATTTGATCTGACCTCCCTTTAGAAATGTTTGCATATATGTGGACTGTCTCCTCCCATCTCCATTTGTGGCACCTGTTAAGGTTGGACAAACTAATCAGCATCTATCATTTCCTATTATTACTATGTAAACACAGAATTCCAGGCATTGCTTCACATGCCACCCTGAGCAGATGTTTAATCAGACAAATGAAGAGCCATGAGGATGTGAAGGGCCTTTACAAACATCAACCATTTAAAATCAAGACAAGAAGACTGCCCCTCTAAGTTATTGGTTAGAACCATCAGGGAGCCCCTGAAGACATTTTTAATTTTTTAATTTTATACGTTTTTAAGCAAGAAAATGTTTAGTTGTAAAAACATAAATAACAAAATGCAGGTGATACCAATTCTCAGCCTTCATAGCTCAGCTGTGTTGGTTTCTCTCTCTGCTCATCAAAATGCCAGTAGGCGTGTGTATGTGTGTCTTTTGTGTGTGTGTGTGTGTGTGCGTGTGTGTGTGTGTGTGGACTGAGGCAGAGACAAACAGAAAGCACAGATTTAAAATGGGGTAAGAAGCCTCAGCACCTGGCCAAGCAATCATTGAGTCGTTATGATAAAAAAAATAATCAAAATAAAATAATACACCATAGTAACATGTAAATGCCTTATTACAGATTTCTCAGAAACATTTCTTTCTGCAATTCATTATGGAGTTGTAAGAGGCTCTGCACAGAAACACCAAAGAAAATATTTAATTGCAGCACCAGATATTTCCACGTAAATGAAAGGAAAATTTCCTGAAGCTCCACTACTTTAGTTGTGGTGATGTAAAACATCAAAGTGTTAACTATGTGACAGTGGCTTTCTTTTTCATAATGAAGCTGCTATCAGTATAGAACAGACTGCTTCCTCACACAAAGTCTAAGACAGCAACACAGAGTAAATATCTTAATGACTAATTACATTTTAAGATGTGCAAATGGTTTATATTCAAAGCTGTGACTATGCTTTAATCCTGTGAGCAAAGAACAATATTATTTTAAAATCCCATACTGCCCATGTGTGCTATTTTACATGACACAAATTAGTGGGCTTTTTAGTTTTTCACTTTCACAGCAAACAGACTGTCGACAAAAAAAAAAAGTTCATTACACAGAGAATAACACTGAGATTTAGCATGTACATTTAAGAAGGGATCACACTATGAATTAGAAACGTTTAGTGTGTTTGTGACACTGGTGGATTAAATGCAATGTCAAGATGCGTGATTGAATTACACTGAAAGCTTGAGTTTTGAGGCTCTTTTAGAGCCACCAGAATGCAATGCAGTGTGTCATGACATATCAAATGAAATTTACTGCTGTAGAATATATTAGACTGCTTCTCAGAGCGGAAATAATAATGCAGTCATGGTTTATCAGCGCTTTCAAAGGCTTGTCATGAGTGATGAAATATGGTAATTGTATTTTTAATATCAGGACCAAAGTGGGGGTGGTGAATGATGCAGCGTTCTTGCTAAATCTGGGGCTTTACCAATAAATCACTGAAGTTCATATGAACTGCTGGCTTGTTCAACAGCACCTAATGGATAATAACTGACTTCTCTGCTTACAGTTGGAAGCTTTGTACACATGCCTCAATTTGCTTCTGTAAGAGTTCTCTGTATGAATGCTTGAAATAACTGTATGAATTATACTTCTCAGCAGTGGTGGAAGCACAAGTTGCAGTAGATCAGTTTAAAAATACTCAGTTTTGATCAAAAGAACTGCATTCAAAATTTAAAGAGATTCTATTTTCACAGTGTACTTATTGTAAGTATCAGATGTATAATTAATTGCACATTGATAACATTGAACACCCACCCAGGTGATGTCATGTGCTATATAACTTAATCTTAGACTTTGCCGAACGCAGTTAAACTGGGGTTTACTTCAGGTCACCGTGGCCCACACTGCAGATATAATAATAATGAAGCTGTCAATTATCCCATTGACAAATATGCTAAAACACAATAGAGCAGTACAGTTGAGACAATAAATGGCTGCTTCAAAAATCACACAGTTATTTTTTATTTAGTGAAATAAATGTTGATAAGAGTGTAGCGCTCTCACAAAATCCTATGAAGGAACAAAACAGTGGTGTCCATGGACTGAACACTACTTTCTGTTAACAAACCCAATCCCCTAACAATAGTTAACAAGTACATGTCATCATTCTGTGTGTAAAACATTATGTTTTGTCATCCTGAGAGGAAACTAAAGCAGATGTCAACCAACCACAATCTGTATACATCTGCATAGCCCTGAATGGTGGTCTAATTATGCATAATAAATGCATAATAAACAGTGAAAACTCCTGTGTAGCTACGGGTGTGTGTGTGTGTGTGTGGGTGTGTGTGTGCGTGTGTGTGTGTGTGTGTGTGGAGCCGCTTTCAACTTAGAAGGTTTGACACGGCTGTGTGCAAGTGAGACTGTTTTTAATTTTTTGATTTTGATTTTCTTTTATTTTTCCAAACCTGCCATCATGGGACACATTTCAACCTTTTACTGGTATAAACTTTTAGTTTTTGCGTTTAGTATTTAAAACAAAGTTTTTCTTTCTCCTTGTTATTCAAACAGGGTATAGGCCTAAACAGACTAAAACACAAAAACAACAGAGGTTAGAAAATACAAATATCTCCCTGGAAAAATGGAAACAACTACATAAGAGTTTAACTTTTCTGCATCTTAAATTGTGCAATTACTGATAGAATAGAATTAGTCGACTCCCAAAGAGTGAATTGATGCATTTTCAATTGAAGGGAACAAGCCATATCTGCTTTAGAGATGGGTTCCTCTTATATTTTATTTCCAATCTTGAGAAAGGAAGTCATTATCTCACCTTTCTTTGCACCTTAAGCAAACCTCATGGGTGTGAAGATCAAAGTGATATTATTAGATTTTGTGTCCTGTCAGGCTGTAATCCAGCTCCTGGTGTTGGCTGTCAGATGTGACATAGCACCTCACCCCTGCATCTTTTTCCTGTCTTCTGATTTCTCCCTGGACCCTTGTGTGTGTTTCAAGAGCAGGTTTAAGATTTGAAAGCCAAGCTAGAAAGGTTTGGTTGCAAATGTTAACCCATGGGGGTCTTTCACTTAATTAAGAGGACGAGTGATCTCTGCCACTACTTCAGAGGAAGGGAGAGGGCAGATGTCCGATGATATTATCTGGGACTGGAGATGGCAATTAATCACCTTGACAGCTCTTGATTTGTAAACATGGCTAATTTAGAGCTTTTTTTCTTAAGGAAGCACACAGGTGTAAGGTGTATCTCACTGGCTATGACAGGTTTAAATTGCCCTTCAGCAAAAGTAGGCAAACAGCCAAAGACTCCGTTGTTATTTGATTTAGATTGAGTTTGACATCTTGTTTAAGTGAATATGAACTGGAGATCAACTCAACATGAAGGAAAAGTTGCTTCTTTAGAGGTTTAAAAACATGTAGATCATTTGCTTGTGTCTTTAAAACAGGGAATTAACAGAGTGGAAAATTCTCTTCACTTTCATCACCTCTGGCACAATGTGCACGTAAATGACAGTCTGTTAGCTACAGTCTTGTATTGGCCTTTTGACATTTTATAACTTTAACTTTTATTTGTATGTGCGTATAAAAAGAATATTCCTAAACTTATTCATACCTTATGGCAGGGACAGCAAAGAACTAGCACTGATGCAGGCCAATTGTTTCTTTGCCAAATGTTGCTTTTGTCTGGGCCTCACTTGAACAAACCACAGACTACAGCTGACGGCCTACTAGCACCTATGTTCTAGAGGAAATAACTAATAATAATAATACCAGCAGGTGGCAGTAGTCTGTATTCGTTATTCAAAAAGGGAAAGTGAAACCTACTGTATATGGCAGACATACAAACCATAAACAAAGCGACATTTGCTGACCTTTTTCACATGACTCTCGCTCACCAGACAGTTTATAGCTACTTTTAATTGGACATGTCTGATAAGAAGCTGTAAATGGAACAGCTGTTGTCAAGGCCCAGGTTCTTGGTTGAAGAAGAAAGGAAGCAGTGAAGGTGAAAAATAAGGTGAAACTGAACTAACTGAATAAATACCACCCTGAGCCAAACAGCCAATTAGAACTTGTGCCAAAGATGTGTTATCATGGTAAGAAGAACTGTTTGCGAAGGAAATGACAAGTGGCCTGTTTTGCCATTTCCCTAGGAGCACTTGTTGCACCTGATGCAGGTGTAAACTCAAGATGTCTGCCATTGTCTGTCAGTAGTAAATAAGAAGAAAAGAAAAATCCAAGCGCTGATAGTCCTACTTCATGACATTCTAACAAATCTTAGCCTGAAAGGAAACAACAGTCTGACTCAGCTGCCTCTGAATATGGTGACATGCTCCACAGAGCCCTAGTGCTTTTTCTGGAAAAATCACCTGCTGTGTCGAAGATCCACATCAACACAGCCATGTTTAAAAAAAAAAGATCATGCAGTTAGATTAGGCAGGTTGGATTGGATTACTTCAGTGATGGCCTTTGTGTGCTCTATGAGTCACATGCTGCAGGGGGCAGATTCCTGGGCGTTTTGCTTTGGGGTACTAGGAGAGAATAAATGAAGACTAATGACTGCTGACAGAAATGCCCAAAACAAACACAGAAACCTGCTTGAATAATGCAGCTTCATTGCCTGTGTTTTCTAAGCTCAACCTCAGATAAAATACACAAATAGTAAAATATTAAATAGTTGATAAAACCCAGTTTTTACAGTACCAGGGGCTCGACTCTTTCCAGTCCAGCACATTGAGTTTGACTGCCAAAAGCAAAAAAAGAACAAATAAATAAATAAAATAAATAAAATGTGGACTACACATGCGATTAGACGAGACAGATCAATGCAAAAGAGCAAGGAACACAACCTTATTCATCCTCACATGATTTTAAATGGGATTAACCTGAAATACACTTTTTGTGTGTGACGTGCCCACCAGTAACTGTGACGCCGGCCTCGGCTTTAGAAACCTACCAACCTTAGTGCTGGCAAACAATGAACAAACGAACCTTTTCCACACTGGCATGTACTGCCTGCAGGAAACAGCCATATGCCAACTCACAAATAGGTGCATGTACGTTAAACAATACCCTCAAATATTCCCAGATTAAAAGTGGTGGATGTGCTTGACAATTTGACAGAAAACTATGTCAAAAAACAGAAACAGAAAACTAAGTGGGTCAAAGGTTTCTTCACTCACATTTCTTTGTCATGGTGATAACGTATTGTGCATGAAGGAAAAGCTGATTTCTGAGACCTGTTATCAGGAAGCTGAAAATCCCCACGAATGGGCAGGTTAGCTCAAGGTTGGCAGTGTCTCCAGTTGCTGTCAGGCTGCCAGCAGATCAAGCAGCTGAGCTCCATTAATTCTTGTTTTTAACTGTATTTGTTGCTCTTTGCTCCTGTTATTTAAGTAATGTCTTCGACCATGCAAGATAGATGGGTAATATTTCTAGGCAGTTGATGTGACTGATAATCAATAGCAGGGGACTTCATGATTAATTGGCCACATACTGGGATTTTTCCATGATATGCTCACATCCCAGTCTCTATATTTTTTCCCTGTGGAGGACCTCCACCTTATTTCAACATATCTGGGGGTGCGCCTAAAAGAGATTTACTCTGACCCAGTAAGGTTTCATTCTGTTTATTGCTTTCTCTTAAAAGTCTGCATTTAAACCAGTGAAAGAGGTTTTATTGCATTTGCTACTGGGAAAGAGATTTCCCTGACAGGAATTAGTCTGTAAATAACACAGTGTTTTGGTGTCAGGTTTGAAGGTTTAGAGCAATACAAATAAAATCCAAATATCTGCAACTGGCCAGTAAAAGAAGATGTTAAAAGGAGGCAACTCATGTCAAACAAGACATTTAAGCTATAAACACAAGTACAATTTTCAAGACAATAGAAAGAGAAAACAATTGTATTTAAAGTTTGTGCACTAATTTGTTAAATCTCTGCTCTAATGAACAATTTGTATCATCTTTATTTTGAAGGCAGAACAATAGTTGCAGGCCACAGTGACAGATTACACAGATGTTACTGCAGTACTGCTGACTGGGAATGATCAATAGATGTGATAGATGCGATTTAGGGGCAAAGCTGATAGTGATTCTTCTATTTAAAGGAGCACTTTGACTTTTAGGGAAATATGCTAATTGCAGGAGTTAGATGAGCAGATTGACACAGCTCTCATGTGTTGTGTTTAGTGTAAAGCTACAACCTGCAGTTGTATTAGCTCAGCATTAGACTGTAAGAATGAGGAAACAGAACACCTAGCTCTGTACATTTGCTTTTATACCTTAACACCTAACTCAATCCACATATAAACCTAAATGTAAAACTATGCCAGGCAGGCTGTTTCTGTTTCAGGTTTAATGCTAAGCTAATCATCTTCTGACTAGCTTTAGACAGATATGACATTAGTATCAGTCTTCTCATCTAATGCGTCATAAGAAAACTAAGCATATTTCCAAAACGCTGAACTATCCATTTAAATGGAATATCTAGGAAGGGGAAGCCTCACCATCATGTACTGTCGTTCAATCTGGTATTATACCATAGGTCTCTGCTGAAACAGATGCATGCAAGTAACCACAACACAAGAGCTACTGTACATATTCTGTAATGCGTCTGCTGCATTCATTAATCAGACAGACAGACACCCTGTTTGTCAAACTGAGCCAAATTACAGAAAAGACTCTAAAGCTCAGTTTTGCTCCTGCAGCGTTTCCTGTCATTTCAGCTGACACACATGACCCGTCTGACACTGTCCCCGGTGACTGCTGTAAGCTACTTTTGTACACAGGGAAATTTGGGAGGATCAAAACTGCAAGTTTTTGTAGCTTCAGTGAAAAATCTCAGAATATGTTTTGCTATCTGTGATTTAAGTGCATGTGTCATGTAACATGGCACATGGGCTGCTACCATTTCTTGTTTTGTGTACCTATTATCGTGCATGGACTTGGTGTCAGGGCAGCAATTCTCACTGATCAGAGTGCACCTCCTGACAGCACATTCAGTTCAGCAGCCTCTCTCTCATCTCAATGACATCTGCTGATTTTACATGAAAGATTTACATTAATGACAAAATCATTTGAAAATAATAGATTACAAAACTAGAAATAGGCCTTAATTTGACTATGTTCGGAGATTTTCTTTGTAATATTAGGGGTAATGATAGCTTGATAAAGTCTTTCACTCCACCCTCCTGAAGCTGTCCAGATTTTTGTGACACAGGTATTGTCAAAACTGGAGGTCAGATTGGAATATGCTTCAGTACAAGGCTGCTGTTTTGCTGGCTGATTGTTGTTCAGATACACTGATGCTGTTTCTGCTCTTTTGCACAAACAAAGAAGAATCAGAATCAACACTGCTATCCATGCCTTAATTGTGACAGATCTAATTCATGGCAGTGAGTGACCCAGGACGGTGAGGATTAAGTTGTGTGTTTGTGTGAATGCACACCAGACACTATTGTATATCTTATTTGAAGCTGCACCATGTGAGAATGTGAAGAGGTCATTGTTCACAGGGCAGTGTTTCCAGAGCAGCATTCCTCATGCAGGTCAGGACCCTGCATCAATAAGATGATTTCCAACACATAGTTCTGAGGTTAGTGTGAGCGCCTGCCATGTACTGTCACTGCTCCCTGAACATCCGTATTGATTAAAAAGGTCCATACTCAGGACTGGTGACCTGTCCAGGGTGTACCCCTGTCTTCCACCCGAAAGATTGAGTGGGTATAGATAATGGATTGGTGGATGGATGGATGGTCCATACTCAAATCATAAAAAACAAGGCATCAAAAGCAATGGCAGTGGCAAACAATATATGCTGCAGTAAGTCTGTAACGCAAATTAGCTTTGGCGAGTTAAAAATGTCAACATTTTTTATATGCATAATAGACGTATGGCACAACATCAATTTGTGCAGGGAATTTGTAAATTAGGCTCTCATTCTCCGACAGTTTACTTTCTGTTCATAAACATTAAAAACATATTTAAGGATATTTTCTGTGGCTCTTATTCTGCATGTGTGTGTATGTGTGCTGGCCTCCGCTGGACGTGGTCATTTTATAACAATGTCGCAAAAGCATTAAGTGCATCTTAATTTAATCTAATGATGATAACACTGACACTATGCGAGTGGGAGCACATTCTTAACGCCGCTGGAAACACACATGCCCGTAAAAGCTCTTTATGGATAATGCGTATTTCGCTGTAACACAGTGCAGCTAATGGCTTATGTTCTTTACAATGTTTCGCTCATGCTTCAATCCCTCCCCTGGGTCATTTAGAGGTCTAATATCTGTGACAGCTGCACAACTGGATTTGAAGCAGTGTGGAGGTCAGTTTTTCCAAGCTAGAAGATGTTGTCAATGCAGTGCAGGAAGAAGGTAGGTGTTCATTTAGAAAACTAGTTTTATTTGGCTTCTGTAAATATAAACAAAACAAGCTGAAAGGTATTTTTGACTATTGTTTCTGTTGATAACTGACAAGCTGCCTGTGGTGTGATTAGGGTCAGATTTAGAAGTGTATATAATTGAACCACTTTTTTAATCACCACAGAAAAGTGAACATTATGGACAGCTGTCAGGATATGCTGCAGTTTGACACATTGTGTCAGTAGTTGCTAGTAACTGGGCTGCTGAAATATACAGGTGGTTAATATTTCTGAAATGTTTTGACCTAAAAAAGGAAAATGTGGTCCATGTGGGAGGCAAGAAAGGGGAAAAACATCACTAATAATGTCTGATTGTGTAAATGTCTGACTTGGTGCACCAGGTGCTGCAACTGTGTTTCAGCTGTTGCGGGTAGCACTCACAGCCCAAACATCATTAAAAAATGTAGAAATAAAAGACAGGAACATTGCTCATTGCTGATCGTCTTGACTATGTCGGCCACTGTGGCACAGGAAGCACTTTAACAGCCAACTATCATCCATCTGTGCCTGTGGTAGCAGCCACGGCTGCAGACGCCCTCTATTCATCACTGCTGACAGGTTACAGATCTGCTGATTCGTAGCGCTGTGGGAGGGGGTGGGGTGTGTGAGGGCAAGCCTCTGATGGAGTGGGAGAGGGAGCAGGCCAGACGGTGGGGGCAGCCACAGTGCATTTACCACCACAGCAGTGACAGATTCACCCTGCTGCTTGGAGATGCCTGATTTCCTCTTACCATAGTTTGTTGGTAAGTGTCCTAAACCCAAATGATAATTTAATCTCTGGGACAAGGCCAACACCTGGCATGGTGGGAAGAAGAATGTGATGTTATCTATAGATTTTATTGGCTGGTTTACTCATTTTGCAAATATTACTTAACATAGATCTGGCAAATGATACAATACGTAGAAAACCCCACATTCTGTTCCCCTATTCAGTTTGTTGTTGCATATTGTTATTGTGCCATTGTGACTTCCGTCTGCTCTGTAATGTGGCATCCACATGTGCCTATAAATCTGGGGGTCCAAGCATAGACAGTGTTATAAATCAGAGGGGACCTGAATCTACACTCAAATTTCAGGAAGGAAAACAAATCCACACTGTATCAAATCCACTCACAGTGGGCAGCATCAAAGGAAATGCGGAAAATATGGGGGAAGTGTACCCAGTAAGAGGGCTGTCGCATCATTTAGCCTGTGTTGCAATTCCTGCCATGCACAAGTCATCAAACAATGCTGACAGGCTACCATGTCGAGGGAGGCCCAAGATGCCAATGTGCCTCTGAGTCTGATCAAAGGGCTTGTTACAAATTTATTCACGCCCCATGGTCACTTTGTTACCAAGCCAATTATATCACAGCTAAATGTTTAGTCAATCAGAGGGGAGGGAAATGGTGCCCTCAACTCATATGAGTGCCTGGCTTCATTTTACTCCACATCAGCCAGTACCATATCACTGTAGAGGAGCTATGCAATTGCTAAATCATCTGCTCGTAATCTCTCTCCAACTTGAATTAAGTGGTGTGAACATATGGTGCTATTTACGGTGACAAATATAATACCAGAGACAATGAAACTAATTGATCTGTATGGCAGTGGTGTTAAGTCTCCACAGTTCATTTGCGTATTTACTAAAGCAATAGTGATTAGAAATTTGTGGGTATGATTTTATTAGATAAATCAGAGTCTGCAGCGCTGACTGACCTCTAGGTGATCATTAAAAAGATCCTTCGCTGTTTACAGATGATAGAAGATAATCAGAGCAGGTGATGGTGGGTGTCAATGCAAAGGGTTCACTCCATTACAGAGTTTAGAAAACTCCCACAATACATCTTCTTTGTATTTAGCAAATACTGTACATCTGCGCGGTTACCATAGAAACTACTAACGAACCCTGTAGATAATATTCTCCAGTTCCTGCTAATTCTTTTCGCAAACACGCAGGGCAATAATTCTGATTATACTTGGCAGATGAAAATGTCACACAGGTGCACAAACACACTCAGACTAAAACGTGTTTTCTGTGGTTTATAGTGGGAAAGGTAGGGATAACTTTTACTTTTACTTAATAAATGCATTTTGGAAAAAAAATAGGAGAATAATGATTAGGTTTGTCTAAGACTTTCTTCACTTAATTCCCAAATGCATATTAGTGTCATCTACTCCAGGCATGGAGCAGTTTAATATAATGTTGCCTAAAATGTATTTTTCCCAATTATTTTGAGAAGCAACCTGCCAAGAGCTCACAGTCTTGCTGATACAGTGAACCAGGACAGGGGAATGTTGAATTTCTGAATCCAAATGGTAAAGACTTGTGCAACACTCAAGTCTGGATTCAAAGTAATTTAAAAAGTATTTTTTTTTATATTACTCTGTGTCTAGTTTACTCTCACATCCACAAACTGACAGACACTGATTTAGCATTGTAAACACTCACAGATTTCTCCTTCACACTGTATTTAGATCCTCTAATAGGCAAAGCAGGACAGAGTTGTCCAACTTTTTCAGGTGTTAATGAATCTGTACCAGAAATACTTTTATTATTTCTACATTCAATATAAAAACTTCTGTAAAAGACGAAGTGAAGCAGAAGCCAGACTGAGGGCTCACTGGACACAGAAAAGGTCAGTCAACCCTGCATCACAAAGTAACTTGGAATGAGATAAAAGCCTCAGACTGATGATACATGACAGCGTATCACAGAATGAATTTTCTCTGCCTCGCATGCTGAGCAAGAGTGACATCTGGGTTGCTGTGGTTTAGAGATTGAAATAATTGTTGTAACTGAGACTGAAAATCACATTGCAGCACAGTGGGGTTTTTCAGCCTGCTATTGAAGCTGTAGGGGCAGTTTTTTTTTATAGGGTCAGTAATAGGCCTTGCATGAAATTTTTAAAATGAACATCTGCAAACTGCACTTTGCATTCTTGGAGGAAAAAGGCCAAGGGGGAGCATTTGTGCCAGGATAAGGGAAAAAAAAAAAAAAAACTGATTAAAAATTACACCTGACAATGACTCAAGCCAGGATTATGCACACATGCTGTTGTGTGCTGTTGTTACATACTATTGGCATAGTATGTAAATGAGCTAGTAAGCCCACATTTTGAACTGCAGCACCAAGACAAAGTTATGACACACCAAACAAAGTTGGTGAATTACATACATACTAACTCATGATTATGAGACACAGCACTCAATTTGAATGACTAAAAGATAGCAAGTCAAAATATGATATTTGATTTACTATGAAATGAATAGAGTCTGAGAAACTATGCACGACTTAAAGCTTTATTTTTGATTTGGTAACTCAAATGGGATGGGACAGTAGCTCCGTTACTCCATAGAGAGGCTGTGGAATGAGATCGAGAAAGCCATTCATACCAGAGAAGAATAAATCTAAGCTGAAGCAGATCTGTAAGGAGGAATGGTCCAAAATTCCCCCTGAACATCGTGCAGGTCTTATCCACAGCTACATGAAACACCCATTTGAGCCTATTGCCACCAAAGGTGGTTCAACCAGTTATTAAAACCCCGTTGCTATTTCCTTTTCCACTATAATTTGTATGTTAATAGGTGTGTGGAACAAAGACATGACGGATCATGACTATTTGCATTTTATCTTGGGATTGCAAACTGCCTTTACTTTTTCTTGTAAATGTGTGAAAAAGAAAGACAAACAGGCAGAATTGTCTGTTGTTACTGTATCACATAATCTGCTAAGCAAAAATGACTTTGTAAGATTTATCATATAGTTTTGTCTGCACATAATTTTGACTACGTCATTATTCTTGATGATGACTTGTCTCTGAACATTTTAACCAGTAATAACCTGTAATTATTTTTAAAAGTAATGTTAGATTTATTTATTTCTGTTCTTGGCTAAAATAGATTTCCATTCCTAAATGCCATTTTGCTTTACAATATTCATTTCCAATCTCACTTTCACCTCTCCTTGTCAACAACACAAGGGCAGGAATAAAAGCATGCATGTAGTGGGAGAACAATAAATTAAGAAATACATTTAATTTTGCTGTTTTGTGCCTGATAAGAACAATCTCACAATAAAATCTCCATGTTTCCATTGGTTTTCAAGCAGCTGAGAGATTTGGGCCTGCCAGAGGCCATGGACAGCCCAGTTTCATGACACAGCTGAAGGAAGCATATTGAACAACTGAAATTTTCCAATTTGGATTTAATTCAGCAGGGTAAAGGGTTTTTTTAAAAATCCAAAACAGGCAGTGTGTTTGTCGTATGATGCAGCATGCTTAGACCTAATCAATGCCCCCATATCCAGTGTTATCCAGGGCCACCATGTGCTGAGCTCAGAGCATCTGGCACAAAGTGCAGAACATGCAGCTGCCGTGCTGGCATCAGAGGAAAAGTCCAGAGCATTGAGTGTACTTTGGAGAGATCCCAATTCCAGCATCAGATTTCAGATGTGTGCCATTCGACTGATTACATCAGTGAAGAGGATTAAACTGTGATTTTTATATAATACTTTTCTCATGGCTTAGCATTTCCGAGTAATGCACATTCATTTCTCTGAGAGCAGAGTTAATAACTTGCAATTTCTTTCAAGCCACAGAACTGTGCTGATGAATAATGGCTTGAAAGGTTTGCAGTGGAAGATTACCAACAGCCCCACACTCATCATTGCTGGTGTCCTGCAAAAACCTGATATCTCACATTTTTTGGCAGTTTATTTTCTTTTTATTGCTGTTGACAGCTGACATTATCTCCCATGTGCAGAAAAGGTTTCATAATGTTGGAGCTAAGCCAAATGATTGATGGGCTAAATCAGGGGTTTTTTTTTTTTCAAGAAAAAGTTAACTTTCTAGGGAAGGAAGTTTTCTACATGACACTGATGACACGCAGTCACTGAGAGGAAAGCAATATTGCTGTGATATTATCCAACACCAGATGGAAGGATAACATATGCTGATTGCACCTGCCAAACAGGTCGCAGTTGGAGAAAAGTAGGAAATAACTTTCCGGCGAACATGAAAATGAAAAATGACAATGAGCTGACTAAAACAAATACACGCAGTAGTTTAAGATAGTAAGAACAGATTTCAATAAAGACCTAATGATACAAGTCTTTTATTGCATCCAGCTGCCTTTCAGCTCCAGTGTTATTTCATTTACGGTTAAATAAAACACAATAAGGCATTGATTTTATGGCTTTTGTAATTAAACCAAAATGCCTGCCATTAGGGAGTATGAGCCAATTTTGTTCCACAGGGCAAAACAATATCTCTCAAGTGCAACAACCTCACATAGGCACATCTGTGTATGAAAGCACACACTAATTTCAGCACCTTTAGATGTGCATTAGAGTCATAAACACGCCGACAAAGTAAGCAACGCGATTATGATGCAGAAGTGACAGTGTTTAATGATATATTTTAAACCAAGACAAATTATTTGAAAAGATTATTATCAGGCTTGTGTTTTGGTATATTTAGTAACCATAGTATTTATCAGTAATTTATAATTAGTCACAATGATATCCTAATTACATAAAATGTACATTGAAATAAAAATGATGGTACCTTATTAAGTACAGTTCATATCTAATATGTGCACAGTAGTTCAGTTGTGTAAAACAGAAATATGTATATCGTAACACCTAGAATATGATTTTCAGGTCAGACACTGTGCTGTAATGAGCTCACAGTTTCTGTGGTGGTTGGGTGGGTTATTAAAATCAAAGTGACAGGGTATTTGAAAGGCCAGCTCTCCGAATCACTTAGCTCATTCACCTGTCTTGCCAGCATTCAATTACACAACCAGGGACCAGGAATGACAAGTGTTCTCACCTGTCGCCACCAAGATCTAGGTCCAGATTCTTTAATGACCACACAGCTGGTCTGCTGAAATCTGGTTTTGGTTGTGCAGGTTCCAACAAAATAAATGATTCTCACTAACTAACAGTTTGGGACGTCATTAAATGAAAGTCTCAGTGTGCCTGTATAATAAATTAAGAAGACAGAATTTTTAGATTGTGTCTGTAAACAATATTAACATGTAAACAATAACTAAACAATACATTTTATAAATATCTAGCCACAATATAAAGTATTAATGTTTTCGAACACAGAGAAAAGTTTTACTTTTGCAAACACTGTAGTAAAACATGTATTTCATATTTCAGAAACACAAATAAATAACCCCAGAGACCAAACTCTGGGGTTATTTATTTTTGGGGTTAATTACTCTGTTACATATAAAACATATAAAATATTTTATCTTACCAAATTCTAATTATTATCATTATGAATTATCATTAAAGAAAAACGTTGCTTGTTAGCCTACAAGCCTGTAGCGCAGCACTGCTAGTCATGTAATAGATTTTAAATAGCACTGTACACTAATAGTATAATAGAGCATCATATTAAATGTGAGCAATTATGTCACATGAATCCTAACTAAAGTTGGAGA
The DNA here is from genome assembly GCF_900324485.2 of Mastacembelus armatus. Lineage (NCBI taxonomy): Eukaryota > Metazoa > Chordata > Actinopteri > Synbranchiformes > Mastacembelidae > Mastacembelus > Mastacembelus armatus. The sequence goes on along the minus strand of NC_046636.1, from coordinate 3,604,993 downwards.
GAAGCGGTAACCTTAATGAGTTTGAAGGATGAAAACCTAATTACAGCGAACACATCGTCGCCAATAGTTTCTTCTGCATTTACAAAACTAATGTTGTAAAATCATAAAGGGTCAGTTTGTTATGGCTGCTGCTGCAGTGGACGGCAATTTCTTAGAATATAAGAAGTTAAGAGTGTATGTTAGTTATGTTGTCAAAGAGAATGCAGATGATAAAAGTAAAAAGGAAAAAGCTGAGCGTGGCTAGCCTATAGCAACAAGACTAACTGATATTATCCAGCCCCATATTAAACATGACTAATAATATCATGAGCTGCTTAAAAAGTGGGACGGTGTGTAATGGTTGTACTTGTGCAATGTAGCCAGAGTTTGATAGAGGACTTTACAAAAGCCACTACACAAAAACTATGATGAAAATGATAAAAGATGAAAAGCGATAGACCTCGGCTCAGTTTCTGAAGTTCCTTTCTGTTTCTAAAGGGCAGCAATGACATCAAACCCATGGGGAGGAAGCCATTTAGCTGTCCTGCGACAGATAGGGCGATTCAAATTTGGCAGAAGAATTGATCCGAATCACAGACAAGGGGAGGAACAATAGCGTAATGTGCGCTGTCAAGCAGAGGATATTTGGAAGTGAATCAGACTCTTGCTGTCAACAAAGGTCTTTCCTTTCTCCCTTTAAGCCTTTTTCCCCAGACATTTGAACTGTCTCACTCCTTTTGATATATGAGGTAGGGGCAGTGCTGTCTAGCTGTTTTTTTTCCCCACATCAAGATATGACTGATTAGTTTATTTCTCCTTAGGTCAGGGTCTTTTCTTCCCTTAGCGACTTTAAGGGATTTCATAAAGATTTCAGTGCCAGTAAGAAAATGTCACTTATCAATACACTGTTCATTAAACAACAATAAAAAATCTGGCAACTATAAAAATGACTTTCAAGTGATTTCAATCTAAAGGTAAACCGCACATTCAATTTAATTTGCGGCATAATCACATTTAAGAGCACATAAGTTCCCTCCATATAGCAGAAATATTTACTTTCCCCAAACCCTTGTTTGTTTGAGTCTATGTAACTTCCTCATCTGTCACCACTGATTTTGTGCTTGTGGAAAAAGGGCTGAAATCCCAATATGATTTACTCAATTCATGGATATTGGAGTCTGAACATATTCATTTGACTTCATACAAATGTAATAATATCCAATCTGCTTGTGCTGTTTGTCCAACAAACAAGGAGAAAGGAAACATAACTAGACCCCAGAGACACCGTCCTGCTGCTGCCAGGACGGTGTCCACATTTCTTAAGCCTTTCCCCCCCTTTTGCACCTGCTGCAATGTTTTAATAGCTTAGAAACACATAGTTCATGTTCCTGCCTTTGTGTGGAGTTCAGCAGATCAGCTCTCCTGAATGACCAGTGCTGATGATAGCAGTCATGGTGATTAGCTTGGATATCAGGCAGTGCAGGGGAACAGATGGACAGAAATCACTGGCTCAGTGTTGTGCAGCCGAACAAATGTGGGCTTTTGGCAGGAGGACCATTGTTGTTGCTCAGTTTTCACAGTCCAGACATTCATGCAGGTTCACCAAGAGAGAAAGGTTTTTTTTTTTTTTTTTCCCCCATCACAGCCAACATCATTTCTCCCTGGCTAATAAGAGGCAAACCCCTGCACCATCTCATCTCCAACCTAAACTCTTTGTTGAGAAATAATCAGAATGATTAATGTCTGAAATGGAACTGCTGAGTTTCGGCTTGCCTGATAACCTTCTCCGGATTCAGCTCAGACCCAATTGTCACATTATAATACTATGCAGCATTTTCAGTGAAATTGCTTACAATGAGCAGGCTCCTTCATATTATGTGAAGAAAAGGTCATTTACTTGCACCTCAGAAGCAGTGGAGGCCCAGGTGCTCTTAAATCCTCTTAAAATGATAGTTACATTTTCTGTCTTCAGCGTGAGGCATCCTCATTCAAGCACTAATATCCCTTTACACAGAACTCTTCAATTCTGTTAAGCTAAATTTAAGTTGCATGTCACTGTAGCACAGAACATTTGTGGGGACGTACCAAATGGCATATTAAGAGGAATACACTTATATGCTGCTGAATCACAGTGTGAGGGGTATATAGTGGGTGTTGCTTAATGCACACAATAAGTTGTGTTATTGGATCAGATCAGACTTTCTTATGGCTTCTAAGCTGACAAGTGGCTGCTGGGCTGTTGTTGAGTTTTTGTAGTATATAACCTGCAATGGTACAACTTTATCAGTGCCTGTTTGGCTGATTGAATCAGTGAAATCGACATGTAAGAAAAAAAGGTTGTGTAGTTACAGATTTATTTTTATATTAATTGTGCCATTGTGCCAGAGTTCTGTGCGAGTCAAGTTACAATCTAAACCTCTTCTGACCGTAACAAACTGGCATCTGACTGTAAGTTTGTAGTTTCTACACACCTCTGCCTTTGGTACAGCATGAAATTGGCAGAATTCCTGGCACATATTGTTTGACTTCTCCCCAGTTCGACATCACAGCAGGAACTACACAATTTATCCCCAGCAACAGGGAGTGATATTGCTGTTTTAATTACAGTGATATTAATGAAAAATGACCTCCAATGTGGAATAAATATGGACATATTATGTATGGGAAAGATGTGTTCGGTGTGCTGACTGTATATGATGTTTTCAACTAATTGCTACTGTATATGCAGCGAGCGAGCCGGCGGCACTACTCATTTCCCAGCTCAGCGCGGCGTTGAAGCCTCTGTGTATAATGAGCTTCTGATTTATTCTACTGATCAATGAGTTTTTGTTACATAGATTGGACACATTTAACACTTGAATCTCTATAAGACTAAATATGTAAATAACTCATTTTGTAGTAATAAGACAGATATTAGTACTGGTTCTTTAAGCTCACAGGACTATAAAGTTTATATTTAAGTGTTAACTTTTCCCATTTCTTAGATATAAAAGTGCACTTTTTGTAAAACCACTACATTTCACATAGACTAGTGCTGCTTCGATGCCTCATAGTGGAAAATTAACAAAGTGAAAAAACAAAATGAGGCAGAAAAAAAACACTTAAAGGACCTTTGAAACCAAAGAGAAGAGAAAATGTCTGCAGCATTGCCTCTCTGATGAAGCACTCCTGATTACAGACATTAGTCTCCAAAATAATTCACATCACATTTAATTTTGACTCAAACGTTTTCAATATTTTGCAACCAATTGCTTTTACTTTCCGTCCACTAAGGTGTTACGTAAGGTGTTAGGCCTTAAATAGTTGTAGTTATATTTAACACAAATATTATGTGATGAAACATCAGGAGACATTGATTACACAGAGTTTGTTGGATCACACGGAGAAGAAACAGAAAGTCTCTATCGACTGTCTTTCATCCAACAGCTAATACAGTTTCAATGATCTATGAAAAGCGAGGAGAAAAAGACAAAGTGGATTCATTTAGAGAGCAGCTTTAAAGTGACACACTGCTCAGATTCTTTCTTCTCAGTGTGAAATACACAGTACGACAAACACAAAACACCCACTTGAGCCAGGTGATATTTCTCTGTGGGTCTGCTACTATGAGCCACCAGTTACTCATGTCCAAGGCAGTCTCACAGATTCACTGTTAGTATCAAAATATTGATTATAGCTGCTGCAAAACATAGATAGGATCAGTTATTTGCATTTGTTTAGAGGTATAATGAGGAATTATTGCTTTCTGTTTGCAGTGACTTCGATTAACAAGCAACATCTTTGCATTGTTAGCATTTATTTTTAATTAATGAATAGTTTATTTGACAGAGACAGAGCACATTAATAAGTGTTGCTGTAAATGCACCATAGTTGGCTGAAAGGCTATTTTTCATCAGTGGTCCCTGGGCAGATATTACACCGAAACTAATGTATGGATGTTCCACAATTCATTAGCAAAACAGTTGTATCCACCCAGCTAAAGTAGAAGGCAAAATATAGGAATTTTAGTATCGATAAATCAGACATTCGAACCATTTCCCCCATCACAGTGACAAGCATTTCAAATTAAGACTGAAACTGAAAATGTCAAGGCATCCTATTTAACATGGGCCACAACAGGGAGCATGCCTCTGGGGCTGCAGCACTTGTTTGTACTCTGAAAGACATTAAAAGATTGTGTCGATATGTTATTGAGCTGTTTTCCTCATCTCTTTATTCCAGCGATTGTGATACCCCTCACAACCTGACTTTCATCTACTGCCTAAATGTTCTCTAAAATCCATCTACCCAGCTTTTTATGTTGCTTTTCTTTATTGGAAGATGCTGTCACAGACAAAGGTAATGAGTTTGTAAGCATGTCACAGATGACTTTGGACATTACGAACTGGTAATTGTAAACACTGTGGGTCAGTGGATGAGCTAGATAGTGTGGTACCAGTATCTGTAATCATTAAAGTTCATGGAAGGATCAATAGGATTTACTGAAATCAAATTATCTGTATCTTTGGGAAATTCACTTCTGCCATGAAATTCTGAACAGAACAGGCCTCCAGGTGAGTCCAAAGTGGCAACTTTCCTTACAACATCTCCTTGAGTTTGGCTTTTGGTGAAATATCTCAACAAACTATGTGACAGAATGCCAACTTCTATTTGGTCTGTAGTTTTGGTTTATGACCCAGTGCCTGTAAGACTTTCCCCTCTGCCTTGGAAGCCTTTTATTTATTGTTCAGTTCAAGGGAGCAAATGCTACCAGGTCAACACATTAACAAACAGGAAAAACAGAATGCTAATGCACTTGAACCAAAACTAATGGTATTGTGATGTGGAGAGGTTAACTATGTCTATACCCACATAAATTCATACTTTTCACATATATTCCTACAGTTAAGGGTAATTTAAGAAACTGATGGATAATCAGTAAAAAAAAAAAAAAAAAACTTTAACAGCTCCTAAAAAGCTCAAACGTTTTGATCACAGCTGCATACTGACATCATCAAAGCTTGCACTGCTTTAGATTTTTTTGAAGGATTTTAATTTGTCACTGGATTAGATGATGTCATTGTGAGCTCTTTAAATTCTTACATAACTTATGTCGGTGCTGTTGCTAAGTAGGGCAAGTATAATGAACAACTATGTCAGATGACACAAGATGTCAGTGTGATGGAACTCATAAACACATGTCCCCAAAAGGAGAGCAAAGACAGACACTGCAAATATTATGCATGAGGGCTGCAGATGCATGACGGAAGCACACTCCAGTGATCATGTTTGCTGTGCCCTGCTTGCATCTTCATCTTCATTACTCTTTAAGTAATTTCACCGTAGAGTGAAAGGAAGGAGCTGCTTGTATAGTTCTACTAGGCCACGCGCCAACAGCCAATGCATTCTCTGGCATCTATTGTACTGACAGCGACTGTTGAAATGTTAAAAATACTGTGTGTATTTTATGGGAAACCTGACTTGAAAATGAAGCACTACAGATCCAGGCTCATCTACAGGCTGTAATGCTGGTGATGGGGGGGGGGGGGGGGCTATTGACTATACAGAGTCCTGCCACAGAAGTCTTTTATAATCCTTAAGTGTGTATTTATGAATAATTCATACTTTCATTTCACACTACTGTGATTTTGAATTTGATTGAAATCTACAAAAACAGCAAACAAATTAAATCAAAGTGTCTCAGACATATTATAGCAGAATTCTGCAAAATTATCTTGCTGAAACAGATTTTCAACTGTGGTGAGATATTTCTGCCTTTGCTTTGATAGTTTAGAGAGCATATTTGTAGAGAGGAGCCCTTGCTGTAGACACAGAGTGCATAAAGAACTATGTTTCAATATTCTTTCATTGCCATTAGGCAGCTGCATCAATACAGCAGCTACTTATGTGCAACACTTGTCTAAACATAGCATTTTGGAAGCAGAGAAAGAAGCATACAAGATCTTACCCCACAGCACCAGCAGCATAACAATGGAACTACTTTTATGTGTGAAGTTTTGTTACATGTATAGCACCACTTAGAAAATTTGCTGAGAGGCAAAGTCATCCTATACTGTTGGACCCCATCTCCTGTTTATCCATGCAAATGAAGATTCAGGGAATGAGGTCTCCAGTGTCTTATGTTGGCCTAGATAGGATTACAATCAAAGTGAGCCAGAGCAGGGAGCCCATCCCCTTTGCTGCAAACAGAATGAGTAAATGTTTCTTCCTTGCTCTCCTCTGAGTTCTTGTCAAGACAGCAAAGTGGTGCTGTGCCAACTCTGACTTTCCCAAGCCCAGCTTTTACTTTATGGATTTCAGGGCTAATGAAAAGATAACATGAGAAGTATGACAGAGATGAGTACATGAAGAAGAAACTGTAAGGAATGAAGTGAGAGTGGGAAATGTGTGATGCTCTTGGCTTATTTAATCAGAGCAAAGTGTTCTCAACCTCTGGACAGGCAGTAGAGATGATGCAGTTTTGATAATAACTCCCTGCACTGTTCATCTGATGACTGAGGAGAGAGAGAAAGTAACACAAGAAGTGGAGAAGTGGACTCGTTCATTCATCATGTGCATCAGCCTCTGAATGCATGGTCATCCGTAACTGTCGACCAGATAAGAGCCACAGAGGTTTGAGTGCAGATGTGAGGAACAGGTGCTTGATCCATTGCCACATATGTTTAGCGGTGTGAAGACACCTGACCAGAAGGCCTTCCAGGCAACGCGTCTATAGTGGGAATGTAAAGGAACCAGATTTAAAGGGGTTTAAAAAGTCTGCAATTGTGGCTATTTTTGAACATATTTTTCTGGATATCTCAAGGAAAAAATACGAATGAATTGTCTTAAAGTGGCTGAAGTTTGGCATTACTGTCATACAGATGGCAGATGAGCTTTTGCCCTAAAAGCATGCTTCAATACAATTCAATACAATTTGAGTAAGACAATCGGTATAGCTAATTTATGCTGAGCAGACGGTAAACAATGGTTAGCGTGAGCATGAAAGCAGCAGCTGCTGTGAAACATTTCATACTGGCTCCTCCCTGGGGGCTCAGGTTTATTTGTTCTGTCTGAAATGTGTGTACCTTAAAATAGTGTGATACATGGAGCCTACGGTACAATTCCTGGTAGAGTTGATAGCGCATTTATGTTTTGTTTGCTTTTGATGTGATATACAGGGTCTTGCAGGTAAAGATCTCTCAGGGCATCACACAACATTCATCATCAGATGCACAAAAAATTCCAAAAGACAAAAAAAAGACATGAAAATAAGCCGCGGTATAACACGAATAACCTGCTGTTTGAAGATACTGTGTGTGAACAAACCAGACGGTTGAAGCTACAAAAGAAGCATGAAATGATTGCTGCCTCGGTGGTGGAGGCTGTAATTGTATTTTTCCTCACCCGGAGGAAATGGGAGTAAAATGAGCTCAGTCTAAACCTACAAAAATTGCTACTATCTGTCACCATTTAAACACAACTCTGACACAGATAACTTGATTTCTCTTTATACGCATCTCCCTGAAGCTTTTGTTATGAGGAATCATTTCACTATGAAGGTTCGATTTTGCCATATTGAACCTGATCTCACTAATGGAACAATGGCAGGGACTTTAGTTACCATCAAACATTTCCTGAAGAAAAATGTGGCTGCCCCTGATGGCAGTATGAGCTAGGGATTGATTAGCTTAGACCTGTTCGAAGCGCTGCAGGTATGGATGCAGTAGGTAGCCATTTTGTTATAAGTGTGATAAAGCAGCTGTCCTCTGCAGAGCTGATTTAGATTACCACTGCTCTTTGTAACCCTGACAATCCAAATGAAGGAGCATTCAAAATCTTTCCTTGGGCAGTAACTGGCTTGGGATTTTAAGTAGGTAAACGTTAATTAATTAGGCTACATAACGGACAGCTACCCTCTTAAATTGTTTAGGAAGCAGGCAGAAGCTTATTTACCTCAATAGCATTAGATCCAGCAGTCACTTGTGCTTCTCAACCTTGTCTCTCTTGCTCTCTGTCATGCTGCTCAACAAAGATGCAGATCTCTCTCACCATCTCACCACTTCTGTGCCCTGTCTCCTCCACTTTGTCCGTGTTTTTTCCTGAAACATGCATTAGTGACTGTGCCTCTCACCCTGAGTCATCCTCGATGCCTCAGAAGACTGAGCACTATAAAGAGTGGCAGTGGATCAAGAATTAATGCATTTGCCCTCAGTGAAAGTTGTGGAGAAAGTATGCTCATTAGGCCTCCCTCTCTGCCCTGCGCAGATGCCATGGGATGGAGTCAGGGCGGTGGGAGGAGATTGGCGGGGTCATTATCTACCCTGTTGCTGCACTCTAGACTTCAAAGTGGGCTTGGTACAGCTGTCACCAGTGCTCTCTACAGTTTGGACATGGTCTTGACAGCAAGGGCAGAGGCTAGGGGCTGCAGCTGTCTTTATTCGTGTACACCTGCTTGTCTTCTTATTTCACACAGCTGGTTCAGATCCTGTCTTCTTTACCCATCTCGACCAGTCCATTCTGTTCCTGCAACTCACACTAACCATCTAACATCACGTTCTGCAGAGTCACTGGAACACCAAGGTGTTAAAATCTACCCTGGAACAACTTGTGCTCTTTGTCTTTCTTCACCTTTTGTATTCCAGTCTTATTCACTGTGGCTTTCATCTGTCAAATGTTCATTTTTCTGTTTTTCTTTTTTCATCTCGACCAGTTTTTCCTGCCTCCCCACACAACACCATTTACTGGATATATCTTCACCTGCGTGTTCTTTTGTCCTCACTCATTCCACATGCTCCTGTGCTCCTCAGTCTCTTCCGTTAATGACAATAAAACAAGGTAAAGTGCAGGTCCTGACAGTTTGGAATGAGGATTAATCTACAATAAATGATGTGCTCCATAGTTAAGTGTATATGACAGTACAGACATGAATGATTGAGCATATATTTATTGCGATTGTGTTATGAGTTTGTGTTCAAGCTGTGGGCTTAAAGGCTTTGTTTACACTTGCAGTTAAAAGAATCTGTAAATTGGAAACTTTACTTCCATATTGTGGTGAAAAATGATGTTTGTGTGTTTGGTGTGGACATTATTATAAACTCTAATAAGATACCAATCAAAGGTAACCTGAATCAGTAGCATGATGACAATTGTTCCTGTTATATCTGTTGTTCTGCACATGCTGGTAAGTGGCACGATACACGTCTCTGCCAATGGTTTCACACTATTCCACTGACTGACAAGTGGCAGTAACCTGTCAAGAAATGCAGCAGTGTGCTGGGAAACCTACTTTTGCAAATGTGTTACAAGGAAGAAAATGCATTCAGCATTTCTGCCAGGCCTCAAGCATCATCAATGCATTTTGATGTGCAATGCATTTTAAATGCAATCTGTTAGTTTACAAGAAAACGTCATATAATAACTTTAGGAAAGGACAAAAGCATTAGTTTGACAGGAGAGTGAAGGGGCCAGGATTTCACTGAAAATTGCAGGGTCAATAGGAAAACAATGAGATTTATCATCAGGTCAATTAAATACAGGCAACCTTTGTGAACCATCATGATTCCAGTGCCCACAGCAATGTCACTGAGCCTGCTTTACCCAGAACACAACACAGAGATACACCTGGATTCAGTCATAAGTAGAAGAAATGATCCCTGTTGTCTCTACCATAGTTACATGGCCACTGGGCCTTGGACTCATTAATGGACTGTTTTCACTGGACTGTGAACTTCACTAGTTTGTTTTCATCAACAAAGGTCTTAGAGAAATACCCCAAATGTCACTGTATGACAAATATCAACTATAAAGTATGCACTGAGAAACATTTATATACTCTATACTATTGTCTATAACAGCAGTAGATGTTGTGTACTGCTGAAAAACCAACTGTACCCTGCATTTGCAAACACACACATCATACTGGAGCATGTTCCGTCCACAGGCTAATTAGGTTTCACCCTATTTGAGGTGGTAACCTCAGGCACAGCAAGCAGGAGTCTGTGTGAGGGTATCTATCATGGTTTGAGAGGACCCCCAGGCCTGACAGGGGTGTTATCCTTCATTTTACTGCTATACTAGGACACAGGTGGCAAGCAGAGACCGACACTTTAGTCATACAGAAGAGCAAAAATGTAATGTGAGATGACTTAAGTGTAAAAGTGGGTGACATTCTCTTGAGGATTAGACAAAGCCGAAAGACAGAACCGTGATCATTGATTAAAGTGCGATGCCGTTAGCTGTGCATCACATTAGCAGGCTGGCTGGTGCCATCTTGGTCATAGCCCAGATGCAATGAATTCAGATTCAGTGTCTGCAAACTCACTGATAATAGCTCTTCTTAATTTCTTCCATTAAACTAACACACTTTTATTTTCTCAAGAGGGGGGATGCTTTGTTGAAACTTGGATTGTGTTTCTGAGGTAATGCTAATAAAAACTCAGAAATTTCAGGTGACAGAAGGGAGAAGGAAAGGTACAGGTACCACACTATGAAAATACAGTATATTACAGTATTACTTAGACTCCTGCATTCAAAATGTTATTTTACAAGAGAAGTGTGTACTCAGATTGATTTGTAAAGATTAACAGTGATTCTCAAAGGGTTAATAAATATTTAAATAGATTTTGGTCCAGATGCTTCACAACACTTTACCAAAAGTCATTGATCAGCTCACTGCAGGGATTTTCCTCAGAAATTAAATGAGTTGCTGTTATAATAAAGCAAGAGGATATAAAAACTAAAAATCCATAGGTTTTTTTTATTAATGACTTGCACTTGTAAACCTATAATAAACTATGTCTTATTAAAAAGTTGTACCCAACATCTTTACTGCTGTAGCTGGTTATAACTGAGCTACTCTGAAATACTTTATGTACTGCTGGACAATTTAATCGGAAACGTTTATCATGTTTTGTGTGCAAGGTATTGATATGCAAAGGAACTGTAGCTGTAGACACTGAGGTAAAAAAATGATATTTCCCTCTTAAGCACATTGAAGTAAAAGTATAAAGTAACATAAAATAGAAATACTGACGTGAGAAACGCTTATCGTAAAGTTTAAGGTCCAGCTGACATTAAACTGAGTCTCCTTTCTCTTACAGAACAAGCAAGTTCACTTGGGCTCTCGTGCCCACTTCAGGTCGACTAAGAAATGGCTGAAAAAATAAAGGGGCATTCCTAAAACAATTTCCCCTATAAGCAATGAACTTCATCGCAGAGATTTCTATCTGAAAAAAATGGGTGATTTTAAAGCGAGTTATGATGAAGGACCTGCAAAAATGAAGATTTAGCCTATAGAAGTTGTTTTTATTCCAAGAGTCGTCTTATCATAATTCTAAAGAACTGATAACTGATGAATTAACCATGAATCCAGTCACTGGTGACTGCTTATGGTGTAAATCTTTATAAAGTGTGCATTTTCAGAAAGTGATACCCAGCATCTTAATGATGTACTGTAGCTCTAGGTGAAAATAATTCACACTGTGTGTTACTGTGGGACAATTAGTTCTTAACAATACATCATTTTATATTAAAATGTTTTTTGTATGTAAATAAAAAACCTGTGAAAAATATAAACTAATGCAGAGTAGATGAAACAGACATTTGGTATACAGCAGAGTAAAGTATAAAATACCATATGAGGAAAAGACGCCAATGAAGTATGCCCACATGTACCTTAAAAATGTGTAGCTGAATAATGTACTTGGAGTAATTTTCTCCATAGTCATGCATGTTTGACAATTTTATCTACTTTTTAATCACTGACAATTATTTTTAAGAATCAATCAAATATATGGTATATCATGGAAATATATTCTGATTTTTTATATTAAGCTCATTGGCAGAAGTCTGGTCACTTGAGTGGGCAGAGAAACACAAAGGGCATTTTATAATGAGTGTCTAAGACTTCCAACTGCACATATTGGTTAGCCATCACTTGAATTATTTACGACACACTTCACTCTGCAGTCTGGGATTCCTGGCTGAGTTTGCCACTATTGTTCTTCAATTGCTGGGTCATGATTTTAAGAAAATAAAAATGAAGATTATGACCTTTACTGCATTTCTGCTACAAAATACCTAAACAGCACTTCTAATTACGATGCATTCTCCATGCAACCTCTTGCAAAAAGGTGATACTCAGCAACTAGTGAGGGGCTCATTACTTCAGCCTGAGTGTTTCTGGGCTCACAGTTGAATAATGAGGCTATTATGGAGATATCCTCCAAGAAAACCTGGAGAGGTCTCAGCTCCCAGAGCTGAGGTACTGTAGACTGCCAAGCCCCTATCGCCAACCATAAAATAACTTATAGCATTTTTATAACTGCATTGCAATGTACAGTGGGTACGGAAAGTATTCAGACCCCTTTAAATTTTTCACTCTTTGTGTCATTGCAGCCATTTGCCAAAATCAAAAAAGTTCATTTTATTTCTCATTAATGTACACTCAGCACCCCATCTTGACAGAAAAAAACAGAAATGTAGAAATTTTTGCAAATTTATTAAAAAAGAAAAACTGAAATATCACATGGTCATAAGTATTCAGACCCTTTGCAGTGACACTCATATTTAACTCACATGCTGTCCATTTCTTCTGATCCTCCTTGAGATGGTTCTGCTCCTTCATTGGAGTCCAGCTGTGTTTAATTAAACTGATTGGACTTGATTAGGAAAGGCACACACCTGTCTATATAAGACCTTACAGCTCACAGTGCATGTCAGAGCAAATGAGAATCATGAGGTCGAAGGAACTGCCCAAGGAGCTCAGAGACAGAATTGTGGCAAGGCACAGATCTGGCCAAGGTTACAAAAGAATTTCTGCAGCACTCAAGGTTCCTAAGAGCACAGTGGCCTCCATAATCCTCAAATGGAAAAAGTTTGGGACGACCAGAACTCTTCCTAGACCTGGCTGTCCAGCCAAACTGAGCAATCGTGGGAGAAGAGCCTTGGTGAGAGAGGTAAAGAAGAACCCAAAGATCACTGTGGCTGAGCTCCAGAGATGCAGTAGGGAGATGGGAGAAAGTTCCATAAAGTCAACTATCACTGCAGCCCTCCACCAGTCGGGGCTTTATGGCAGAGTTGCCCGACGGAAGCCTCTCCTCAGTGCAAGACACATGAAAGCCTGCATAGAGTTTGCCAAAAAACACATGAAGGACTCCCAGACTATGAGAAATAAGATTCTCTGGTCTGATGAGACCAAGATTGAACTTTTTGGTGTTAATTCTAAGCGGTATGTGTGGAGAAAACCAGGCACTGCTCATCACCTGCCCAATACAATCCCTACAGTGAAACATGGTGGTGGGAGCATCATGTTGTGGGGTGTTTTTCAGCTGCAGGGACAGGACGACTGGTTGCAATTGAAGGAAAGATGAATGTAGCCAAGTACAGAGATATCCTGGAAGAAAACCTCTTCCAGAGTGCTCAGGACCTCAGACTGGGCCGAAGGTTCACCTTTCAACAGGACAATGACCCTAAGCACACAGCTAAAATAACAAAGGAGTGGCTTCGGAACAACTCTGTGACCGTTCTTGACTGGCCCAGCCAGAGCCCTGACCTAAACCCAATTGAGCATCTCTGGAGAGACCTGAAAATGGCTGTCCACCAACGTTCACCATCCAACCTGACAGAACTGGAGAGGATCTGCAAGGAAGAATGGCAGAGGATCCCCAAATCCAGGTGTGAAAAACTTGTTGCATCATTCCCAAGAAGACTCATGGCTGTACTAGCTCAAAAGGGTGCTTCTACTCAATACTGAGCACAGGGTCTGAATACTTATGACCATGTGATATTTCAGTTTTTCTTTTTTAATAAATTTGCAAAAATTTCTACATTTCTGTTTTTTCCTGTCAAGATGGGGTGCTGAGTGTACATTAATGAGAAATAAAATGAACTTTTTTGATTTTGGCAAATGGCTGCAATGACACAAAGAGTGAAAAATTTAAAGGGGTCTGAATACTTTCCGTACCCACTGTATATCGAGAATTTTTCAAAATGCATTTAGTGTGATTTGTAAAGTAGTATATGCATGAATATGACTATCATTACTTGCTACAGCATGTAATGAAAAATTGATGCTGTGTGGTTTGGGGAGTCGTTTTGTTTTAGAACAGACTGAACCTGGCAGACTCAAAAGCTTTTGTATCCCCCAGTTGGGTAATTCCAGTAAGTATCTGCACATCAAGTTGTTTTCCTAAATCACGTGTTCGCACATGACGGTTATATCTTCAACCAGAGATTGGAGGCTCCTCTTGACACTTGAGCTGCATCTCTCCTGTCTCTCCATTCGGATTGCTTTCATTTTCAGGATGAAAAAATGGTATATTAAAGTTGTGAGCCCAGCTTGACTCCCAGAAGAACTGCACCTCATTATCTAAGAAGCTGCTTACACTCCACTGCTTAGCTCATTACAGATGGTAGAGCAGAGGCAGGGATGGTGAGACAGTAGGCAAAGACAGAAAGGGTGAAAAGTATTAGAAGTGCTACATCCTGCCTGAGTTCTACCGTATTTTAACAGAAATGCAAAGTTGATGTAATATAATTAACTACATTTTTAACCATCTGCTTCTTGTTAAGTTTTACTTTCCAACCTGGTGTAAGATGGGATAAGCTATTTTTAAAAAAGCGTATATATGTTTCAAAGTGAAGAAAAAGCCAGTATGTTCAGATACTTCACTTTTTAGGTTTTGCCATTTTAAAAGAAAAAACAACATCAGCACAGGTGATTTGCTTTGTTTCTGAGGCTGAGATAGGACAGCAGCTTCTCATGGCTGTTAGCTGTGACTAAGGTCAGGATCAGTCTCCTCAGTGCCCCCTGACCCTTCTTACATAGTCATGAGGCCATGCCCTCCTCTTGTTGCAAAGGGAACACTTGAACTGATAAGGCTGATGCTGTTTCCTCTGAATATTTGCTGGGTAAAACTAAAAAAAAAAATAAAAATACATAACTCTTTGGAGAGCAGCTTTCAACTGTTCCTCTGAGGCAAACAGTTGTTACAGTGATAACACCTCTGGCATTATCTGTCACTGTAACACTGTACAACCAACAAGAGGAAACCTAAAACTAAAAGATAATCCTCTCATGCTGCACCTGTTCTGTGACATTACTCTGATTCATAGGGTTTTCCCATTTCCTTCTTTTGCAGAGAGGTTACTGGACCTTACTATAATCTGTTGCTCTCTTATACGACACAACCACAGCAACAGATGTGTGAAGATTAATCACGTCAAAGGCTGGATTTGCTTCAGAGCAGATGTTATAGGCATTGGGGATTAATGAGGCAAACACTAAACTTTCAAATTTGAGGCAACCCAACAGCACAATCTCCTTTGTATTCAAATGTTACCTGTGGCCCATAGGATCACATTCCTGCTGATCTCCTGCTACAAGCACTTTACCTCTAATCAGCCAGCAATTTCCTCAAGTATAACACAAGCAGAATTAGTTTGACCTGCAGCAGAGGAGAGGAAGCCCGCACAGTATATATATATATATATATATATATATATATATATATATATAAAAAAGAGATTTCAGGGGAAGCAGCAGGAGGAAAAAAAAAAAAAACTTTAAACATTTAAATTATGATGCCATTCAAAATCAAGACATCTTTTTCCCCAGTCTGAGCACTGTCAATCCCACTGCACAAAACTGTCTGCAGCTCATCTTATTGCTGATATAAGAGCATTTTCTCTCCCAACCTGAATCTGTCTCAGAATTGTTTATTTTAAAACTAGGTTTGCCTCTGACAAGCTAATATGACCGGGAGCTATTGATGCCAAGAGTACAATGAAAAGGAGGAAAGAAGGCTCACTTTAGTTGCTAAGATAATTTCTATTGACAGAATAAAGAGAGACACAAACCTTTTTTGCTGTCAGCATTTTTAGAATTTGTTTGTCAGTGTTTTAGAATGCTAAAAAAAAAAACTAATAAGTATAAACTTTCCAGGCTTAAGAAGAAAAAAGAGCAACTACATCAGATTACTCTGCTCAGCTACTGGACATCTCCCTGAAATGTATAAAAATGGCTTAGAAACACAATAAACGTAACATATTTACTGTCACAGGAGCTGCACGGGATAAGACAGGTAACCTAAACGCAGACAAACAGGCAGGCAGGTTTAGTGAAGTGTGTTAATGAAGACTAAAAGGACCAAGCCTTACAGGAAACGGTAAAGTGGCAAGAACAGGAGGCGTCTGCATGAAGCAAAGTATTAAGGGGAAACAGACCTGGGCTAATTAGGAAATGGAAAGGGGAGCAGGTGGATGACGGCAGTAAGATAACTGGGAAAGACGGGAACGGACAGGGACGGGATAGTTCCAAATGAATGCAGAGACCTGTGGAAGCAAAACAGGCAAAATGGCCAAGACTGAGACATGGTAATAATTTACTATTATGGCTTCCAACAACAGTCTAACTGAATCTTACATCAATCTGTAATTTCCCAGCATGCCATTATATTTGCTTTCCTGCTCATTCAGATAGAGTTACGGTTGTTGAAAAATGATTTTTTTCCACACAATAGGGAATCTGTGAGCATAAGAGATAAATGGAAAGGCAGCTTGAACAATTTAAAAACTCTGGGGGAAGGAAAAAAAATGCAATTTGCACTCCCCATTTTGTTATTATCAATGCATGAGGCATGATACCAGGCACTTTCAGGAAAGTCTTGCAATGTTTCAGTGTGGCATTTGGATAATTGGCTGGGGAAATCGTTTGCTGCAATTAACAAATTAAAGGATTTTTAATGCTGCGTTCACTCCCTGGTTCCCAGGGAGTGCAGATGCCAATACCGCCACCTCACTGTTCTGCCCCTGCAGCAAATCTTTGTCCAGGTGATACTGGTGATAACCTTTAAGAGAATTGTGCTCCAGTTTTATTAATACGCCTGTGATGTCACCTCCAGAGATTTCCAATTTTGCAAAAAGTCCACCGGCCAGACCCTGCTGTGGCACAGAGGGAAGAATGTCAGGCTGCCCAGCTGGAATCTAAATGGCAGATATGTCCCTGACAATGCTGCAATAACATATCGATCAGTTGGCGTGTTAGAGGTGCACTGGCTCAATATAAAGTCTGCTGAAATGCCCTAGAAAAGAAGCTACAGAAGAGAATTGAGAAGCATGGTGTGTATTCAAATGTCAGCCCGGATTCCTCTGCAACCTTTTGCACCATTGAATGTCTCTATAAGTACAGAGGAGGAATATAAATGGACTGGAGTTTTAGCGCAAGCTCACATATTTCACAAGGGAAGACATTCTATTCTTGGTCAGTCCCTTGTTGTGAAAAGTCCTGCACAACTGCGTATGCAAATCAGACCACATTAGGTCCTGCATCCCATTGAAGCTGCATGTGATGTATACACTCAATTGCCTCTGACTGAGGAATTCAATGAGAGGAGAGTGACCGCCCAGGGAGAGCTCAAACAGGTCCATCTGATGAGCTACTTCACGCTGCATTTCAGCTCACTGATGAAACTTATCAGCATGATAAATATCTTCTGCCAGAGACCTCAGACCAATCATTATCCCGTTTCTGGAAGTGGAGAACTTATATCTAGCTTTGTACAGGCTCTTTTTCTACGTTGCATGACATGTTGCTGCAAAGTGCATGTATTTATCCAATAACCTCTGTCCCACACAGGGTGCCACCTGTGTGAACAATGTGTGTCTAGAAGAACAATACTGTACACAGGCCATTTCTCAAATTCATTCACTGGTGAAAGGGGGACATGCAGTGTAAACCTGAGCACCTTCATCCTGAGACCACCACACATTTGGTTATCTATGGTGGAAATAAGGAAATAAGGTGAGAGGCAAGAATAAATGAATGAACTAATATAAAACATTCTGCTATTACATATTCTTTGACAATGGCACTTCTGGACATATCTATGCTACTAATGATATACTGTCCAAGAATTAATAAAACTGTGGCTGTGATAAAAGATGGCTGGTACATGCAATACAGACATTTTAGTAAAATATCCCCCCTCCTTTTCTGTTCCTGCAGTAACTGGTGGAGCACACAGAAATGTTCCTATGCAAATACAAAGAATCTATATGAACATTTATTTTTGTGGCTAGAGAGGTTGTTATTTATTTTTCTTGAGAACCAAAACTTAGGCATATAATATACAATATTTATATTTGAATTTTAATTGGTTTTATCAGTTACTTGGTTTGCATTGTTTTATGTAACTGATTAATTTATCCTGCCTCATCTTTAAAAAATATGTCCTTTAATTATTAGGAGACAGATCAGCCTCCCCATAAAATGTGCTCATAATAAAAGTGTGAATGAATAAAGTAATAACTTTTCTATTGAAAGCTGTTATAATATGCATCTACTATGCTGCTGTGAGTTGAATTTGAATGGAAACATATATACATGTAAATACATGGAGTAAAATGAAATTTTATTGCAAATGAAATGGAAATGGTGCAATATATCTAATACAGACCTGCCATTAAAGCATAAAGCTTTAATCTACTATGTTATTGTATTTATTTATTTTAAACATATTGCAGTTTGTTTAAAGTGTAGTAGCTTCTTCCATGCACAAAAAGGTTATTATTCACTCACAAATTTTATTATTACACAACACGAGGTGCTATTATCACCTTACGCCGATAACAGCTCGCTACGTGCAGAGTTGAACTCCTGATCCTCCTGAGTTTCATGCCTCTGGCTTCTGGTTCAATCTGTCTTTACTTCCTTCATCTTGAGAGAAAGACCTTGTGATAACAGTAGGCACTACAACACGGGAAGTGAGAGCTGCAGGGGTTCAAACGCAGGTGTACACTCATGATGCGACTCACATTCCTCATCAAACCTAAGAAGCACTGACTTTGTCAATCAGTCACAATCAGCTTTTGCTGGCCTGGTAGCTTGGAGTCACGGCACCACTGGAGGTTAATGAAAATTGCACCTTTGCTTGACATAACATCCGATCCTTTTAGCTGTGTTGAGCAGAATCCTTAGGCAGTGCCAAGTGAATTTCCCCAGAGAGCCGCTGTCACATTTAAAAGGCGAAATGTGCTTAATCGTACTTGTCATAATACCTGTACCTGTATTTGTGCTACATAAAAATAACATCTAATCTCCAATAAGAATGACTGACATTAAAGTGGAGTTTATAATGAAACTAAAGGAAGTTATTTAATATGTTATGATTGATTATGGTTATTTTTCAAAGTAACATTCTGCCACAAAATGGATATAATGTGTTGCATTAAGCCCTTTATTCTTGTATATGTGTGCATTAATCACTAATTAATTTGCATGGCCAGAAATGAAGGTGTTAGGTTCTATTTATATTATTTCTTGCATAAAAGAAAATAACGTGAAGCGTGAAGAGAAATTTCTGATTGAATTTCACATATTTTCAAAGATGCATATTTCCAGTAAATTCAGCTCTGGTTGCAAAGAATTTAGCCTCCAAACAGTATCTAAGAGTACAGAGTGGTTCGTTTGCTGACTTCTTGACTCACAAGACACTTGAAGTCCTCACATAAACAAGACTGGTCATTTTCTAACTTTCTATACAGGTACTGTAAATATTCCAACTGCGACTCATTTGAGAAATTCCCACGTTTATGGTTAAAGGCAGGTTAGATTTTGGTCAAGGTTTAAAGCGACAAGCATTTGAGATGGAAGAACGACTTCATTCTGTGTTGTTGAAGTCAGGGGCTTTGGACTACTCAACCTGACCTCACCACAGTGACCAATGCTGTGGTTTTATGGTGAATAAAATCATCATCTACTTTCTCTATACACTTCTTACAAAATTATTCGCACAAAAAAATCATGTCACATATGATTTTCCATCAAGGCTATTTTTTATCAAGACAATCCAATCTGTCTTTGTGTGCAGAATATACAGCAGTTTGATATTCAGTGCCGTCGTGAAATAGTGGCCTAACACAACCCTGCAGTGACATGTAGCAAATTACTGTACATGTATAACCAAGTGACAGTCGAGACTGGTCACTAAGGAGCCTCTGTAAGCCTGGTGACTCACAGTAGCAGGTTGCTAACCAGACAGTTTATTTATGAAATGTATTGATTGCTCTCTCATGGATGACTACAACCAATGCCACATCTTTAAAGCTGTTGATACCTAGGCAGAGCAGACTTGTATAAAACTGCATGGTGTGACACAGTTAATATGATTTTTTTTTTTCACACACTGGTAGCTTATTTCCTTGGTTTGCAAAATGGATCCAAATTTTCTTTGCCTCTGCAGGTGGACCTGCTGATTGCAGCAATTGTGCCAAAATCAATAGATTTTGCTCCAAAATTCACAGTGTAAAATCCTTGTGCAACTAAGCTTTCAGACATGAGGAAGCATATTGAACAGGTAACAGATAACCAGTGCTGCATGTGAATGTGACTGCTTATAAATTGTGCAGTAATTGTGCAGGGCTTCAGCTAATGAGGTAAGACGAGAAAGATACAGTAGAGGGTGTCCACACACTAACAGTGGTGGCCCTCTCTGTGTCATTAAGTGTGGCAGTAATTGTGCCATTACGCTGCTCATTATGGACAGACTGTGGCATAATCTCCCACTGGGTCGCAGTCACCACTCAGTTCCATTAGACACTGTTTCCTGCCTGTGAATCATCCGTGCTCACTACTCCTAATGATGAACCCCACGCCGATTCAAAGCCCAGCTCCTCTGACAGCGGTGCTCTGCCTGGAAACAGGCCAACATCACCCTCTGAGACCTCCTTTTCTTTCAAGCTTACAGTGGCCTACAAGTAGATTACGGATGAGGCACCAATGAACTTGTTCACCAGCTTGAGAAAGAATTTGGACTGGTAACAGCCAACACCGGCCGACTACACGAGCAAGATCCCCTGTCTTGTTGGCTTTAAGCAGGATATATTTGAAAGAGGCTCATTTCAGATGAAACAAGGCAGAAACTGCAGATGAATGCAAAATAAACTAGCTAGAAACAGCTAGAATTCAAACTAAGACCCATCACTGTTTAATTAATTTTTTAATGATGGGCAGATTAACCACTATTAGCATACTGGAGATATTTTTCTCTTTCCTTTTATTTATTATTTTAACAAAAATTGATATTCACTTCCAGTCCGGTCCACAGATAAGTGTTGAATGTATGCGGCACACATTCAGCAGTAAGAAAAAAGAGAAAGAGAAGAGAAAGAAAAAAAGTCTATCCATGAAGAAATACAATATTCAGCAGAGATTTCATGGAACTTTGTGCCAACAAGAGGACAAACTGCAGTTGCAACTGAGACATTCACGTCTGCACGGATATATCTTCCAAAGCTGAATTCAGACTTTAAAAAACGGTTTGACATTTTGGAAAAGGTTCTTATTTCGTCCTTGGCCTAAATGAGATAAGAGATTGATTTTCGTATATGAAAGTAAACTTGGAGCTGCCGACAGTTCAATAGCTTAGCATGAAGACTGGAGTAAAAGGAAGAATAAAAGAGGAAAACGATGAGCACGCCAATTAAAAGAAGCAAACTGATATGTTTCATCTTGTTTAATCGATAGGACCGAAGCACTTTAGAAAAGTTGGCACGTACATTTTGTTACTTTTACATAAAGCCTCTTTAGCTGTTTCAGCCTTTTCTCATTGTTATGCTTCTTATTTATTTTACAGATAATAGAGTGGTGGCTTTTTAATTTTCTCCAAGAAAGTGAAGAAGAGCAAAAATGTTGAGCTATTCCATAATGCAGCCCATCTACAACATATTTATAATATGAACAGAACAGCACTGGATTTTTAAAACATGTTCAGTTTTTATTCTGAATAATCAGTCTCAGTCTTCCTAAAGCCTATAAACCTATAAAGGACATACCTCAACAGAAAAAACATAGAACTGTGAAATGTTGTGCTTTTGCATAAAATTTAACAAATTGAAAGAGGCCAGATTTGACTAAGGATCACCAGGCACACATTAATATGCAGAAAAGCACCTGGGAAATTTACATCGCTCTTTTTATTCAATTTACTCTCTGAATTTGTGTGAAATTAGCATCTGATTTACTAATGCAGCAGCTAATTATGCAATCAGTGACTTGGGTTGCATTCGGTGGAGAGAATTGCCAGCAGTAAGTAACCTCAGAAAATATCTAATAATTATTCTAAAATAAAAATGATCATAAATGAAACAGCATTCCAAAAACCAGCCCCAGCTCTGAATGTGAAAATAATTTGGATAATTTTACTGATGTAACCACAGCAATAATGTGATGCTGAGCACAGGTGAATTTAATTTGCTCTTCCTTTAATATACCTACACTCATCTGCACCTGCTTTTCAGAAAGCTGACCACTGCAAATGAACCGAGGAAATCCAGCAGAAGTACAGTTAGCCAGTTGTTATTTGAAGGAGTCAACCTTAATTGAATATGCATAAAATCGGAGAGGCAAACTGTGCTTCCACGTTGCTTTTTGTTGTGTCTCCAGGCACAGAACAAAGATCAAACAGGTGCAGAATATAAATCTGGTCCTTAGTAACAAACAGAGAGAAGAGAAGCATCTAAAATGTCCATATCTGTCAGGACTGAGCCATTGATGTGCACTCACTAATGATCCTGCTTCCTCACAAGGCTGTACTTTGACATCATAAAAAAAATATGCTGCAGAAAACTTTTCCCTCCTCCTGAAAGAGAAAACAGCTGTCAAAAATGTGAATCAAATGTTTGCCAGAAACTTTATGATGGGTTTTATTTTCTTCATTTGAGTTCACGCGTGAACTTTCACCGTGCAGTTCAAGATTTAAGAGAGATGCCATTTGCTGACAACTATGAACATTTCATCTTCCCGCGCTCTCCTGGCAGAGTCAGGCTTCACTTTGCCTTTCAAAACCCTTTTTTATGTGTTTAACCTCATCTGCTCCGGGCTGTCTCATTGGCACACCCTGTGACTCTGGTTCCACCCACCAGGTTTGGATTTCATAAGATATGAGGGGATTTTGATGAGAGGAATGTTCGGAGCCACTGGGCTGTTACTGCACCCTTAGAGCATATGGACATATTGAGGCTTTATGGAAGTAAAAGCCTCAAATCTGCCACCTCTGGATTAACTCGCTTTCAACTACCTTTCCAGGGAGACAGTGTGAGAGACACACTGTGACTCAGAGAAATAAATGAGAATAGAGCTACTGAGCCACATGCAAGAATTTTGTAACAATAGATAAAAATCTCTCACTTTTTCATTAGCTGCACAGACTTGTACATTACTTTGGTGAATGCTGCCTGATTACTGCTAATCAAAAATGTTTTGTACAAATCTGTTTTTTTGAGTTTAGTGTGGACTGAGTCTGCTCGGGTAAGTACTGCTTCCAAAAGCTCTTACCTATCAAAGTGGCGTTCATACATGTCCCAACCAACTGACAGCAATCCAAAGGGAAGCATGACTGGGTAAAGAAAAGCTATTTTGAAAAAAAGAAATCAGTTCGTAAGAGTGGTTCTTGAAGGAGGCTCATTGTATCATGGATGTGTACTCTCCATTCTCGTTTTCTCACACACAGGAATATTCCCTCAGCGCCTCCTCTCAGGCATCACTGTCACTTTAACAACTAACTGTTCCTGAATTAGACCCGACCTCAGCTTCATCAGCATTGGGAGATGTAAACAAAATTTAGTCACCTTCTGCTTCTTCAGTATCACTTTCAAAACTTCTCCCCAACCAGCTGTATTTAAAAACAGCTTCACAATAGCACTGCTACCTAAATTGCTTGTTTATCCAATTTGTCAAGGGATTTAAATGAATGTTATGAGGACACAGCATGAAAACAGTCACACACTGCCAAGAAAAGATGAGCCCCAACGCACACTTGCAGCCCTGGGTTTGTTATTTATTTTTGAGTTATGTTGGGAGAGAAGGCATCAAGTGAAATTCATGCTGAAAAAAAAGAGAAAGAACTGGCTCATGTCTCACTGAAGGAGGTAACAGACAAGTGGCAGCATCCTTTGGATCCAGAGGCTGCTTCTCCTGGAGAGATGATAGAGATTGGAAATGGGTCAGAAAGGAAGAAGCCGATCTTCCTCTTAAGAGACCAAGCTCAATTTAGAATTCTTCAGGAACTGAAAAATTCCTCTTGATCCAGAAACTGAAAACCCCAAAATACACAGTGAGAGGAAGATGGGAAAGACGAGAGTTGCGACTTTTCAAGTTCCAAGTACTGTTGCAGCCATTTACGCCATCATTTCCGTCACTATGTTAAGAGCTGCCTTGTGCTGCTTTTGTTCTCATCAACTCAAAAAGCACGAAGACCCTTGTGATGCAGAGGAAGGAAGTGCTTGGAGTGTGAAGTTTGGAGTAAATGTGCAAAAAGCCATTTATTGCTATATTTACACCACTCTGCACATGCAACAGTTTGGGTTGTTTCAGAAGTTTCTTTGCTTCAGATGTTTGTCTTGCAAAAAATTGAACAAACAGCCCTGTTGGAGAACAGAATGAGGCTAATAAGAAGAGTGGAACAGAATGAAATTAAAGTCAGAAAACTCTGCTGCCTTATCAACTCCAGGTACCATATATTCTGGGTTGACTATTACTCAGAATAAACAAAGCCAAAGTAAACAAAAAATGCAGAGGACTGGAATAATGCTTCAAATGATTTATCTGTGCCTACTATTCAGTGGACTAGCTCCACAAGCCTTTCCTCAACTATAGACACACATCAGGAACCCCCAGAAACCTAATCTCCTTTCTGGAGATAAGGCCCGGCAGTGCTGAGGAGTCAGCCATGCACACGGCTGTGTCCAAAGCTATTACCAGGAAGCAGGAGCAGTCCCTACCCACCAGCCACGGCTGCTTCCCTTCCCCAGTAGATGCTACTTTTCACTGACTGGGCCAAGATGTCCAGATCAAACGCAGTGTGGTAGTGAAGAGAAAGGGAAAGAGGAAAAAAGAAATAATAGGAAACAGGATGGAAACAGTTTTTTTTTAATGCCAACAAGTAAAGGTGTAAAACAGGGAATTTTAATGGGTGTTTTAATTATATGTGCTACAAAATAAAAGATTCTGCGCTCCATGACAGGCTTTACAAATCTTAGATACTTTACATTAAAAAAAAATAACAAAGTGGAGGGCAGTGTAATTAGCATTGTGCAAGCAAGTGACATTTTTTTGCATTAAATTACCCAAACAAGCATTTCAATGGGAAATGCAGAATTCAAATGCAGGCAATCAAGCAAAAAAAATAAAATAAAAAATGTGTTGGATGATTTTTATAAGAGAACCCAAGGCCAAATTTGACGCCTGTCACTTTCTTCAAAACCACCATTTTACAAATTTTGTCTGTCTTTGTAGTTATGACATATGTGGGAGACAGTCCCTTTTTTAGCCAAGAGAGAGGAAGAATGTGTGGGGCTTTATAACAATCCATATTCCCCTTGGAGGAGAAGTGTCACACAGTCAGCAATAAAACACAGCAGCTTACAGACTGTTTTCTTCAGGCACAGACTGAAGGACATTAGCTGTGAGGAAATGAGCCTATGACAATCAGCTGATAGACAAATGCCAGAGCTTTACTGTCATCAGACTGTTTCAAAAATGCAGAATGTTTCTTCAATTTCTGTACTTGATTCTGATTTGAGGGCTGAAATCCGGTGTTTGCATTCTGAGCATTTAATTGCTTTGCTAATGCAGGAATCATTAAGGGAGAAAAAGAAGAGGCACAGCAGTCTCAGAACGAGGCAGCCACTGCTGCTGTTTGACGACAGACAGGGGAGACACAGTGCTCAAACACAAACAGCAGGAAACAGGAAAAGTCAGACAGCCGTAACCGTAAAGATGAACAGGAGAAAGACACAGCGAGACAGAAGTGCCAGGGGAGAGAGAGGATACATTGGTTACTTAGCGTAGCATGGTAACTGGGAGAGCGGATATATGCAGTATTGTTCTATAAAACAGTGTGGATCAGGACCTCCCAAGGGCCCACAAGATGAATCTGGCAGGATGCACAATTAATAAAGACAGAAAAAAGGAGAAACTTTTGCTTAACAAAACTGTTTGTTTTTTCTGACTTTTCCAAAGTTTTTTTTTTCACCCCTGAATCATTTTTCTGGATCTGAAGAAAACCAATTAGAAGGTCTTCTGTGAAGTGCTGCTGTTTCAACAAATAATTTATCTTTATGAAAACAAAAGCCCACAAATGTGCACACAAAGCATGTGGTTGGAGCAGAGCCAAAGTGTAATTTGAAACAACCCACTAAGTGAGTCATCATGACGAAGACCCACAGATTAACTAGCATCAGAACAGGCTCAGGCCTCCCTCTGCCAGCAGATGTTTTGCTGCAAATCAAGACCCCTGGCAGGTTTAGGGGAATGCATGTCAGATTCCTCTGATGAATAGAGGTGTAAGGAATCTTTGGAAGGCATAATTACAGTGTTATTGATTCAGATGAAATCCGTTTTCAGTCAGCACTAAGCTAAATCGCCTGTCAAGGTAGAGCGGTGCAGTCACTGAGCTCCCGACAGATGTTAGGTACCTGCACTTATACAGTAATTTAAAGTAGAACAACTCACACTCCTGCTTCCAAATGTGTGTTATGGTCAGATGCATTGCTCCCTGATTGGATTTGTGCTGGAAGGCCACAGCGAACACTAGCTCATTCCTCTGCATGTCCATAAATCTAACCGGACATTTCGGAATCGGCACAGGGACTGTTATGGGGTCACTGGATTGATGATCTTTAAGATAACATCCCCAAGTATGCACATTAAACATGCAACTTTGAGTTTTTTCACAGTAAATCATATTTATGATCTGCAATAAATGACCAACCAAACTACATCCTGCTAGTTTCTGTTTGCAGCAACACACATTCACAGTGCAGTGTGTTTGGGACTGAATTATATGTAGCTGAAGAAATACTTGTAGCAAATATTTGCATCTTGTCACATAATGCCCAAAAAGAAATAAAAACTGCACAGAAATGAAATGTATGAACCATTTGTGTGCATGTCACTGTATCTGTATAGCACAACACAGTGTTGCACCCTTTTCTCAAAATGACATAAAATATTCCAACACAAACAACAGGCTCGCTGCAGGTCACTTCTCATTCCTCTTTCCTCTATGCTCAGTATTGCATAGTATTTCACTAAAAGCAGAAACAATGCACTTGGATTTACATACTCTCATAAATATGGCCTTTCCAGCAGGCAAAGGCCAGCGTCAGCTGACATTTTCTTCGTATCACTCTGCCTCTGAAAGCAATAACACTGCCAGCCAAAAGGAGCTTATCACGCTGCTGTGACACTTGTGCGAGATGCAGCCATGAAGATCTTTGCAGACAAGCAAAGCAGCGAGAGATGGATGTGTGAACCTGGAACACTTCAATAAAGCCAACAAAGTTAAAGCAAACACAGGCAATAAGACTGAGGAAAGTGGGCTTCCATATATGAAGCAAGCTGGAAGAACCAGGGCATCATACAGTCATATGACCCATGTGGAGAGCTAATTATCCACAGCAGAAGGTGATTAGTGGTTAGTACTATCACCGCACAGCAAGAAGGTTCTAGGTTTGAAACCTGTTCTCCCTGGTGCTCCAGCTTCCTCCCACAGCCCAAGCACATGCCGACCTCTCGCCCAGTGTCAGTTGGGATTGGCTCCAGCCGCCCTCCAGCCCCTGAGGGTAATGAGCGGAGTATACAGTGGGCAGATCGATAGTTAGAGCAATATGCCATAAGTGTGCTATATTTGAAGCTATCTGCCTTAGCATTAGGCCTGACAGAGGATGCTGTAAGTGCAGTTTATGTCTTTGAGGCAACTTGAATATTAACATTGCATCATGGGTTAATTGTAGTGATGAACACAGAGACCTTAGCTCTGAACAGCATCTTTAGCATTTGGGTCTTTGCCATTTTAACAGCTGAGTTAAAGCTAAAAGACGCATATTCATCAGCCAGCGTGAAACGTGGCCCCAGATGAATGCTAATGTTGCTCAGTGCCTGCTGGATGTGTAAACAGACGACTGCTAGCTAATCTTTGCCTTGACATCCATGAGCTGGGTTAAATTGCTGGGTAGGTTTTGGAACCAGCAGCAGCAGGGTGGCATCATGTATGTGGGCTGCTAGCAACTAGCGCTCTGCTTCTACTGTGGCTGTAACAGGAAACTGCATCGCTTTGGAGAAAAGAGCAAAAACAGATGATTTTCTTTGTCAGAGAACAACACAAGGAGCTTCACATGAATGTTGGCGACAAAGCTACACGTTGAAAATCCTATTTGGATAATTGCACTTTGAAGCTAACGTTGCTTCAATTCTTCTCTCTACTGGTGAAGAAGTGTCAGTCAAATCACTCAGGACTTGCAGCTCACTGCCTAGTTTCCTATATGAAAACACCATATCTCATTTTCTATTTCTACATGTGTTGAATGGAAGCATTAAACAAAACAAAAGCATTAATCCAAGTTATGTAAAGAGACAGATTGAGTGTGTCCTAAGGTTGTTAGATCTTAATGTGCTTACATTGTTAAACTTGAATTATGCTTCACTGAGGAACACACACATAAGAGCAGACCTCTGTGTAACGTTGGTCAACATTAGAAGATGAAATGTAATGAAATAGCTCATACTTGGCAAACATCAACCAAACAACAAACATACACCTGACCAAACCCATGAGCACATGCTCTGCACAGGGCACATGGTCCTACAATGGAAAGCTCACGCTCAGCAGTAACACCCCCCTGGACTAGACAAGCTGTGTTTCAGAGCCAAGTAAAAATAACCTCCTGCCTGCCTGAAAGTACAAGAGTTAAAAGGAAAATGTAACAACTCCTAACTGTTCTTTATAAAAATGTCATACTGGGCTCAGGGTCCCAGTGTGACTCCTTAAAAAAAGACTCCTTTTACTTCTTTCCTCTTCCTCAGGCTTAAACACAACCTTGTACTTTATTAAGAGGCTGTTTTTCTTTTTTTCCTCGCCTCTAAATTCATCTGTTGTTATTCCCACTGTATGATCTGACCTTCAGTCTCCTGCTCAGGCTCTCCAGCCACAGTGAACCTCCACTCCCCTCAACCTTTTGCTTACCCACTGCTCAGAGCTCTCAAATGCTGCATGAAATCTGCCAATAAAGCCTCCCTGTCAGCACCAGCTGAGAAAGACAGCCCTCTCTCATCATCAGATGCCTCTCAGCAGGTCATCTCTGTGCCTCCCACACAAATTAAAATCCAGGATTAGGAAAGTGGTGGTACAGTGGGAGAGTGAGCTGAGAGTGAGAGAGGAGGGACCATAGATCGCTATTTGACAGCATTAAGTCGATGGGCTCATCACCGCCTCAGCTTCACAGTGAGGCGCTGGAATGAAAAGGCTAAATGTAATGTCCTCACTGAGAGGTAAACACAAAAAAGCATAACAGAAAATATCAGGTGATGAAAGATATAACCCACTTGAACTGCAGGAAAGTGGAAATTATGTACCCTGTTTTATTATTCATTTTGGAAAGAGTGCCTCAGATCAAGTGCTCACCAGTCTGTATTCACACATTCTGCTGGCAGTGTTTGTCATCCAGTTTCATCCAGAAGGCCCCTCTGTCAAAAAACTGTGTTTATACCTCCAATCTTATAGGTGATGCTGCAAAATCCCCCTGTGCCGTTGCTGCCAACTTGTTTTAGGGGTTGTGGTAAAAAAACAAAATCAGATTTTAAAAAACTGCTTACTTTGCTGGTCTGAAGATGTGTGAAGTGTGAAGTAAGTTTACAGGTTGTAAATAAAGTCGATAAAATCAACACAAAGACATGTAGGTGCCAACAGACGTCGCTTCAATTCGCACTGCCCAGACTGAACGGGCTTCTGTGTGAGTTAAAACTGTTTCAACTTCAGCAAAAACAAGGGCTTATCCCAAAGCCTTCAAGTCCGAATCCTGCCAAAAAGGATGTGGAGGAAAATAACAGACAGCACTGGAGCTTCTGCATGGTGAAGTCTGTGATCAGCCAGAGTGTGAACTGTTTGACAAACATAACACAACCAAACCCCTCTCACACACACGCACACACACGCACACACACACACACACACACACACACACACACACACACACACACACTCAGGCTGATAGCCAGCTACAGCTAGCATTTCTAAGCTTGGTACAAATACTGGTTGTAATTTTCAAAGTTCACTTATGTCCACTGCTTAAAACTGCACACAGTTTGATGAAAAGCTTGGACATGCCGTACATTTATCAACTACTCCAACCACCGTGCCCTTCCCTTTTGCATTCCTACATTTTGAACACACAGCTCCCTGCCCTCACACTGGACTTAATCATGACCTTTAAAATTGCCCAGTGTGAATACAGCTTCCAGGGAGACTGACTACTTTTCTCTCCTGCAAAATGTGAAGTTATTAGGGAGAGCCAGCTGCAAACCCTCTGAAGCAACAGTCAGTATCTTGCCTAAGATCTCCTGACTCTTGAACTTGTAAGCTGGACATTGGCAGATAGCTTGATGTACAACTACACAACTAAACATGTATCTTTAAAACCAAGTGACTTGGGTCATGGAAGGAACAAAACCAGCATTGTGTTGTAAAACAAAAATATAAATCATACTCTTGTTGTCATTAGAGCTTGATGAGGGAATTGCATTTAAACTCCACCCATTTTAAAAAATTCTAAGTGGGGCTGGAGTGAAGAAAAGCTGCTGTTCCTGCCCCCTGTGTCAGGGCTTTTTTCCCAGGTGCTTAATTTCACCAGTGGTCTATACAAGTTTAAAGTCTGTGCAGAGACTGGAGAGGATACGGTTGAAGCTTGGAGAAATCCAAACACAGCACTGAGCTAGCACTGAATGAAAAGTTGTAACACTTTAAGACAGTCCTGATATTAGAAAAATAAAATAGATTTATGAGAAAAAGTCACAACATTATTAATGAAATCCCAGTTTTATTACAAGAGCATTGTGGAAAAAAATGATTTTGAGAATCGGACCAACAAAACAACTAAAGTCTAACGACCACTGCAAAACCTCCCACATCATCATCAGATTACAAAAATATGTCCCGAGCTACAGAAAACAGAAACATCTGCTTACTTTAAACCACCAAACCTATAAACAACGCCGGTCATTGTAACAAGGCATGCTATTCCATTCCACACTGTTTCTATCTTATTGACAGATGGATTTCAAAGGCTCACACAGAAAGTGAGTGCAGGATAAAGCTTATCTGCCCTAGTCCTCAGCAGCTTGTAAAACAATGCTGGAACAAGTGCAATCTCTGTGGTGATAGATTACAGCCCTGGTGTTAGCTCAGCATTCACGCTAGCCAAGCAGGACAATAAGATTGCTCTCAGGCGTAGCAGGGATGCCTCGCACACAAAACATACACCTTTTAAATCTGTCTCAGAATAACCATAGAGACTTCGAGTCTTATTAGGAGAGATAAAAACACTAGATATTGCTTCGAATTTTATTTTATTCCACTTTCCCACAGTTTTATCACCATTTCATGACTGGAATTTTGAGAACACGTTTGAGGTCATACCTTCACGTATTATAAAAGGAAATCTTTGGAAGACATTGTGATGAAATTGATCTTCCCAGGCTCATTGCTTTGCTGGGCATTGTTAGATGATGATGACCTTGTATTTGAGCATGAACATTTGGTAACACTCAGTCTGCTGTGGAATGTCACTTGTGTCAATTGTCCAATAAAACCTTTAATGGTCAGTGCACAGGACTCAGCTTGGAGCCATGTGCCACCACTCAAAATCTAATACAGAATAATTTCATTCTGCATGAAACACCAAAATGTGTGTCAACTTTTTAATCAATATCAGTGAAAAGGGCAACACCTGAACATTACCGTAAAAAGTCTTGATTATCAATCTTTCAGTTCTGTTTTTCACAAATTATGACCAAACAGTGAAACGTTTTTTTTTTCATGGCGTAACGTTGGTAAGTTCATCTGCTGCAGCATCTTTAAATCTCCGACTAATCCGAACATTATCCCCAGCACTATACCACTGGACACGCAAGTGTAAAAATATCAGTGTGGGTTTGCCTTAGAATCAACATTCAGCATTTTATGACTTTGGTTTGGTTCAGAGTTGGATTTTATGAGAATGTTTTAAATGTAGAAGCTGTGTAAAAATGTTCACCCATTTTAACTCCAGAAACGAGCCATCACAAGTGTTGATATTTTTTTAAACAGGGAAACAGCTACTATAGTCCGTCTTTGTCCAAAGGTAACAAAACCTCACTAATTAACATGCCATATATTCTTCATTTAATCCATCCAAAAACCAAAGAATACAATTTTTGCTGACTAGGTCATATTCATTATTTACCCATTTTTCACCTAACTTGCGAAAGCGCAGTCCTCATTAATTAATCAATAATCAATAGCGCCATATTTTAGTACCATGAGCAAATAACACCCTTGTTTTGTTTAAAACAAACATCCCCTTTTGTGGGACAAATAAAAGTTTTTTTTTTTTTTTTTATCTTATCTTATTACTAAATGCTAAATCACCTTTTCAAAATGAGCACCTACAAAATAACCTAAATACAGAACCACCCCAGACTGTTCTAAGACTAGACCAGCCCTTTACTCCAAGTTTAGAGCAGATTGTGAAAATATGTTTTCAGGGTTTTAAACTTTGAATCTTCTTACGGTTTCACCATGGAAACATGAAAAATGTGCTCATTAAAAGAAAAGAATGTTCTTCTTCTCTGTGGTCATTTAAGGCAGAGAGCAACAGAACAAGGCTGGTCCAGTTGATGAGAGATACGACTAATGAAGGCCTTGAAAATCAGATTAAAGAAGGAAAGAGCTTAGTCCTTATTACATGGGTATTTTATTAAAAAGCCAGTGCTGTCCACAAACAATATAAACCTCTGGGTTTAAAGAGACTGATGTTATCAACAAGCCTCGGCTGTCATGGCATGTACTCTATGGGATGTTTTGGAAGAAGAGGGTGATTCATCTACATGTTACAGAAAAGCTTTTTGATTATGGTGAGATGGGAACAGACAAAAGGAAGTCATAAGTAAAAAATATATCTTATTATAATATCTTTAAGGCCTTTCAGCATGCTGTCTACTATGCCTCATGAAGATTAGACAGAGATGCAGCAGATCAGTATTGCACAGTCTGATGACTAAATATGATGATATGTAATATGATAATCCTGTGTAAACCATGTGATAACCCTTGGCTTTCCAAAAGAAAAGGAGTGTGGTAAAGAACATCTCTGGTTTGATAACAATCACAATCACCATTACTGGGGAGAAATTCACCTGCCAAAGGGCCATACTGTTTTCCTCTTATCCTGTTCATCACAATAATAAAATATGACACAGTAACAATTTCGACTTATGTAAACCTCACTCTTTGCCTTTCCCTTTTATTGGAGTTGATAGGTTGGGCTGTGCCATGTCTAATCACAGGAATTCATTTGGGGGAAAGCCAGGCAGCATTAAATGATCTGAGCTGCCTGAGAGGATCAGATAAATCCCTGTGTTCAATAAACCAAAGCGCCTTTCCTGAATGCAATCATTCTTAACGGGCACACAAGTGCTGATCCTAATCCTGAATATTTGCCATGCCTAAAGCTAAAAAGTCAACCTGGCACACCAGCCCCCAGTCTGCTCGGGAAAAAATAACTGATGGTTTGACTTTAAAGGAAATAATCTGTGCCATTTTCATATAAAAGACTCTTTCACTGCTTTTAGAAAAAATAAAAAAAAGATTTTTCCATACGATCAAAGGATCAAATGACAATCTGTAATGTGTAAGATGTTGTTTGTAGTGACAAAGCCACAGATAATCATCTCTTTAATGTACTTCTCTCAGCTCTCGCACTTTTTAGCATCTTGAAGCTCATTGTTTTGGTAAGAACAACCACAATCACAGCATTACTGTCTTGGTTCAGTCTCACTGCTGGCATCTGTATCTTCTCAGACTGCAGCAGGCTGCTGCAGAAATCTCTGCTAAAACCACCAAAAATTAAATTGGTGCATTGATGAAAACTTCATATTCATATTATGATGGACAAGGAAACCAAAGCATTTCTGAAATAGCTGCAGTTCTCGAAGAAAGTGAATGTTTTTCTTCATCTCATTCTAATAATTATTACCTGATCAATAATATGTTTTCTAGTATTTTAACGCTCTGTAAGACAAATGTGTTAAGTGCTCACGCTGCCTTGTGTGCTTCACATGCTCCATGGCTGCTTCATGTGACATTAGTAGAGCGCCATTTTGTTATCAGAGTCTGAGACCGATTTGTTTTATTCTGTATTTACAGAGCCACACCCCCACCTGAGACTATTGGGACTGATTGTGAGACTTGGACCTACCTCATTGCCAGGTCTCAGTTGTTTTATACTGCTGTTTATTTGTACTTCTTTGTTATTGCTGATTCACACAGGCCTGCATATTCTTTGTGTTATCTGTGCTGAGTTGCATAATTTTTATTGCTTAATTTTATCCGAATAACATTTCATTACATTTGCTTATTTAATACATTTATTTATTTTACATCAGACTTTCTTCCACTTAGTTATTGGACATCAATTGAATATAAAGGTTCTCTAAAGTGATACGGTGGTACCGTGATAGTAAACAGCGCATTCATACAGTCCTCATTACAGGCAGCATTTATCATTTCACTTTTGAAAAAGAAAAGTCAAGAATAATAAAATCTTCCCAAAAGCACCAGTCTGATTTCAAGTCTTCAGACACTCATTCTCACAAAAACAGATTTTGAAAAACAGGCTAGGGGGTTGGGGAAATCAGTTTCATCTCATATTCAGGCCAATACTGTGTATTTCTTTCCACTTGAAACATACTCTTTTCAATCCTCGTGTTTTTAACACGAGCAGTAATAAATGCACATTTAAAAGGGAGTGACAACTACAGAAACAGAAAGTCCATCAGAAACATGTCAGTGCACTGCGTATCGACTGATGACTACAGCAACACCCACAGCTCTATCAAAGCTACTGACAAAAAAGAAGGAAAAAAATCAGATTATGCAGATTACCTGCGGTGCAACAGCAACCCATTTAAACTGGGGTTATCGCATGTCCCTAACCTTGCAGGATAAGGACAAGTGTGTTTGCCAGATAGTCAGACACTCCCCTCCTATACCCTTGTTTACAAGTAATTACACCATCTGTCAAGTTATCACTTTGCAGTTATGGGATCTGACAGTGGAATGCTGGTGCTGCTGCTGCTGGTATGATGGGGGCTGTCGTGTGAGTGCTCTTAGATAAATGAATGTGAAACGCAGGTAATATTGCAGCAGCAGAAACACATCGCTAGGACGCCTTCTGATGCAAATAAATAAAAAGCCTTTAGTAAAGCAGTGTTCTTAATGCATTTTGACTGCTCAAAAATATCAGTCATCCCTTCAGTAAAAGCTTTAAATAACCAGTTTGTCACATGCAAATCACTTGTAGTTGGGTTTTTTCTATAGCCAATAACTCAAGATACCACGAGGAGCATACGACACTTTTTCAAAAACATTTTGACCCTCTATCGACCTTTTTCTCCTGACATACTATTTCATTCTTCACTTCAAGGCACAATATCCACATTTTTGCTCCTATGTGAAAACCGAGCTAATTACCTCATCCGTCATGTGACACTTCAAATCTTTCACTAATCTCTAAGGACTAATACTATTATATTGCTGCAGTTGGAGTTTGATGCATAAAGTTGTTATCTATTTTAATGTAATTACCACATCTCATTCCCCAAGCAATAAGCACCATCTTCTCATTAGGTTTTCCCCTTTGAATGAAACATAGATTACATTTTGCCTGTTCTTGTCTCTAAATAACCCATTAATGATACAGCAAACAGTAATTCTCACCACTGTCTGTATTGTTGTTATCATTTATGTTTTTATCAATAACTACAACACTCAAAATTGGTTAAGCACACTGTAATAAGTGCTGCTTTAACAGAAAATGATAACCTAATGGGAGATAAATATAAAAACAGTGCGTCAGAGGGAAAGGGAGCAGATTTACAAGAGGAAATGAACTGAACTGAACTGAAAGAAGAAGCGAGGAGGAGGAGGAGATTCTCTAAATGAAAAACCCAGATGCTAATCTCCTAAGAATCCCTACTTCAACCTCATCTGTGTGATGTCTGCCGGCCAAACAGATGTTTCTCTGCGAGGTCTTTTCTTGAACCATATCAGGACATACTGGGCCACTGGCATCACACGGACCCAGCCGAGGCTTGCACAGGCCAGCGCTCGTCTGCTAAATGACCTGAGACAACTCTGTCTTAGGGACCCTGCTGCACAATTATTACTGTACATCTGTTCATTATTTCCCTTGTATGACTTCAGCACTTGTTTCTAAATCTTTTCTCCAGGCCTTTCACTCTTTAAATCCTTTTGTTGTAAGGCAAGTCTGGTGCAGTGACAATAATAACAGATTTCCAAAGGTTGTGTGCAGGTCCTGGATAAAGTAACTACAAGAGATTAAAATACTGCCATCTGTCACGGGGGGTCATTTGTCACCTTATTCAAGTGACTCCCCCGGTCAGATTTGATTCATCTTCCAGCTCCAGCATCACTCACACTCTAATCCGCTCTCCTTTCCCCCCTCCAGAGGAAATGTGGCCGACTTCCTCTGTACAAGATGTGAATCCATGGTGTCTAAGGTTATTTCTGGGTCTAGCTACTGAATCTTCCTGTCTGTTTTCTTATTTTAATGCAGCCCTGTGGGAAACTCAGGTACTTCTGATGACGTGTATGTCAGATAACTCTGAATAAGGAGCATGTACTGGAACTGTAATCAGTCCCCTGTTGATCTAAAGAGATTGTGGCAACAGTACCAACAGACAAGGAAGTTAAGTAAAAGCCATTGCTACACAATAAACCTAATCATTATATAACAGTATAGGCGGGCATAGGCAATATCAGAAGTTGTCAAGGGAAGCAGTTGGCTGGGAGCAACACAGTGCAATTTTATTTATTACAACATTGCAAGGTAGTTTATTTTCTGCACTTCTGTGCCTGCAATCTACTCTCTTTAATATGGTGTATTGAATAATATCCTCCAGGTATAGATGAAATAATGCACTTTAGACATGGTCCAAGCACTAGTGCCCCCAAGGGAGATGGGCAATCGCTCAACAACAGAAGTGAATGATGATAGACAGAAAAGGAGCATTGGGGAAAAAAATGAAGAAAAAAACACGGCAACGTTTTAGATGTACAGTTGAGACTAAATGGTTCATGATTTTAAAAAAAAAAGGTGATTTGGAGATCTACAATAATTTGCTGGTTGCATGACCAGATTCAAGGAAAATATACAGTAGGCAAGTGAGGCCAAATTGACGAAATTCATGCTATTTCCCCTCTGCTGTCTCTTTCAGACAGTGTCATTCAGAATCTGCTTTAGATGACGATGATGTTTCAGAGGGTCTCAATGTAACAAGACCTCCATTGTGCACATATACAGTACACTGTAGAGCTCATGACGTGATTTACATGGCACTTCATAGATTGCGCTAATTCATAAAGCAATAAAAATGGTTCTAAACATGAGTGTTTCAAACAAATCCTCCTTTTTCCAGGCAGCCAGATTTATTGGCTCCATAAATTAAATCCATAGCTCAGCAGAAACAAGCCCTAGTTAAGGGTCTGTGCTGAGGAAACCTAAGGCTTAGTCTGAAGTTAGAGCCACCTCATATTTCATCAATTTTAGATTCATAAAGTTAAAACTGACGTCACATTTGGACTGTGCTAGGGTCTCAGAGCATGGACTGGGGGCACTGGAGTGCTTCATCATTTTGACAGGAGCTGACACCTATGGCGTTCGTCAGGCCACCAGCCTCACTGCATCCTCCCTGGGTGAGCAATTATGTGTGAATAGTCAGCTTTGTGTCATTCCTTATGGCTCTAATACCCCTTCCTCTTCATTGAACATCTGAAGGGGAGAGCAGCAGCAACAACGGCTGTCATCGACTGCCTGGGAGCTCTATTTTAATTAGTGGAGTCTCCCAATTACAAACCAGGGAAGAAGACAGTAACTCTGGACGTATCCACTGTTGTTCCCTTTTTCTATCCATTTTCCTTTTTATCGATTCACAACATTGTGTAATGTGTGTAAATTCCTCATGGAGGTGACTTGGATGGATTTTCTAATTGAACTGAGGAGAGTGTGACTTGGTGCAGTGGAGATAATATCAATCAGCTGTGCAAGACTCTGTCTTATCTTTTTCTATTACATTGTCCTGGATGTTGTTAGCTCCTCAAAATGATGTCCTGTATTTCAGAGGGTGTGTGACACTCATTGGACTTTCAGAACTGTAATTAATCAAAAACTTTCACATCCTTTTAGACCACCCCCCTTGTGGTGGGGAACAAGATCTTCAGCGTCTGTTGTTCAGAAGTTGTAAATGTTGAGACATGCTTCAAACAAACTAGTGTTTCTAAAGTGTCACTGGGGAATATTTAACGGGTAATAAGAGTTCATACCTGTTCCAAGTGGCCACATTCAAAGGTGTTTAGGTGACAGGCAATAATCACTTTAACAGGCACACCTCAGATTAAAAGCATTCCTGGAGTTGCAATCAGTTACACATAAAGGAAGTTGTTTACATAAAGATGATAATGAAAGCTTAAGAAAGAAGTTTAAATGCCTCACACTCTGTCACACCCATGAACCTGGCCTGAACTCTGGTTATTAAAAACAAAAAAAAAAACAAGCGAGTGATCCGATGGCCAGTTAAGGTGCATAGCACATAGCTGCATGGGGGAACCTCATATTCCCTCCACTGTTTGCTGTCTCTCTCCTCCAGAAAATAAAAATGGGTAAAATGAAAAAGTTGGATTTCTCCTGCCTGGTGTCTGTAGGCAGCTGCTGGGAGGAAACAAGTACTGAAGCATGCTTAGGTCTTATTTCAGGCTTCATATCATTTACATTTATGTCATTGCTAATCCTGCAAGTCGCCATTGAATGCCAAGTCTCATTGCCTCTAGTAGGTGTAGTAGGGCCCTACTGACCTATATATATGGAACTGATGTTTGCAGATAACGCTTATACAATTGGCTGCATCCCTGTGTAATAAAATGATGGGGTTGTAAGCTTAACCTACATTTAAGTATCAAAATCTAAACCTTTGAGAGGTGGCAGTTGGATGTTATTTCACAGAAGAGAACTGCTGTGGTAAGATTACAATAATGTCAGTCACACTGAGCAAAAAGATCCTCTACCACTTTGACAATGTAAACAAACTACTACACCATGACAGAAAAAACAGGAAAGGCTTTCAATTTGTCAACATAAATATGACAATGACAAAACAGTCAGCAACATTAAGTGCCTTGAAGATGATTTAATAAGGAGCAGCAGTACTATGCTGAAGTGTACACCCAGAATCTGCAAGAGAAAAACAGAGAACCCACCGCAGGATGTTTGATCGGTCAGTTTGCTCGATGCACAGGTACCCACTACACATTGTTGAGATTTGGGGTGTGTACTCACCCCCTTTGAAAGCAATTTAACTGCTGATTTTGAGCTCTCCACACAAAGGAGCAAGCTACCAACCTTCACGGTCACACTTCATGTCTAAAGCCTTATACTGTATACACTTTAGATGCTAGATGCAAAGATCACTTTAACATGTATCTGGCTGGGATGTGTTATCAAATTCCTAAGAGTGACTGAATGCCAGCTGTGATTTTGAAATGTGGAAACATTTGCTGTGATTTTCCAAGCAGAGTGAAGGGACGTTCAAAGAGAGAGGGCAGGAGAATGGACTCTAAAGGCATACTACGCTGGTCAAATGTTACCAAAACGGAACATACCCCTCTTGATGTACATTTGCAGAGACGAGGATGGAAATGCTACCCATTTTCTCCCTGTAGTTAAGTGCACTCTCATCTGTTGTGCCACACACTGAACCTCAATCTATTCTCGGGCATCTCTGAAGGCAGGCACTCAATTGATTGGATGGAGGAGAATAGGCTGATTGACTAGCCGGAGCGATGTTTACTTTATGCTGTCTTTATGTTGTCTTCCAGGATAGCTCATGGTGGGAGCTCAGCGTCACCCCTTGAAAGAGTAAGTATAGGGAAATCTTGCGTCCAAAGCAGCTGGAGTCCACATAACATGGCAGATGGCCCACCCTCTGTTTGAAAATGCTTATTTCTATGCTGGTGCATGCAGAGTCTACCATAGCTGCTCTATTCACTTTACTCTGGCTTTATTTTTAACCCATGAGCCACTATGATTTGCACTGTCACTTCTCATTTATTTAGTTTAGTGAGGAGCATTAACAGACTACACTATGATCATGTGATTTGCTGGTATTGACATTTTTAGTAATTCAGCAAAATCAATACCTGCAAAAAGCATTCAATTTGAAAAGTGGATGAATCTGCAGGTGTATTTGAGCGTGTCATTATCTAACAGAAAGATACAGATATACAAATATGAACATCACGCTTTAAAGGAGAGACCCACATTCCACAGGCTCAGGACCTGCTTTGTTTGCAACAAAGCACACTTTCAGTACCCCAACAGTTCTTCTTCTTCATCTTTTCCTTTCGGCTGCTCCCTTCAGGGGTCGTCACAGCAAATCATCTGCCTCCATTTAACCCTATCCTCTGTATCCTCCTCACCCAGACCAACTATCCTCCAGTCCTCCTTCACTACATCCAAGAACCTCCTCTTTGGTCTTCCTCTAGGTCTCCTTCCTGGCAGCTCCTGAACCTCAACATCTTCAGCTCTGCTACCTCCAGCTCTGTCCTCTCAGTGTCCCACTTCTTCTTAGCTAACCTTTCCCTCTTAACACACTCCTGAACTTCCTCATTCCACCACCAAGTCTCCTTATCTGCCTTCCTCTTTCCAGATGACACACCAAGTACCCTCCTACCTGTCTTCCTGATCACTTTAGCTGTAGCTGTCCAGTCATCTGGAAGAACCTCCTGACCTCCCAGAGCCTGTTTCAGCTCCTCCCTGAAAGCCACACAACACTCTTCCTTTTTCAACTTCCACCACTTGGTCCTCTGCTCTGCCCTTGTCCTCTTCATCTCCCTCACCACCAGAGTCATCCTACACACCACCATCCTATGCTGTCTGGCTACACTCTCTGATCTCACTGATCTCTTTCAGGTTCAAACATCTGCACAAGATGTAATCAACTTGTGTGCTCCTGCCTCCACTCTTATATGTCACCCTATGCTCCTCCCTT
Source organism: Mastacembelus armatus (assembly GCF_900324485.2). Taxonomy (NCBI): domain Eukaryota; kingdom Metazoa; phylum Chordata; class Actinopteri; order Synbranchiformes; family Mastacembelidae; genus Mastacembelus; species Mastacembelus armatus. The sequence goes on along the minus strand of NC_046636.1, from coordinate 3,563,883 downwards.
TTCTGGAAAAATGTGTTCACTACAGCCATTTCCATCATTTTTGAGAAGTCTACCACCATCTGTCCTTCTGCAGTCCTGTCCTACATACCAAACTTACCCATCACTTCCTCGTCACCTCTGTTTCCCTCACCAACATGTCCGTTGAAGTCTGCCCCAACAGTTCATCAGATTTAATTACAAAAAGTCATTAAAAAGTCACTGCACTTCCATCTTCAGAATAGACACAGTACAAAATGATGCAAATGGAGACTTTAAAAAAAGGATGTCTGATTTTTAATACTGAATGTTCTGTACAATGTTTTCTGCTATCTCACATATTACGTCAATTAACTCTAATGTTCTGTTTGGGGTCCTGGAGACTCTGGGCCCGTATTTAACTGCTCAACAAATGTACTTAATGTAGCTTAATCTATTTAAAGCCTAATGACTTTTCTACTTTAATGAGAATCGCTTATAAACATGAGTTTGAGCTAATGGCGTCTTGTAGAAATTTGCTTCAGGAAATTACAGATTACTGTAGTTACGTTTGAGGTCTCAGGGATCCCAGCTAGACCTAGTGGGTGGGGATTAGACCTCTACGGGGTGTAATGAACACCGAGCACATCATAATGTGATATAAATAAAATAATTATATGGATTTTTGTATACAGAGTCCATATGAAAAATAAAATATTTGCTTCTTTGGTGTAATAACAACACTTTTATGTATTTTATGTATTTTGTCTTATTGTGCCAAAGGGATGGGACATCACGTCAAATCATTTCCAAATACTTTGTTTTAATAAGGGCAGAAGAAAACTAATATATATTATAGGGAAAATAAAAGGCTGATTCTCCACCATGAAGAATAATAAAGACAATGCCAAAGTTAAGCCAATTTGACATATAACATAAACTTGACTTTTATAATTATAATAGTTGGGACCCAACAGTGTTCAATCCTCAGTCTGTAGTTTTGTAAAATTCTCATGATGGTTGCAAGAAAGAACTTCTCCATTCAGAGGGAGTGATAAACAAAATCTTCAAAGAGAATACAAACTTTCTCTGAGACAGCAGTGAGGGAGAAGTCTTTTCAGAGAAAGCTTGGATCACCAACATCACATCTCTTGCCTTTTTCGTATCCCCTTGACAGAATTTGGCAAAGCATGAAGAATCATAGGCTTCCTATGACGCTTGCAGGCCGAGAACAGAAAAAAAGCCCTAATAGTGCAAAAGAAGGCACATCAAGTTCACTCCTTGATGTAATTCCTCACTTTATGGAGCAATTCATCTTTTGAAAGTCACATCAGCATTCAATATTTTTTTTTTCTTAATGCAAGTTTTCCAGTACAATTTCCTCCATTTTTTATTTTGGTGTGTCTCTTTTCCTGCCTAACAAAAACCAAGTGATTATTTAAAGACGTTATATATACACAGAGAACTCAGTATAAGCAGTATTTTACATATATTCATATATGTATGTAGCAGAATTGTACTATGTGAAAAAATGTTGTATTTGTACTGGTGTTTACCATCTGTGCTGAAAACATTAATTGCAATGAAATGAAAAAGGTTTTCTTTCATTTTTTTTCTTCCACTGTAGCACCGACCTTCCTTCCTGTGAATTTTTACAGCATTTCCATTTCCAAAGATGACCGACGTTTTTATTGTACTCACATAAAATTGTTGCCCTTTCTTAAAAGCACCTGTGTGTGCTTTTGTACTTGGACAAAGATGACCCCAACTGTGCTCCAATCCATTTTCTTTTATACTGCACTCACCAATGTGCTGAAAATCTTTTATGAGGAAAGTGTGAAGTGAGCTACTGGGGCCATGTGTGTAGCTCTGTTTGGGGAAAGCATCGATTTCATAGCCAGGCAAAAATTGGTGGTGTAGCCTGATTGTTTTTTAGCTCTTTGAAAGATTTGTTTTAGTTATGCATAACGGCCAGAGCTACTGCACATGAGAATAAAGATTAAACTAATAAACTGCTGTAGTTTATTGCTTTTGGTTTAAGGCTCCTGCAATTCTATGCTTCCCTGGTAACAAATGCATCATGGGACCATTTCTGGTGATTAATTCATGGTGCCCACATCCTAAGGTAAGAGGCCCTAATTGCACCCACCAATATCAGAAACCAAAGTTGTTTAGAACCAAAGTGTTCAACGTAGGAGCTCCAGTCATGGTCTATTGTCTCATTAATCTGCGATCATTATTGATAAATGTATTCAAAATGTGAATTCAGCTTTTACTGACATTACTAATGCTGAATACCAGCAAGGTATTTATCCTTCGACCGGCTCCGCCAGGAAACTAATATTGTCGCAAACAGTGTTTCAGTGTTTCAGCTTGACCAGCAGAAAAAGAGAAAAATGCTTTGAACACAGACAAAATTGCAATGAGGCGGAAAAGAAGCATGGCCCAAATGTTGAAATGATGTACAGTCAGCAGTGTCATAGCCCCTCTCACCACCAGCACACTGCACAGTATTTGTTCACCTAGATCACACAAAGCAGTGTGGCAGCTAACAATCAAGAAGGACAAATCGTGACTGCGGTTTCTCCCTACAGAGTCCCCACTCAGTTTTTCTGGGAGACCGCAGAGACAAGAGGAGAGAATGGGCAGATGGATGTATGGAGACAAACCACAGCACACTACACCACCTCAGGCTCTGATGGAAACCTGCAGGCTTCTTGGAGACAGGAGCACGCACAGCCTCAGGTTGCTATGGGAACCGGGCGAGTTGAACGGACACAGACATCTTTGACTTTGCTCAGGTTTGAACGCTCACAGATCGATATGTCAGCACGCCCAAAGGGGAAGGCTGAAAGAGCAGAAACCTTTCTTGGCTGCATCCTTTAGAGCCTTTGTGAAGCTAAACACGCTACTTTTTCCACAAGAGACAGAAATCAAGAAAGGGAATTTTAAAAAAGGTGTGGATGTTTAGACTTAAGCCTAAACGCTGATAACACAGAGCTGAAAACTGGTATGTCTGCATGTCACCTGATTCTAAACCATAACCTAATTTTTTCCCTGCTTTCAAAACTGTATTTTTTTTTTATTATGTCATAATATCATATTGCCAAAATGTGCTGCTTGTTTCAATCAATGCTGAGCCTGACCGCATCCTGTTCCTCGCTGTCTGTCAAAAGCTTTCTCAGTAACATCAGTGTTTTCAGCTGCCAGCTGAACTAACAAATGCTGGAATCAATATTTGCGTAGAATGTCCAGATGAAGACAGGGATGACACAGACACACAGGAGGATAAAACAACAGAGAGGCAGGAACAGGCAGACAGCAGCCAATGATCCGGGCTGTCATTCCGATTTATTGAACACACTGTTCAGGTTTACTGATGCGAGGGAACCCTGGTGAAAAGTACACTGTGTTTTTATGACCTTTTCAGCCATTTCATGTGAGCTACAGAGAGGAAAGAGGAAGAGCTGGCATTTTGGCTGTCTGCACCTGGTTTGGTAAACAAAAGCTAACTTTTGGTGTCAAATTGTATTTATGAAAAAAAAAAAAATCAGAAAGTGAAAGTGCAGTGACAGAGCTGCTTTGTGAGATCAATTGTAATTCATTTCTTTCTGCTTGCTTGATTGTAGCTGCCTGATTCCAGTGCAAATCTCTGAAATCTGATGTTAAATTCACATTAAACTTCCACACTGTGATCCATTAGGGCCTGGATGACTGTGCATTGTGTATGAACATGATGGCACCAACTGACCTTTTTTTCATTACAACGATCCTAGTATCCACAGTGTGTATTCCTCGGGGTCAGCTTATGAAAGCATTCACAGTTTTAATATTCTTGAGAATCTGCTGCTCCCAGCTGGGAAAAAACAATAACCATGTGTATGTGTAAACAAATATGCTCGCTATAAGCGGCACATAAACATAACTTTAGGAGTAAAAACAAAAAGCTGTTGAACTGTGCTGAGAGGCCCGTTTGTCTGAGAGGACAATGAAATTTAGTCTCAGTGGCGTCTTGTTTATAGTCTAAGATGATTCATCAATTCCAACACCATGAGTACATAAAAAACTTAATTATCGTGCATGCAAAAACAGAAACAATAGTAAGAGTCTACAGCCAACAGTTGTTGAAGAGACCAAGACTTGCTAGAGCAACGCTGCTAGCATGGTTTAAAATCAACACAAACTCTACAGTTTGACTCACAGATGATATTTGTGGCAGACAATTTACTGAAAACTGAAAATGTCAACAGAGAGGACAAGAAATGAACAGACACATTCTCTCGTTTCATTGGTTAGTTGTTAAAAAGGGAAGTAACTGCAAGAGAAAGACTGAAGAAGTGGTGAAGCTGAAGCTGAACAGCTGTACATTGAAACATCTGCTTACTTTATTGCTTTGAGAAAAGCACCAACCATTCGGCCCACGTCATATCACTGTAGGGAGCATTTAGCTCTGGGAGAACCAGAAGAATGAAGGGTTACGTGAAGCACGAGCCAACCCACTTCCTGTCAGGGGCCACCTGTTACTGTTCATGACTCAGACACACCAGGGAAACGAGATGGAGAGGAAGAACACAAGGCTATTGAGAGAGCAATGGAAGAAAAAAAGAGAGTGAGACATGAAGGAAGAAGTGTATTGTCATCATGTTCATAAAGTCAACATGATGAAGTGTAAATGTGCTGCGAATAGTGCAGTGCCAAAGGCTTAAAGAGGCAGACAATTGCATACTTTCAACCATGTGAAAATATGTGGGTGTTACCCCTGACAAGGCATCCAGCTGAGTGTAAAACATGACGAAAACCAGCATTTTGCCTATAGGGCTTCTTGAATGGCTCAAACTGACAATTTCTGTAGCAACGAAATACGAGAAACACAAATGTTTGAAATGTAACTTCAGCTATGAATTATGGATACAGCTGAACATACATTAGTGTGCAAAAACTCAATATATGACACACCCTTTTAATGTTTATCTCAGGGCTACAAAAGGAAAAACCGAGAAAGTAAAAACCCACCTAATCCATTTTGAAAGCAGCGGCTAAGAGCTCCATTTGCAGTCAGAGATGGAGAGAACATCTCATGCATTAGTGGCAGAGTGGAGGCAAAAGCAAGAGAAGAGGATGAGAAATGCATCAGCTCGATCGGTTAGTTGAGCTCTGAAGGCTCAGCTTCCAGAGTATCATCCTGAATGCACGGGTGCCGTCTTTGTCCCCAACAGGGCACTGAAATAAATGAAGGGTCATTTGGACAACTGAATGAACCTGCAGTGAAACCCAACCACAAATACACACTCTAATTGAATTATATTCAGCTGATGTCAGCACAGCCGCTATATCATTTTTAGAGTCAGCAGGAGTAGGGCTACACTCCTGAAGCATAAGGTTTTACTTAATATGGTGCAGCTATAGATTTCCCATGAGGCCAGTTGAAGTGGAGGGCAATAAGGTGAGGGAGTCAATCAGCTGTGGCGATGTACACTTGTACTGATCCGGTCAGGTTTTAAACATATGTGAACAGGACCTCAAAGGTACACTTTTCACTAATGCTCCTCTGTAATTTAAATTCTTGTCAATGAGTTATCTAAGTGCATAATTACTGGATACAACAATATGACAATGAACAACTGTTGTTCCAACCAACGTTAAAAATGGCTGGTTGTAATGTAGCCAGCCTACGAAAAGCAAAATATTGTTGGTGAATGATTTTAATGGGACCTGTCCAGGGTGTACCCCTGCCTTCCACCCAAAGAGATATACATACATACATCTGTATGATCTGCAGAGGTAGTTTGCTGAAAAGTGAAAACTGTAGGTGGTTCTGGAAACAGTCAGTCAGAGGATGGACACAAACATGATTTATCCTCAGGAGACCACAAATATCTGTGCAAGATGTTATGACATGAGATAGCTGTTGGGAGATCTCACATAAAAACCCAAACCACATGGTGACACTGCATGAAAAACCAGTGAAGTCAGTAAGATTCATCTTCTATCATTCAATGACGAGTATTCTAGCAGTTGTTAACAAGTACAAGTTCTTCAATCAGCAAGGCCAACCTCAACTGTTGCTTATAGGGTATGTGCAAATTTCTGGTGGAAAGTGCAAACAAGCCCTGGTCATTTTTTTTCATTTGAATTTCTGCCTTAAAAAATAAACCCAAATTCAGCAGCTCCATTACTGTAATGAACAACCCTCGAATTTATAGCTGCGCCATATTTGGCAGAATTTTGAAATCCAATAAGTCTCCCTGTCTCCATCAGCAGGCCAGAATGAGATTTTACTTCCACCTAATCAAAATCCCAAATTAGAGAGCATTCAGTCTGAACTCATTAGAGACACACATCCAGTCACTTTACATTTCGAACTACATCGCATTTATTTAGTTTTGTTTTACTTTTAGCATTCAACTAGACGTCACAGAGTCATCTGTTCAAGTCCTGCTTTATCTGCTTTCTGCTTAGCACCACACCTTATCAAGGAAGCCACGCACAAACCAGGATATCAAGTGAGATCATTGAGCTGCTTTTCATGCAACTCTGAAACACATTAAGAGCCATTTACATAATACAATTCTTTCAAAGTGGGGAAAAAGCTGCAATTTGTATCTAACGTGTCAGACTATAGTGACACATTGAACTGATGCCCACCATACTGTCTGAAGCTAATGACAAATCACCAGCCTTAATAAAATGAGGCTAACACATTTAATGGAGGTGGAGAATGAACATGTTTAATTTGCTTTGCTCATCAAAAGTGAATTAATGTCTGGGTTTGATTAAAAAGTTGGTAAGTAAGCAGTAGGTATAAGAAAGCTTACATGTACATTTCCTAATGTAATTACCGTGAACTGAGGACAATTATTACACATCTTAGTAACCACAGAGGTAGATACTGAATTGAATAAACACCTCTGGAGGCAATATGAAAAGCTGTATGAGTGTTTTTTATTTCTCCATACAATACAAGCACTTAACCTTAAGCAAGGGCAGAATATCTCTTTTAGTGCTTGCTTCTTTGCGTTTTATGGGATATGTGTCAGCAGAGCTTATACTAGTGTGCAAAGTAATGTAGTATGGTTCTACTATTGTGTTTTCAAGGCCGCGCGTTGAAACAGAGGCGCCCCTTCCCAGCAAGCAGCCCTTGGCCTTATTTGATCCAGTCCTCTGGAAAATAAGTGGCAGCTTGGGCTTAGAATATTAAGTGGGATTTGAGCGCGACTGCTTATTGGTATTTGAGGCAAAGGTGAAGGAGCCTGTGCAGGTGTGGGGAGTAGAGGCTAAACCACAACGGAGCAAGGAAGAAAAAGAAT